>NC_091284.1:580791614-581114952 GCF_032444005.1 Ranitomeya imitator | reverse complement strand
GAGAGCGAGAGCCGAGAGCAAGAGAGAGAGAGAGAGAGAGAGAGAGAGAGAGAGAGAGAGAGAGAGAGAGAGAGAGCGCGAGAGAGAGAGCGCGAGAGAGAGAGAGCGCGAGAGAGAGAGCGAGAGAAACACGAGAGTTGCGAGGACTATCCGAATGCTCAGCAGGGAAGAACTACAACACACAGGCGCTAGTGGTAGGCACGGATTTCCACCTGCAAAGGGAACTCTGGATATGCCTTCAGACCGGCCGGTCTCGGACAGCCTTGTTAACAGTGCTCTGGATTGAGGATCCCAAAGTCTTCAGTAAAAGGTAAAGAGACTGCAACCCTGTGTCCTCGTTATTAACTGCGCCTCACATCATCGCCACCTACACTACTGGGAAGCCCTGGGGACACACTTCACCTGTGGAAAGGTATACCATCTAGCTGCGATTCCATCACCCCAGCGGACCCCTAAGCAGCGTCGGTCACCCTGACCGAACACCACAGGTGGCGTCACAAACCCTTGACAAACTATCATTACCCCTTTCATTGGACGCCCCTTAGCAGGGTCACGATCCGGTTCTGGGTCCAGCCACCGTGACAACCCCAGCACCGAGACAGAGGACTGGTACCGAGAACCCGTGGCCCTGTGTCTGGGGGCGCTCCACATTGATTTACATGGTGGCTACTTTTATTTTGCACTAGAGAATTTGAAGAAGATTTTTTTTACATGCTACAATTCTGAGAAATATCACTTAAAAGTTCCAACACTTCACTTTCACTTCATTTACAGTGAACCACAAATTCTGATATACCGTATATACTCGAGTATAAGCCGAGATTTTCAGCCCAAATTTTTGGGCTGAAAGTGCCCCTCTCAGCTTATACTCGAGTCAAGGTGGGTGGCAGGGTCGGCGGGTGAGGGTGCTGAGGCATACTCACCTAGTCCCAGCGATCCTGGCGCTCCCTCTGCCTGTCCCACGGTCTTCGGTGCTGCAGCTCTTCCCCTCTTCAGCGGTCACGTGGGACCGCTCATTAGAAAAATGAATAGGCGGCTCCACCTCCCATAGGGGTGGAGCCGCGTATTCATTTCTCTAATCAGCGGTGCCGGTGACCGCTGATAGAGAAAGAAGCTGCGGCACCGAAGACAGCTGTGACAGGCAGAGGGAGCGTCAGGATCACTGGGACCAGGTAAGTATCTAATATTCACCTGTCCGCGTTCCAGCCGCCGGGCGGCGCTCCATCTTCCCGGCGTCTGCGCTCTGACTGTTCAGGTCAGAGGGCGCGATGACGCATATAGTGTGCGCGGCGCCCTCTGCCTGATCAGTCAGAGCAGAGACGCCGGGACCGGACAATGGGAGCTGCAAGCAAGAGAGGCGAGTATGTGTTTTCTTTTTTTTTTTTTTTTTTTTTAAATTGCAGCAGCAGCGGCACAGATTTATGTGGAGCATCTATGGGACAAAATGAACGGTGCAGAGCACTGGCACTGTATGGGGCACAATGAACGGTGCAGAGCACTGGCACTGTATGGGGCACAATGAACGGTGCAGAGCACTGTATGGGGCACAATGAACGGTGCAGAGCACTGGCACTGTATGGGGCACAATGAACGGTGCAGAGCACTGGCACTGTATGGGGCACAATGAACGGTGCAGAGCACTGGCACTGTATGGGGCACAATGAACGGTGCAGAGCACTATATGGGGCACAGCTATGGGGAAATATGAACGGTGCAGAGCACTATATGGCACAGCTATGGGGAAATAATGATCTATTTTTATTTTTGAAATTCACCGGTAAATGCTGCATTTCCACCCTAGGCTTATACTCGAGTCAATAAGTTTTCCCAGTTTTTTGTGGCAAAATTAGGGGGGGTCGGCTTATACTCGGGTCGGCTTATACTCGAGTATATACGGTACTTATTTTTATGCATATTTTATCATAGTGGTTTTCAGTAACCTTTAGCCTTACTTTACAGGCGTAATATGATAGTATGATAGTGTACAGAAAAAGAATGAGGATATTGCTAATGCTAAGGACTTAAAAAGAGAGTGGTGAGACCACAAATACAGAAGACATTTTAGAGAAGCCACTACTTGGAGTCAAGAAGCCACTAATTTCGGTCTCATCAACTCTGATTTCATTGTGGTTGTGTTCCAATGTGCACTAACATGACCCAGTGGGTGGTAAACAACATATACTGTTCTTGTCTATAGTTACTTCTCCATTTGTCGCAGATGGCATCCACTTATGCATAAATCATGAAATACAGTGATCACTATTGCTTGCAATGAGTTTTAAAAGAGTGGGGGGGAAACCATATTAGAGAGACAGAGGCATGTGGGGACCTTACAACTTGGCCAGTGCCATAAACCTTTTGAAGCTAAAGTAAAAAGACAATTTACTGGTGCTCCATAGTGTAGAGCTGTTGGATAAGCAAAGTAAAAGGACTGTTCACCTTGAGGAGATGGGATCACAACACACAACACAGACTGAAAGTTTATAAAAAGAAAACCAGCTTGTGCGCCCCCTTGTGCTGGCTTTGCACAATGGCAACCAGAGAAAATGCAGTGAAGTGCCAAGGAAGGAAAAATAAGGAACCACTGTGCGCTAATATGAAAAAGGAGCAATAAGCTCACCTGTCCAGGTGCACAGCAAATTACTCCAGTAACAGCAACAGGCCAAACAATAGCCAACACTCGCATCTTCTATAAGAATTTCTTTAATGATCAGGTAGTATAAAAATGTACAAAAAATGGTTGAACACAACAACACAAAGATTTAAAAGGTAAAAAAGAAATACATGATGGACAACGGACGTTTCACGCTGAGCATGCGCTTCTACTTGTCAATGTTGCACCCACTAATCCTTTTCAATTCCCTCACAGTGATAAGCAAATGAGGTAATTTCACGTAGCAACATGGACGAACGTTCGTTGTCATCTCTTTCTTGTAGAAATCACTGCACCTGCTGCCATGCTCCTAGCACTATTGCACTTTTGTCAACTGTCCTACTCAAAATGAAGATTAAAAAAAGAGACTGAATTTTCTTCAAAGAATGGTGAGTGCTGACTTTCTTTTTCATTCATTGCGATTTCCTAATCATGTAGTCTGTCTCTACAAACATGTGAAACCATGGCTCATTCTAAAGATCTCACTGAATTCATGTGTGATACTACGTGTAATAGGATGCCACCATTGTAACAAGTCAGTTTGAGAAATTCCTTCTCTCCTAAATATTCCATGATCAACTGTGAATAGTTTTATTTAAAGTTGGAAGCATTCAGGACCACAGAGACTCTGCCACAAAGTGGTAGACTACACAAAGTTACACATGCGTAGCACATAAAAGTCTCCAATGTTCTGCTGCCTATCGAACTCCAAATTTAATTTGGAATAAGCTCAGCACAAAAACTGGCATTGTGAGCTTTAGCTGCATGCAAACCTTACATCACCTAGTCAAATGCCAAGGAGGGGATGGCGTAGTGTAAAACACAATATTGGATTCATGCTTCTCTATTTTGTAGTCTGACTAGCCTGGGTTTGGCAACTGCCAGGAGAAAGGTATCTGTCTGACTGAGGATCAGTTTGGTGGAGCAGGGACACTATGGGGTTGCTTTGTAGGGGTTTGCCTAGTTCCCATAGTTCCAGTGAAGAGAGTTTATAATGTTTCAACTTACCAAGACATTTTGGACAATTATAAGCTTCCAACTTTGTCGGAAAAGTTTGTGGAAGACTCTATTCTGTTCCAGTATGAGAGCAAGAACTTGACTGGCCTCCACAGAGCCCTAATCCTAAACCCATGAAACACCTTTGGGATAAATTACAAAAGTTCAAGAGAGATTGTCAGACAGGCCTTTTTGTCCTACATCAGTATCTACATTTTCTTTTGGATGAATGGGCAAAAATTCCAATCGAAGCACTCCATTTCTTGTAGAAAACTTTTCCAGAAAATTGGAAGATGCTATAGCTGCGACTAAAAGGGGGCAACTCTATATAATACCTATGTATTTAGAATAGGATGTTCGAGAACCTCCTACAGGTGTATTAGGCAGTTATTCTCATACTTTTGTCCATATAGTATTTGTGACATGAACCCCTTTAACCGACTTATGAAATTAGCCCTTGAGTATGTATGTGAGACAGTGGGAAATAAAATGTGAAGGACTAATGTAATTATCTATTTAGGCTATAGTTTTCAGCACCAAACAAATGCATACATACTAAAGAAGACATCTGTTTAGGGTCAAAATACCTAAATACAGTCACCATATTTCTACATGTGAGTGGAGCGCCCACCAGGGCCTAGGGGTACTCAGTACCAGGTCTGTGGTCGTCATTAAAGGGGTGGTCACGGAGGCAGTGACCCAGTCCGTGGCCCTCGGCATCCAAGTTAAAGGAAAGGTCTTTAACCCCTTCATGACCCAGCCTATTTTAACCTTAAAGACCTTGCCGTTTTTTGCAATTCTGACCAGTGTCGCTTTTTGAGGTAATAACTCAAGAACGCTTCAACGGATCCTAGCGGTTCTGAGACTGTTTTTTCGTGACATATTGGGCTTCATGTTAGTGGTAAATTTAGGTCAATAAATTATGCGTTTATTTGTGATAAAAATGGAAATTTGGCGAAAATTTCGCAATTTTCACATTTTGAATTTTTATTCTGTTAAACCAGAGAGTTATGTGACACAAAATAGTTAATAAATAACATTTCCCACATGTCTACTTTACATCAGCACAATTTTGGAAACAAAATTTTTTTTTGCTAGGAAGTTATAAGGGTTAAAATTTGACCAGCGATTTCTCATTTTTACAACGAAATTTACAAAACCATTTTTTTAGGGACCACCTCACATTTGAAGTCAGTTTGAGGGGTCTATATGGCTGAAAATACCCAAAAGTGACACCATTCTAAAAACTGCACCCCTCAAGGTACTCAAAACCACATTCCAGAAGTTTATTAACCCTTCAGGTGCTTCACAGCAGCAGAAGCAACATGGAAGGAAAAAATGAACATTTAACTTTTTAGTCACAAAAATGATCTTTTAGCAACAATTTTTTTATTTTCCCAATGGTAAAAGGAGAAACTGAACCACGTAAGTTGTTGTCCAATTTGTCCTGAGTACGCTGATACCTCATATGTGGGGGTAAACCACTGTTTGGGCGCACGGCAGGGCTTGGAAGGGAAGGAGCGCCATTTGACTTTTTGAATCAAAAATTGGCTCCACTCTTTAGCGGACACCATGTCACGTTTGGAGAGCCCCCGTGTGCCTAAAAATTGGAGCTCCCCCACAAGTGACCCCATTTTGGAAACTAGACGCCCCAAGGAACTTATCTAGATGCATAGTGAGCACTTTGAACCCCCAGGTGCTTCACAGAAGTTTATAACGCAGAGCCATGAAAATAAAAAATAATTTTTCTTTCCTCAAAAACGATTTTTTAGCCTGGAATTTCCTATTTTGCCAAGGGTAATAGGAGAAATTGGACCCCAAATGTTGTTGTCCAGTTTGTGCTGAGTATGCTGATACCCCATATGTGGGGGTAAACCACTGTTTGGGCGCACGGCAGGGCTCGGAAGGGAAGGCACGCCATTTGGCTTTTTAAATGGAAAATTAGCTCCAATCATTAGCGGACACCATGTCACGTTTGGAGAGCCCCTGTGTGCCTAAACATTGCAGATCCCCCAGAAGTTACCCCATTTTGGAAACTAGTCCACCAAAGGAACTAATCTAGATGTGTGGTGAGGACTTTGAACCCCCAAGTGCTTCACAGAAGTTTATAACGCAGAGCCAGGAAAATAAAAATAAAAAATTATTTTCTCAAAAATGATCTTTTAGCCTGCAATTTTTTATTTTCCCAAGGGTATCCGGAGAAATTTGACCCCAAAAGTTGTTGTCCAGTTTCTCCTGAGTACGCTGATACCCCATTTGTGGAGCTAAACCACTGTTTGGGCACACGTCGGGGCTCAGAAGGGAAGTAGTGACTTTTGAAATGCAGACTTTGATGGAATGGTCTGCGGGTGTCACGTTGCGTTTGCAGAGCCCCTGGTGTGCCTAAACAGTAGAAACCCCCCACAAGTGACCCCATTTTAGAAACTAGACCCCCCAAGGAACTTATCTAGATATGTGGTGAGCACTTTGAACCCCCAAGTGCTTCACAGACGTTTACAACGTAGAGCCGTGAAAATAATAAATCATTTTTCTTTCCTCAAAAATGATGTTATAGCAAGCATTTTTTTATTTTCACAAGGGTATCAGGAGAAATTGGACCCCAGTAATTGTTGCGCAGTTTGTCCTGAGTACACTGATACCCCATATGTCGGGGTAAACCACTGTTTGGGCACACGTCAGGGCTCGGAATTGAGGGAGCACCATTTGACTTTTTGAATACGAGATTGGCTGGAATCAATGGTGGCGCCATGTTGCGTTTGGAGACCCCTGATGTGCCTAAACAGTGGTAACCCCTCAATTCTACCTCCAACACTAACCCCAACACACCCCTAACCCTAATCCCAACTGTAGCCATAACCCTAATCACAACCCTAACCCCAACACACCCCTAACCACAACCCTAACCCCAACACACCCCTAACCCTAACCACAACCCTAATTCCAACTGTAGCCATAACCCTAATCACAGCCCTAACCCTAACCCCAACACACCCCTAACCCTAATCCCAACTGTAGCCATAACCCTAATCACAACCCTGACCACAACCCTAATTCCAACCCTAACCCTAAGGTTATGTGCCCACGTTGCGGATTCGTGTGAGATTTTTCAGCATCATTTTTGAAAAATCCGCGGGTAAAAGGCACTGCGTTTTACCTGCGGATTTTCCGCGGATTTCCAGTGTTTTTTGTGCGGATTTCACCTGCGGATTCCTATTGAGGAACAGGTGTAAAACGCTGCGGAATCCGCACAAAGAATTGACATGCTGCGGAAAATACAACGCAGCGTTTCCGCGCGGTATTTTCCGCACCATGGGCACAGCGGATTTGGTTTCCATATGTTTACATGGTACTGTACACCTGATGGAACACTGCTGCGAATCCGCAGCGGCCAATCCACTGCGGATCCACAGCCAAATCCGCACCGTGTGCACATGGCCTAATTCTAAAGGTATGTGCACACGCTGCGGAAAACGCTGCGGATCCGCAGCAGTTTCCCATGAGTTTACAGTTCAATGTAAACCTATGGGAAACAAAAATCGCTGTACACACGCTGCGGAAAAACTGCACGGAAACGCAGCGGTTTACATTCTGCAGCATGTCACTTCTTTGTGCGGATTCCGCAGCGGTTTTACAACTGCTCAAATAGAAAATCGCAGTTGTAAAACCGCAGTGAAATGCGCAGAAAAAACCCGGTAAATCCGCAGCGGTTTAGCACTGCGGATTTATCAAATCCGCAGCAGAAAAATCCGCAGAGGACCAGAATACGTGTGCACATACCGAAACCCTAACCCTACCCCTAACCCTAACCCTATTCTAGCATTAGTGGAAAAAAAAAAAAAAATTCTTTATTTTTTTTATTGTCCCTACCTATGGGGGGTGACAAAGGGGGGGGGGGTCATTTATTATTTTTTTTATTTTGATCACTGAGAGATTATATCTCAGTGATCAAAATGCACTTTGGAACGAATCTGCCGGCCGATTCGGCGGGCGCACTGCGCATGCGCCCGCCATTTTGGAAGATGGCGGCGCCCGGGGAGAAGACGGACGGACCCCGGCAGGATCGGTAAGTATGATAGGGTGGGGGGGGGGGGGGGGGGAGAACAGGGGGGGGGGTTATCGGAGCATGGGGGGGTGAATCGGAGCGCGGGAGGGGTGGAACGGAGCGCGGGGGGGTAGAACGGAGCACGGGGGGTAGAACGGAGCACGGGGGGTAGAACGGAGCACGGGGGGTAGAACGGAGCACGGGGGTAGAACGGAGCACGGGGGGTAGAACGGAGCACGGGGGGGTAGAACGGAGCACGGGGGGTAGAACGGAGCACGGGGGGTAGAACGGAGCACGGGGGGTAGAACGGAGCACGGGGGGTAGAACGGAGCACGGGGGTAGAACGGAGCACGGGGGGTAGAACGGAGCACGGGGGGGTGGAACGGAGCACGGGGGGGTAGAACGGAGCATGGGGGGGGTGGAACGGAGCACGGAGGGGGGTGGATCGGAGTGCAGGGGGGGTGATCGGAGCACGGGGGGGTGATTGAAGCACGGGGGGAGCGGAGCACAGGACAGAGGGGAGCCGGAGCAGTGTACCGGACAGATCGGGGGGCTGGGGGGGGCGATCGGTGGGGTGGGGTGGGGGCACATTAGTATTTCCAGCCATGGCCGATGATATTGCAGCATCGGCCATGGCTGGATTGTAATATTTCACCCGTTGTAATAGGTGAAATATTACAAATCGCTCTGATTGGCAGTTTCACTTTCAACAGCCAATCAGAGCGATCGTAGCCACGAGGGGGTGAAGCCACCCCCCCCTGGGCTAAACTACCACTCCCCCTGTCCCTGCAGATCGGGTGAAATGGGAGTTAACCCTTTCACCCGGCCTGCAGGGACGCGATCTTTCCATGACGCCACATAGGCGTCATGGGTCGGATTGGCACCGACTTTCATGACGCCTACGTGGCGTCAAAGGTCGGGAAGGGGTTAAAGCGGTTATTTGAAATAAAGTTTGTTCGTGACACCACCTGTGGTATTTGGTCAGAGGTGACCAATGGTGCTTAAAGGGGTCCTCTGGGGAGTGATGGCACTGTAGCAGGGATGGTATGGCTTCCAACAGGTGAAGCTGGGTCCCCAGGGCTCCCGCTGTAGTAGGAACAGATGGCAGATGGTGTTAAAAAAAAAAAAAAAAAAAAAATAGAGGACACAAGGTTGCAGTCTCTTTAGCTCTTTACTGGTGCAAGGCAGCCACAGTCCAGGGTACTGAATCACAGGTGCTGGTATGGTCCGACCGGCTTGGAAGTGGTTCAAGACTCCCCCTAGCCAGGTTGGGTTGGAAGCCTTTCTCTCCGCGCTCTGACATAGTCCCTTGCTGCCTTAGGCCTCATATAAGGTCCGCAATTTCTCTCTCTGTCCTTTTTGGTAGGACACTACCTGTATGGCAGGTAACTCGAGCCTTTTTACATGGTCTCTCAGATGACACCGGGCTCTTTGTGTTACTGTGCCTTTGTGTGTTTATAGTGGCCAGGTGACTTGAAATCTAGGCTGTCCGCCGGTTTCTGCCATGGGGCATGAAGTTACCCCCACAACCTCAGTCTTCTGGCTACCGGAATTCTGCGCTTCAGCGTGCAGGGAGCCCAGTTGCAGCTTCCCTCCAGCTCTTCACTCTCCTTTGCTTCTCTTCCTCCTTCACTCTCTCTACAAACTGTTCTGCTTTCCTTTCTTTCCAGGAGCTGTAGCACCTCACGTGGCTGCACGGCCACCTCTTTCCTCTCTCACTGTCTGCTTCCATTCTGCTCTGTTCCTCTGGCAGACTAACTCCTCCCCCAGATCAGAATACATATGCCTATATCTAGGGAAGCTCCCCTGAAACCGGGTTCAGAGCTCCCCCTTCTGGCCTGGAGTAAGAACATGTTGCATATTTGTGAATACCTATTAAAGGGATCCTTCCTCGCTTCCAAGCATGACATCACTCTCCCCGAGAGGAAAGCAATGCCACTGTAACAACCAGGAACCTGGGGTGATACATGAGCCCTTATCCTTTCTAGCAGTTCAGTGGTTCCTTGTTTTTCTTCTAGACTTTCCTGCATATACCATCTGTTGGCTTTGGAATTAAAGAAGTTGTCCACTACAATAACTTTTTTTTTCATATCTTCCTTTCTCCTGACTTATTGTGCTCTAATACTACAAGTTCCATGATGCATTGCACTGGCCTGTAAGCCTCAACCTAGCACACCCACTCTAAAAACACACCCAAACCCCTCCCTCCTCTATCTTCAAAAAGATTAGTGATGCCATTTCTGTCCAACCTCCTCTATTACATTTGTCCAACCCACACTCCATTACATGCAGATATATAGATATGGGATATAGTAGATAGATGCAGGGCTGCCACTAGAAATTTCGGGGCCCCATACTGGCAAATTTTTCGGGGCCTCCTTGAGACTCCGCCCAGGCTCCACCCCAGCCTCCATGCTCCACCCCTCAAACTGTCCACAGTCCCACCGCTCTCTCTTGGAAAAACTCCACTTCTCACCTGTCACACATTAACAGTTCCTATCACCAGATCACACATATAGCCGGCAGCTTTTGTTTTGGCCAAAAGATTTTTTAAGCCGCTACCATGACACAGACACTTTTGGCCGGGCCCTACTCTGCTGTAACCTATTAAATATTTGTTAAAATATGCACTACAATTTAGGTATATTTTCATTTATTTTTCAATTTTTAAAATGACCAATAATATCACATACAAGGAACAAATACCGCTACACCATGTCAAGACCACATATTACCGCCACAGTGATCGAACAACATCACATACAAGGAACAAATACCGCAACACCATGACCAGACACCATATTATTACCACATAGTGACCAAATAGCACATACAAGGGACACATACCTCCACACCATGACCAGACCACATATCACCACCACAAATTGACCTAATACTACAATACTGATCAGTAATAAAAAAAACACACAATACCATCACCATAAGTGCCATTATACACAGGAGATCTGCACTTAGTATGCAGTGTCTGTGTACAGGTAATACAGTGATCACTGGTGATATACATTATATACAGAGCTCCTGTGTATAATGTATATGTAATACAGTGATCACTGGTGACATTATACACAGGACCTCTGTATACAGTATACAGTGTAAAGTGTCAGTGTATAGGTTAGGCCGGGGTCACACTAGACCGTAATTCGGCCGGGTGCAATGTGAAGAAGGAAAAAAAAAAAAAAAAAAATCGCAGTGCACTCGGACCAATGTTACCATATGGGGCCGCTCCCACCAGCCGACTTTTTGTCGGCGTTTTCCTCGGTCCGAGACAATCGCAGCATGCATAAGCATGCATAAGCCTATGGGTGTGAGTGAGACAGCGCACACCACTCGGATATCATCCGAGTGATGTGCGCTATAAGCGGACCCCAGCAATGGAGGAGATGGAGAAATTCATTTCTCCGCCTCCTCCGCAGCTGTGCTCCGATCCTACCTGTGCGAGAGAAATCGGAGCACAGACGCATGACACTCGGCTCCTGCTCTGCTGCAAGCAGGAGCCGAGTGTCATTAGCATATTGCATCCGATGCAATACGCTAGTGTGACCCGGTCTAACACACTGACTCACCAGTGTCATCTCTAGGTGAAGTCCTTCATCTTTCAACTTTCATCCACCACAGACCGCCGTCACTTCTTCCAGCCAGGACTTGTCTCTTCAGGAAATAACACAGTTATCTCGAGCTCCGCTTGCAGAACACATTACTTAATTTTTCCCAACTTCTACATTACACCACATGAAGAAAAAACAGTAACAGGACCGCCCCCCCCCCATTTAAAACAGTATACTCAAAAAATAATATAAATACGTCACTGCAGTAATAACATCCCTTAATTAGCCCCTTTGATAATATCCCCCATCCTGGCCCCCGTGTGTCTCATTCCTGGCTCTAGCCATATGTTCTCGCATCCTGCCCTCATGAGCATCCATCCTGCCCCATATGATCTCCCCATCCTGCCCCATCTGTCTCCATCGTATCCATCCTTCCCCATGATCCTGCACAATCTGTCTCCAATCATGCCCCCATGTCTTTCATTCTGCCCCATGTCTCCAGTCATACCCGTATCTCCATTCTGCCCCCAGCGTCTCGAGCATCTCTGCCCCCAGCGTGTCCAGCATCTCTGCCCCCAGCGTGTCCAGCATCTCTGCCCCCAGCGTGTCCAGCATCTCTGCCCCCAGCGTGTCCAGCATCTCTGCTCCCCAGCGTGTTCAGCATCTCTGCCCCCCAGCGTGTTCAGCATCTCTGCCCCCCAGCGTGTTCAGCATCTCTGCCCCCCAGCGTGTCCAGCATCTCTGCCCCCCAGCGTGTCCAGCATCTCTGCCCCCCAGCGTGTCCAGCATCTCTGCCCCCCAGCGTGTCCAGCATCTCTGCCCCCAGCGTGTCCAGCATCTCTGCTCCAGCCTGTCCAGTATTCTGCCCTGTGGCCCCCTGGATTGCCACTCTCAAAAAAAAAACAAAAAAAAAAAAAAAAACACGAGTTCTTACCTGGCCGCGCTCCTGCGGTGGGCGAAGCTCACTCCCTCCAGGCAAGTGAAGCGCGCACTCGCCGGCAGCTGACAATGACATCAGACGCCGGCGAAGTGCGCGCTGCGGCTCAAGTCAGCTGCTAGCCTGCAATTGGCTGGCGGCTGTTAACTATTGACGTGCGGGCGCGGGCCCGCACGTCAATAGCGTGCCGTAGCGCCTGTAGGAGGGGCCCGGTGAGCAGATGAGACGGGGCCCGATGCGGGCCCCCTCTGCCCACCGGGCTCCATACGCCAGTCAGGGCAGTGATGCCCTGATGGTGGCCCTGGATAGATGGATAAATAGATAGATATGGGATGGATAGATAGATAAGATATGGCGCACACGCCTAAAAAAAGTGAAATATATAAGCGCTGGAATAACAAAAGAAGATTGCTTCAGAAAGCAGTGATAAATTATTATTTTTCCCCAACCAAGATGGCGCCCGCATGTCAGAATAGACAAAATGCGCAGGCGCTGAAGAGATATTGACACACACTGAACCCGATTGGCTGTAAAAACCTGCTGACGCAATGAGAATCTTGCGCAGGCGCAATAGAACTGTATACACGCCAAACAGGGCGGAATAGCGTCCTCCATGTGGTTTGTTGTGATCCCCATTTTGTGGTGAGTTTTCTTAAAATATTTTAGAGCCAACAGCACTTTATTAATATTTAAAAGAGAATCACTTTGTTTACACTGCACGATGCACTTTATGAGAAGATATCTCCTAGCAAGAAGCACAGTATATTACACATTGGATCCATCTACGAAGTATGTATTTGTCTTTCTAAAAATGAGCAATGTTTGTGACACTGTTGAAAAAAAGTGTGTAATTAGCACATGTATTTAAGCACAAAGTTGTGAATGATTCACTGCTTGAGAAAGCCTAAATAAGCCTATGTTCACACATTGCGGATTAGGCTTAGGAATTTCTGGTGCGGATTCTGCCTCTCCTGGCAGAAAACGCACCTGCGGATTTATCGCGTTTTTTGTGCGGTTCTGCAGCGTTTTTTGTGCGGTTTTCTTGTGGATTTGCTGCGTTTTTTACCCCTGCGGTTTTCTATAATGGAATGGGTACAAAAATGCTGCAGATTCACCAAAAAGTAGTGACAATGCTACTTCTTTTAAACCGCAGCGTTTCCACAGCGTATTTTCCGAAAAGTGTGCACAGCATTTTTTTTTTCTCATTGATTTACATTTTACTGTAAATCAATTGCAGTGTTTCTGCACCGCAAAAAACGCAGCGGATCCGCAGATAATCCGTAACGTGTGCACATACCCATAGATGGATGGATGGATGGATGGATGGATGGATGGATGTAGAGATAGATAGATATGGATTAGATAGATAGATAATAATAATAATAATTTTATTTATATAGCGCAAACATATTCCGCAGCGCTTTACAAATTAAAGAGGAGATTTGTACAGACAATAGACATTACAGCATAACAAAAAAAAAAAAAATCACAGTTCAAAATAGATACCAAGAGGAGTGAGGGCCCTGCTCGAAAGCTTACAATCTATAGGAAAAAGGGAAACACGAGAGTTGCATGGTAACAATTGCTTTCGTTGTTTGGACCAGCCATAGTGTAAGGATCGGGTGTTCATGTAAAGCTGTATGAACCAGTTAACAGCCTAAGTATATAACAGTACAGACACAGAGGGCTATTAACTGCATGAAATGTATGAGAACATGATGTGAGGAACGTGATTAACCCCTTCATGACCATGAGATTTTTCATTTTTCCGTGTTAGTTTTTTACTCCCCTCCTTCCCAGAGCCATAACTTTTTTATTTTTCCGTCAATTTGGCCATGTGAGGGCTTATTTCTTGCGGGACGAGTTGTACTTTTAAACGACATCATTGGTTTTAGCATGTCGTGTACTAGAAAACGGGGAAAAAAATTCCAAGTGCGGTGAAATTGCAAAAAAAGTGCAGTCCCACACTTGTTTTTTGTTTGGCTTTTTTGCTAGGTTCGCTAAATGCTAAAACTGACTTGACATTATGATTCTCCAGGTCAGTACGAGTTCGTAGACACCTAACATGACTAGGTTATTTTTTATCTAAGTGGTGAAAAATAATTCCAAACTTTGCTAAAAAAAAAAAAAAATTGCGCCATTTTCCGATACTCGTAGCGTCTCCATTTTTAGTGATCTGGGGTCGGTTGAGGGCTTATTTTTTGCGTGCCGAGATGACGTTTTTAATTATAGCATTCCGGTGCAGATACGTTCTTTTGATCGCCCGTTATTGCATTTTAATGCAATGTCGCGGCGACCAAAAAAAACGTAATTCTGGTGTTTCGAATTTTTTTCCCGCTACGCTGTTTAGCGATCAGGTTAATGCTTTTTTTTAATTGATAGATCGGGCGATTCTGAGCGCGGCGATACCAAATATGTGTAGATTTGATTTTTTTTATTGATTTATTTTGATTGGGACGAAAGGGGGGGTGATTTAAACTTTTATATTTTTTTTAACATTTTTTTCAACTTTTTTTTTTTTTTTACTTTTGCCATGCTTCAATAGCCTCCATGGGAGGCTAGAAGCAGGCACAACGCGATCGCCTCTGCTACATAGCAGCGATCTGCTGATCGCTGCTATGTAGCAGAAATGGAGGTGTGCTGTGAGCGCCGACCACAGCCGACTGAGCGCCGACCACCGGCGATCAGTAACCATAGAGGTCTCAAGGACCTCTATGGTTACAATTCACGTGCACCCATTCAGATGGAGACGTTTATTCTCAGCGAGGTAAGGCAAGTGTAGGACCTGGTATAAGAGAGATGCCGTAAAGGGGCTACCAGGTACTCATAAAATTGGCCATTTTTATGCGCTAAACGCTCTCATTTTTCATATTTCTAGTGCAGTAATTCAGTTCAAATTTCGTTTTTCAAGTTTGTATGTTCTAGCGCTGCAGTGTGCTGCCTTATTTACTTAACTATATACGAGTTGGCGACTCTAGGTTCAGCACCTGTTCACACTGAGTCTATGTTTGGATGTGCCGGTCAGGTTTTTGAAATGTATTACGGGCACATGTCAGCTGTTCAAAACAGCTGACATGTCCCGGCTTTGGTGCAGGCTCACCGCGGAGCCCTGCATCAAAGCAGGGGATCTGACCTTGGACGTACTATCCCGTCCAAGGTCAGATAGGGGTTAAAGGTACCTTCACACTGAACAATTTAACAACGATATCGCTAGCGATCCGTGACGTTGCAGCGTTTTGGATAGCGATATCGTTGTGTTTGACACGCAGCAGCGATCTGGATCCTGCTGTGACATCGTTGGTCGGAGCAGAAAGGCCAGAACTTTATTTTGTCGCTGGATCTCCCGCAGCCATCGCTGAATCGGCGTGTGTGACGCCGATTCAGCGATGTCTTCACTGGTAACCAGGGTAAACATCGGCTTACTAAGCGCAGGGATGCGCTTAGTAACCGAATGTTTACCCTGGTTACCAGTGTAAATGTAAAAAAAAGCAAACACTACATACTTACATTCCGGTGTCTGTCCCCCGGCGCTCTGCTTCCCTGCACTGTCAGCGCCGGCCGGCCGTAAAGCACAGCGGTGACGTCACCGCTCTGTTTTACGGCCTGCCGGCGCTCACAGTCAGTGCAGGAAGCAGAGCGCCGGGGGACAGACACCGGAATGTAAGTATGTAGTGTTTGCTTTTTTTTACATTTACACTGGTAACCAGGGTAAACATCCGGTTACTAAGCACGGCACTGCGCTTAGTAACCCGATGTTTACCCTGGTTACCAGGGGACTTCGCATAGTTGGTCGCTGGAGAGCTGTCTGTGTGTCAGCTCTCCAGCGACCACACAGCGACGCTGCAGCGATCGGCATCGTTGTCTAGATCGCTGCAGCGTCGCTAAATGTGACGGTACCTTAAGGTTTAAGGTTTTGGGTTTTTTTTTAATGGGCCACACAGGGATAGTTAGGTTAATGCGTTGAGGTGGTAGGCCAGTCTGAACAAATGCGTTTTTAGGGCACGCTTAAAACTGTGGGGATTGGGGATTAATCTTATTAACCTGGGTAGTGCATTCCAAAGAATTGGCGAAGCACGTGAAAAGTCTTGAGAAGGGAGTGGGAGGTTCTGATTATTGAGGATGCTAACCTCAGGTCATTAGCAGAACAGAGAGCACGGGTAGGGTGGTAGACTGAAACCAGGGAGGAGATGTAGGGTGGTGCTGAGCCATGGAGTGCTTTGTGGATGAGGGTAATAGTTTTGTACTGGATTCTTGAGTGGATGGGTAACCAGTGTAATGACTGGCACAGGGTAGAGGCATCGGTGTAACGATTGGTGAGGAATGTAATCCTGACAGCAGCATTCAGGACAGATTGGAGCAGGAAGAGTTTGGTAAGAGGGAGGCCAATTAAGAGAGAGTTCAATAGTCCAGATGAGAATGAATGAGTGAAACAGGAAGGGTTTTTGCAGTGTCGAAAGTAAGAAAAGGGTGAATTCTAGAAATGTTTTTGAGATGCAGATAAGAAGAGAGCCAATGATCGGACGTGGGGGGTAAAAGAAAGCTCAGAATCAAGGATGACCCCAAGGCAGCGGGCATGTTGCTTGGGAGTAATGGTGGAACCACACACGGAGATGGCAATGTCAGGGAAAGGCAAGTTAGTAGAGGGAGAGAACACGAGTTCAGAATTTGACAGGTTCAGTTTCAGATAGAGGGAGGACATGATGTTAGAGACAGCGGTAAGACAATCACTGGTGTTTTCTAAAAAGGCAGGCGTGATATCAGGAGGAGAAGTGTATAATTGGGTGTCGTCAGCATAGAGATGGTACTGGAAACCAAATCTACTGATTGTTTGTCCAATAGGGGCAGTATACAAAGAGAAGAGGAGGGGGCCTAGGACTGATCCTTGAGGAACCCCAACAGTAAGGGGAAGGTGAGAGGAGGAGGAACCAGCAAAAGATACAGTGAAGGAGCGGTCAGAGAGATAGGAGCAGAACCAGGAGAGAACGGTGTCCTTGAGACTGATGGAGCGGAGCATAGTGAGGAGGAGTATCGAATGCTGCGGAGAGATCCAAGATAATTAGCATGGGGTAGTGACCATTAGATTTAGCTGTTAGTAGATCATTAGAGACTTTAGTGAGGGCAGTTACAGTAGAGTGTAAAGAGCGGAAACCAGATTGAGGAGGGTCGAGAAGAGAGTTATCTGAGAGATAGCGGATAAGATGGGAGTGGACCAGGCGTTCAAGGAGTTTAGAGATGAAGGGAAGATTAGAGACAGGTCTATAATTAGCAGCACAGTTTTGATCGAGGGATGATTTTTTAAGTAATGGGTGTATGATGGCTGCTTAAATGAGGAGGGAAAAATACCAGAAGAGAGAGAAAGGTTGAATATTTTTGTTAGGCGAGAAGTCACAGCCGGGGAAAGGGACTGGAGGAGATGTGACGGAATGGGATCACTGGTGCAAGTGGTCAGACGAGAAGATGCAAGGAGCCTGATTACTTCTTCTTCTTCTGTAACTGGTTCAAAGTCAGAGAGTGAACTAGATGCAGTGGGGGAGGGAGGACAGTGCATTGTATGAAGAGATTGAGAGATGATTTCCTGTCGAATGTGGTCAATTTTTTCTTTGAAGTAATTGGCCAGATGGTCAGCGCGGAGATCTGTGGTTGTGGCCTGCACTCTTGGGTTGAGTAGGGACTAGAAAGTGTCAAAGAGACGTTTAGGGTTATTGGACAGGGAGGTGATGAGGGTGTTAAAATAGGTTTCTTTGGAGAGGTGAAGGGCAGAGTTGTATGTTTTTAGCATGAACTCATAATGGATGAAATTTTCGGGTAGATTAGATTTTCTCCACAGACGTTCGGCGCACCTGGAACACCGCTGCAGGAAACGTGTTTGCAGCGTGTGCCACGGTTGTCGCCGTCTGTGCCGAGTTGTTCTATGTATAGGAGGTGCAATTTCATCCAGGGCACTTTGCAGGGTTTCATTGTAATGCTTCAGTGCAGAATCAGGACATGAGATGGAGGAGAAAGGGGCCAATGAGGACTGCAAGTTCTTCATAAGTTTCTGGGTGTTAATGGCCTGGATGTTTCTAGAAGTGTGGAAAGTGTGGATGACCTGAGCGGGATGGCAGTTCTTGATAGAGAATGAAAGAAGGTGGTGGTCAGAGAGCGGGAGAGGGGAGTTTGTGAAATCGTCCACTGAGCAAAGCCGGGAGAAAATCAAGTTGTGGGAGTTTCCGTCTTCATGCGTTGGAGGGTTAGTATGCTGCGAGAGGCCAAAAGAGGAGGAGGTTAGAGATAAAAGGTGAGAAGCAGATGGGAAGAGAGGAAAAGCAATGGGGATGTTGAAATCACCCATGATGAGGGTGAGGATGTCACAGGAGAGAAAGTGTGGAAGCCAGTGATCCAGGAACTGATGAGAGGGGCCAGAAGGATGATACACCACTGCCACTCGCATGGAGAAGGGGATGTAGAGTCTGACAGCATGGACCTCAAAAGGAAGGGAAGACAAGTGAGGGTACTTGGGGGATAACTTGGAAGGTACATTTGGGTGATAGGAGCAGACCAACTCTTCCACCAGCTCTGTTGTCCAATCTTGGGGTATGAGAAAAGTGTAGTCCACCATATGAGAGACTGACTGGTGTCTGACTGTGATCGATAGAAAGATAGATAGATAGATATAGGATGGATAAATAGATACATACAGAGATATATCTATCTATATCTATTTCAATAGATATATTCGCTCCCCTTCTTTCCAGAGCCATAATTTTTCCGTCAACATAGTCACGTGGGGGCTTATTTTTTGCAGGACAAGTTGTACTTTTAAACGACACCATTGGTTTTACCATGTCTTGTAACAGAAAACGGGAAAAAAAAAAATCAAAATGCAATGAAATTGCAAAAAAAGTGCAATCCTACACTTGTTTTTTGGTTGGCTTTTTTGTTTGCTAGGTTCACTAAATGCTAAGACTGACATGATTTTTTTTCTCGCTACGCCATTTAGTGATCAGGTTAATTATTTTTTTAATTGAAAACAGCTGACATGTCACGGCTTTGAAATGGGCTCACAGCCGGAGCCCACCTCAAAGCGGGGGACACTGCCAGCTGACGTACTATTCCGTCAGCTGGCAGAAAGGGGTTAATGAGCAATATGCTCAGTTAAAAAAAAAAAAAAAAAATGGCGTGGGCTCCAGCACAATTTTCTGCTCCAGAGGGGAAAGCAGACGGCTGGGGGCCAATATTTGTAGCCTGGGAAGGGGGTAATACCTATGGCCCCCTCCCAGGCTATGAATATCAGCCCACAGCTGTCTGCATAGCCTTTACTGGCTATTAAAATAGGGGGACCCCCAAAAAAAATTACATGGGGTCTCCCTATATCTTAAAGCCAGAAAGGCTACGCAGACAGCTGCGAGCTGATATTCATAGCCTAGAGAGGGACCATGGATATTTGCCCCCCCCCCTCGGCTACAAATACCAGCCCGCAGCCGCCTCAGAAATGGCACATCTCTAAGAAGTGCCAATTCTGGCAATTAGCCCCTCTCTTCCCACACCCCTGTAGGGCTGGGATATGGGGTAATTCGGGATTAATGTCACTTTGCTATTGTAAGGTGACATTAAGCCCGGTTAATAATGGAGAAGCGTCAATAAGACGCCTATCCATTAATAATCCTATAGTAGTGAAAGAGTTACAAAAAAAAAAAAAAAAGATAGCCAGAAAAAAGTATTTTAATCTTAATTTCACCATACTCGATCGCATGCAAAAAATAAAAATAAACCAACCGCATACTACCTTTCCGCCGTAGAAGAGGTTACCTGAGTTCATTGGTCTCACTTTATGGCAAAGGTGCGTGGGAATTTTCCTACACAGTAGTGCCACAAGTGAGAGTAAGGACTATTTCTCACAGCGGCGGAGGAATACAGTGCGGAAGGATACCTTCCGTCATTGTATTACTGGAGCCCCTGGAGAGCAGTCGCATCAGCTGATGCGGCAGCTCTCTACAGGAGATCATCGTGGGACACTTGTATTAATTGGATTTCTGCGGATCAGGGAGTATATTGTTTGTTTATTATTTTAATATTTTTACAGGTGAGCAATGGCTTCGGGGATCAAGGTAATTGTGAGTATGTACTCTTATGTTGTGTGTACTGTATGTCTATATGCATGTTGTATGTACTGTATATATGTACTGTATGTCTATATGTATGTTGTATGTTTATATGTATGTTGTATGTAGTGTATGCATGTTGTATGTCTACATTTACTGTATGTACTGTAAGACTATGTATGTTGTATGTACTGTATGTCTATATGTTTGTTGTATGTACTATATGTCTGTATGTACTGTATGTCTACATGTATGTACTGTATGTCTACATGTATGTACTGTATGTCTATATGCATGTTGTATGTCTATATATGTAGTATGTACTGTATGTCTATATGTATGCACTGTATATGTGTTTTTGTTTTTACATTCCACACATTAGCTAGATGATGGGACTACTACTGTCCCATCATTGACACATTAGCCAATCACTGTCACTGTAGCAGACATAGCCCAATGGGTCTTGTTGTCCCATCGGACGATGGCTGCACACAGACACCCCAATGACCCCCTCGCCCCTCCCGCCCGAAGCAGACCCCGGCACCGCACGCAGATCCCAGCACAGCCGGCAGACCCCAGCACGGTCAGCAGACCAACCGCACAGCCCCGCAGACCCCCCGCAGGCCCCAGCACTGCCCGCAGATCCCAGCACAGCCAGCAGACCCACCGCACCGCCCAGCAGACCCCCCGCCCCACCCGCAGACCCCAGCACCACACCGCCCGCAGATCCCAGCACAGCCAGCAGACCCATCGCACAGCCTCGCAGAAGCTACGAAGACTAAAATGTCATCCAGATAGATGTGTAGACTCAATGTTCAAGTCCCCGAGGCACCTCTCCATGAGATGTTGGAAAGTTCCAGGAGCTTTGGCTAGGCCAAACGGCATGCGGTTGAACTCGTATAGACCCATGGGAAGAATGAAGGCAGTCTTTGCTCGATCTTGTTCAGACATGGGGACTTGCCAGTAGCCACTGACGAGGTCCAGTGTAGAGAAGAACCTGGCTTACCCCAGAGCACACAGGGACTCCTCAATCCGGGGCAGCCGGTATGAGTCCCTCACCATACAGGCATTAATTTTCCGTAGTCCATACAAAACAGCAAGATGCCGTCTTCCTTTTGCACCAACACAATTGGGGCAGCCCACAGACTCTGGATCTCCCAGATCACACCGGCCTGCAACATTGGATTCAACATGCTCTTCACTTCCTGGTACAACTGTGGAGGAATTTGTCGGTAACGATCTCGTATGGGCGCGGCACTTCCAGTTGGTCTTTCATGCGCAATGGTTGCGGTGCAGCCAAAATCATCTTCGTTGAGGGCAAAGACTTCTTTATACTTCCCCAGCAGAGCTTCTAACTGTCATACCTGAGCGGGTTCGAGTTTAGCCACTTCAACCAGCATTTGTTCCAATATGAGCCGGCCTTCCTTGATGTAACGAGGTTCTGACACTGAGATGGAGTTCACTGACAGTCCAGGGGTCTCCAGGTTGTAACTCCAATTGCACTGTTTGAGGGGGCATTATTTCTTCTGGTAGATTCATGATTCGGGCCACCACACTTCTAGGAATGACAGTAATGTCCTGAACTTCTAAGTTAATGCACCGCACTGGAACAGATCCTTCCCTTACAATGGCAAACGTACGCTCCACCAGGAGTCCCATGGGTAGTTGTTCAGAAGAGGATGGTTCAATTTGGACCTCAACCCCCTCCAGGGGGACACAAGCACAAATGGGCAGGGACAGCACCGTTTGTCCAGGTGGAAGTACAATCATGGTGGAGGCTGGAAAAATTACTTTCCCTAACACTTCCCCCTCACAGTTAGACTCCTGCGCTTGTGCCATTCATGTCAGTTGCTGGAAAATTCTTCTCTGTGGTGTGTGTGGGCCCCATTGTTTCAAATTCATCCCCAAGGTCACAGCGGGTCCATAGTTCACCTCTCCCTGTGTCAGTACCACGCCTTTCCGTCCCAGGTCTTTTCCACAGATGGATAATTGCATCCATACCACCCCT
Source organism: Ranitomeya imitator (assembly GCF_032444005.1). Lineage (NCBI taxonomy): Eukaryota > Metazoa > Chordata > Amphibia > Anura > Dendrobatidae > Ranitomeya > Ranitomeya imitator. The sequence goes on along the minus strand of NC_091284.1, from coordinate 581,092,669 downwards.
GCAACCGGGATGGGTAGTTGGTTGGCAGCCATTAACTTTATCTCAGAGCCCCTTTCGGGTCGGTTTGCCCTGGGAAAATGTTTCCGGTAATAAGCCTCTGGCATCATTGTCACTTGTAAGCCGGTGTCCACCAGGCATCACACTGCACATCCATCCATTTCTGCCCATATCAGGGGGCATGTTGACACTAAACTTGCAGGACATCCACTACTTTTCCTAACTTGTTCTGACTCCAGGCGGGCGTCGCCCCAGCTCAGAGCCCTCTAGTTTAACGGGCAAAAAGGCGTCACTCTTCTGCGGCGAGTGCACTCCCGTGCAAAGTGTCTGCTCTTTCAGCAGTTGTAACACGTGATAAGCCTCGGCCGGTGAAGTATTCTGGAGTCATGGCGGGGCTCCGGGCCCCCTCTGCCCTCTGAAGGGTTACTGGTATTCTCCATTTTTCTCTTGATGTCAGCCAGTTCTACTTTCTCACTCAGAAGTTCTCTTCTCAGTTCTTCTAACCACTGGGGTTCAGCAATAGCATTTACAGACACCCCCATGCTCTGGACCTTCCCCACCAGGACTGTCACCCCCTGCTCCTGTTCACGCATGCATGCCTCACTCCCTACTTTTGTCAGCACGTCTCTCAAGCTTGTCACTAGGAGGTCTCGTAGCATTATGTCTGTGGGTCCTATTCCCCTGCCATCTTTCCTAATAATTGAGGTGTGTAGCTCTTGCAAGGCATTCATGTATTGGGTCACGGTTTCCTCCTCCTTCCTACTAAAAGTCGTGTTCTCAATTCCCCTATGTCTGTGGGGTCCCCGTGGGTCTCCTCCAAGATCTGTAGCACATTATTACAGGTATCCCAGTCTTGTGGGGACCGTAACATTACTCAATCCCTGGCTTCTCCATCCAGGGCCATAATGGCCACCTCAGCCTCTAGGGTTGTGGTCATGGGGTGCATTCTCATGATGCCTCTATGGCACTTAGTCCAGCTCCCAAGCACAGTGTTGCTCCCCGTGAACTTGGGCAAGTTACTCTGCATGACCCCCAAGGAAAGGCTAGTCCAGGGGCCACTCCCAACTGCATGCTATTGGACTGCATCCTGCCGACAACGCCACTTGTAGGATCCTACCAGGTGCGTAGCATGCAGTGACACAGGAGGCAGAACAAGGGTTAACAGGTTCTTTATGTAGAGGAACAGTAATGGTACAAGCAGGGGGTAAGGAATGTGATTGGAGGATAGGAAGAAAGTCAAATGCAATAGAATGTAGCAGGTTAACTTATCAGTCTTTGTGCGGTGGAGGAAGGCGGCTGGAAGATCCCACGGTGGCGCCTCAGGTGGCCCGAGATGTCTCCGATCCGGTTCCGCAGATGAGCGATGCACTTTCTCCTTGCGACGACGTATTGTCCAGATTCTTCGGCGTGCAATCTCATGATCTGTGCACACAGTGAGGCAGAGGTGATGGTCGGCGGCACAGAAGAAGAAGCAGAGAGTTCAGTGAGCAAGGCTGCAGTACAGTGGACACAGCCACAAGCACGAGCCGGTCCTCAGCAGGCACCCCAAGGATGGGACTAAGCGGTGCCTCTGCGATGGTGAGCGGAGTGAAGGTCTGCACTCTATTCTGGTCACTACCTGGTGAGTAGTGGGCTGAGGGTAGGAAGCGTCAGCAGTCTGGCTAGCTGGGGGGTATAGGCACAGCTAGCGACTGTGAGTCCGTGAAGAGGGAGTTAATCGTCTTACTACTCACAACGTCTTACTACTCACAAGCTCAGTCACCGCCAAGTTTCCTGTCTTCCTGCTCGAACTGCTATTTAAGTCTGACCTGCCCCCATCAGTAAGGTGCCCTGTACTGCTCTGGTCAGCAATCTCTTCCCCCTGCAACACTGGTGACAGCCCCGATGGTTCCGGCCCAGATATGCAGAAGAGACCATCAACTTGGTTCTCCTCCCTACAAAGTCAGCAGTCCCCATGATTGAGCAGTACACGCCTGCGGTGGTCACGGCGAAAGAAAAAGAAAACTCATCCTCAGCAGCAGATTCCTGGAGAACGGGAGGATGATCCATCAGCAGCAGCTCTGAAGTCACCGGTGAATGCTGGAGCATGGGCACAGAGCCCTTGAGATGATGTACGGGACCGGAGGGGAAGTGGAGCAGAGGCTAGCAGACGCTCCTCTGGTACCCTCTTTGATGATAAGTGGGGACAGTGACTGTAACTAGCCCCATGAAAGAAAGAAAGTTGTGCTAGTTGCACCTAAAATGTTTGGGACTGTTCTGCGTCCCTGAGGGCAGGAGCCATGTAAGGCTGAGAGAGACTGTTCTGCGTCCTGTGGACAGGAGCCCAGAAGTCAGTGCGGTGAGAATGGCAGCAATTAAAAAGTTGTTTTGAACTGTTTTCCCCAAGTTTCGTTGCGCCCCTTCTGCTGGATTGCAGGACTCAGACCTTGTGAGGAGACGGTGCCCTATGGACTGTTACTGAATTATGTGTGGCGCTCTGGGGACTGTGATAAGATCTGTGAAATGTCCTTGTTTAACCTGAATTTTGTTTGCAGCAGGTAAAATGAGCAGCACACATGTGTCAAAGGGACCGGGATTTGGAAATAGGAGGGAAGAGGGACATATGCAGGATGACCTGATGAGTGAGCCGGGTCAGAAGAAAATGGACTGCATGCTCCTAGACAGTCGGAGCTGTAGTAATTTGGCCACATGGGCCATGAAGAATAGTGTGGACATTCAAGTCAGTTAAGGACTGGTCAGTGGACCTGGAGAGTCCTATGGAGAACTGTCTGTCTGTCTGGGTTTTAGGAAGTGGACACCGAGGTCAAATGGACCCATATTGGAGTCTGGACAACCCGAAGGTCGTGCCGGGTTACGCCAGGATTGTGCTCATTTGATGGTGATCTGGTGAGAACTCTTGGCCAAACTTGGGCCATGCTATTAAAAGAACTGAACTGTTTGCTCCAGGGTTCCAAGTAAGTGGGATTGGTGCCATTCCTGACCAGAAATGGGTCAAACGTGGTGGACTGGACCAAAGTTCTTTTGTTGTAATGTATAATAATTGTTGAAGTTAGTGAGGTTTTAATAAGATGCCATTACATTATATTGTATTTATTGTGATGTGTATATTCCTCCGGTACCGTCTGGTCAGATACAACCATGGTTTTAGGAGGGAGGTATGTAAGGGGGTGTGCAGGTGGCTGGTTTGGGCCCTGCATTTCTATACATGCCTACCTAATGAAATCGGGTACGTTTTGTGTTTACTGTGTGCCCTGTGTAATATATGATAGCTGACACTGTATAATATAATAATGGCTGACACCGTTCTGATATTTGTGTGTTAGGGACAGTCAGTGGCAGTGGTAGGTCAGCATTGGTAAGGGTTATGACAGTGTAGTTGCGGGTTAGACACACTGGAGAGCACTATAGAGTTAGATATTAGATTGAGATAAGAACTGGTTTCAGCCGGAGTTGTGACAGTTGAGAAAATGGGCGGGGCCCAGGGCCGGACTGGCCATCTGGTAATTCTGGCAGATGTCAGAAGGGCCTGTCTGGTTGTGGGCCGCCTTGTCTGCTACATTGTTAACAGAATCGGTGTTCTCAAGATACCCATACTGTTAAGAGTTGTGATGGAGCACAAAGTTGCTGACTCCGTCACTTACTCCAGCAGGCCATGGGTATCATTAGAAATATTGGTCTTGTAGAAAATCTTCCTTTCCTCCATCCAAAATACAAATGCAAAGTACATTCCTCCTTCTCAGTATTAACAGCTGGAGAGAAACTATGCGGCAAAGCATCCGCTTTGACATTCTTTGTCCCAGGGATATAAGTTACAGAGAAATGGAAGCGGGCATAAAACAGTGCCCACCTAGCTTGACGGGCATTCATACGTTTAGCAGCATCCAAATATATCAGATTGTTATGATCAGTAAAAACCTGTATCGGATGTCTAGCCCCCTCCAAAAAATGTCGCCAATGCTCAAACGTGAGTTTAATAGCTAGCAACTCTCGGTTCCCAACGTCATAGTTGAGCTCAGTCTCCGAAAATGTTTTAGAAAAGAAAGCACAGGGATGCATCCCATCCTCTCCCTCATGGGACAGAACTGCCCCCACCCCTACTGATGAGGCCTCCACCTCTACCAGAAAGGGCTCATCTGTCTGGATCAAAACAGAAGCAGAGCTAAACCTCTCCTTGAGATGCTCAAAAGCCTTAACAGCCTCAGTAGACCATTGGACAGTATTAGAACCCTTCTTGGTGAGGTCAGTTATAGGTTTAGCGATAACAGAAAAAATCTTTAAAACGCTTTGAACCGACTTTAAACATTCAGACCTAGGCATCTCCAAAACTGCCTGAACCTTCACCGGGTCCACCTCAAACCCATCACTGGAGGCAAACTACCCCAAAAAACTAATTTTCTGCACCGCAAACTTGCACTTATCCAATTTAACAAAGTGTTTTTTCACTCAAAATCTGAAGAACTTCGCGGACTCTCTGCCAATGCGACTCCAGATCAGGTGAGTAAATCAAAATATCATCCAAATAAACAATAACACTTCTACCGATCAACGGCCTCAGAATGTCATTAATGAAATTTTGAAAAAACGCAGGAACATTAGTAAGGCCAAAAGGCATCACTAGACACTCAAAATGACCTTCCGGGGTATGGTCTTCCATTCATCGCCCTCCTTCACCCACAGAAAATTATATGCTCCATGAAGGTCGATTTTAGAGAACCACTTTGCTCCGGCTAGTTGGCTACACAAATCCGGAATTAGCGGCAACAGTGATCTTCTCAATCTCCCGAAATCCAGACACGGCTTAAGACCCCCATCCTTTTTTTTTTTTTTTTTAACAAAACAATCCTACGGCCACAGGGGACTTAGAGGGTCTTATATGACCTGCAGCTATACTAGTCTGTAGGTATTCCTTTAAGGCCTCCCTCTCGAGAACTGTCAGATTAAATAAATGACTCTTAGGGAGTGTAGCACCTGGAACAAACTCAATAGCGCAATCGCAATCTCTATGGGATGGTAGAGCTTGCGACTCAACTTCTGAAAATACCCTCTAGAAATCCTGAAAAGCTTCAGGTAGCTCCCTCTTCACAATAGCAGCAACATGAACATTACAACATTTACCATAACACTCCTGACCCCAGGACCTTATAGTACCAGATGACCAGTCCAGCAAAGGATTGTGCATCTTTAACCAGGGTAAACCCAGGACGACTGGAAAAGGCAATTTAGCAAGGACAAACAAGTCTATACACTCCTGATGTTCCATATTAACAATAAGTGGAAACCCGGTGACCTTTCGAGAAACGCACCCATGCTTCAGGGGAGTGATATCAATCGCCACAACAGGAATAGGAAATGACAATGGTTCAGAATCAAACTTATATTTGTCTAGAAATTCTTGATCAAATTAAGTAAAAATAAATCACCACAAAAACAAACAAAAAAAAAACAACTTCACATTAGGCCAATAAAATTTCCACAATCTTTATTAAACAATATAAAAACAGGTATCAACAGAAAGGTATATTACCACAAGCACAGGCAAAAAAGGTGGGTAGCCCAGGTAGTAACCCCAGGTGGAAAATGGTATACAAGTGAAAAATCAAATACTGCAATCCATGTACAAAAGTGCAGTGTGACCATGTACAAACATGCACCAATGGTAAACAGTATAGGAATAATACAAGTGTATATGACAAAGCAATAGAGCAATAGTTAAAATACAATTACCAATGGAGTACTCCTGGGGACCCACCACACCCGACGCGCGTTTCGCACTAAAATGCTTCGTCCAGGGGGTGGTTACGTACTGGCCAATAATAGTGTGTAAATATTATATATATATATATATATATATACATACATACATACACATATGGGCCAATAGGAAAGGTGCTGAGGTCAAATTAATAATAGACAACTCCTGTGCTAGGATACACGGATGGAACACGTGACAACACGCATAGCATAACACTCACTAACATGCATTGAGCGCCGTTGAACCGGAAATGGAACGACCGCTGCCGGAAAGCAGCGCATGCTCACACCGCCTACGATACACATGAGTCCATAGTTACCAAATCCCCGACAGCCGATCAATGCGCACGTGACGTACTTAGCCAGCATAATATCCGGCAAGCACGATCCAGGTAAGCCAAGCAACCGCCGAAAACATCCGGTAAGACTACATACAGAAACTACACAACAGTAACGCGCAAAGCGCAAGTCCGGAAGTAGCTACGAGTCACGAGTAGCTACGAGTTGAAATAGCCCTTGGGTGATAGCTATAGGGGAATCCAAATCTAGCTCCCCCCTCCATCATACAAAGTAAGTAGATTTTGGGTTCCAACGATATATTGACTCCAAACTAGTAGCGCAGCTACTGGGGGGGCAGAGGGGGCCAGTGCCCCAGGCTTGGTGCTCTGAGGGGGCCCACCCGGAGCTACGCTACTGTAACTGTATCGGCGTGCACAGCACGCCGATACAAGAACATTCTGCAGCAGAGCACGGAGAATCGATCTCCCTGCTCTACCGCCCGGCCGCTACAGGTCCCTGAGCAGGCGTGGGGCCCCACCGGGGGTCTCCGCCCGTCATCGCTGATTCAGCTGTATCGGCTACATGCCGCTGACCCAGCGTTACAGGGGGATGATGGGAGAAGGAGCGTAAGTGTCAGTGTCTGACATCGCCGATACTGACAGAGGGCGCGATGACGTCACTGCCTGGCGCCTGCAGTCCGGAGATCAGCGAGAGCAGCGCAGGACCGGGAAGAGGAGATATGAGTATTTTTTTTCTTTTCGTTTATGGGTGCTGCCTTATTACAGGGTCTGCCTATGGGGGTGCTGCCTTAACCCCTTAACGACCGCCGATACGCCTTTTAACGGCGGCAGTTAAGGGTACTTAAACCACAGCGCCGTTAATTAACGAGACTATGGAAAAAGTGAATAGCGCCCCCCAGAGTCGGATTTTCTCTGGGGTCATGGTTGCCGGGGGTAGCCGAGACCCCAGAGAACATGATTCGGGGGGGGGGGGGGGTTTACCGACCCCGGGCTGCGATCGCCGGAAATTAACAGTTTACCGGCGATTGCAAAAAAAAAAAAAAAAATTCGGGAACCCTGCTATACTTACCGGTGTCCCTGGGTCCTCCTGCTTCTTCTCCTGGCCGCCAGCTTCTTCATCCGGAAAGAAAATGGCGGGTGCATGCACAGTGCGCCCGCCATATTCTGCCGGCCAGCAGGTGGAGTAGTTGGGGCTAAATTTAGGGCTAAGGTTGGGGCTTAATTTAGGGTTGGGGCTAAATTTAGGGTTAGGCTTCTTTCACACTTGCTTTGGCCCGACGTACCGACGCACGTTGTGAAAATTGTGCACAATGTGGGCAGTGGATGCAGTTTTTCAACACATCCGCTGCCCAGTCTATGTCCTGGGGAGGAGTTACGGCCACGCATGTGCGGTCGGAAATGGTGGACGCGATGTACAAAAAACCGTTAAATTGAACGTTTTTTGTGCCGACGGTCCGCCAAAACACAACTGATCCAGTGCACGACGGACGCGACACGTGGCCATCCGTCGCGATCCGTCGGCAATACAAGTCTATGGGCAAAAAAAAAATGTATCCTGCGGGCACATTTGCAGGATCCGTTTTTTGTCCAAAACGACGGATTGCGACGGATGCCACACGATGCAAGTATGAAAGTAGCCTTAGGGCTAGGGTTAGGGTTAGGGTTGGGGCTAAAGTTAGGGCTAGGGTTGCGGCTAAAGTTAGGGTTAGAGTTGGGATTAGGGTTAGGGTTTGGATTAGGGTTAGAGTTGGCATTAGGGTTACGCTTGGGATTAGGGTTCAGATTAGGATTAGGGGTGTGTTGGATTAAGGATTTTGATTAGGGTTATGGTTAGGGTTGAGATTAGGGTTGTTTTGGGGTTAGGGTTGTGATTAGGAGTATGGATCAGGTTGGGATTAGGGTTAGGGGTGTGTTGTCGTTAGGGCTGGAGTTAGAATTGGCATTCAAAAGTTCTCACCACACATCTAGATAAGTTCCTTGGGGGGGTCTAGTTTCCAAAATGGGGTCACTTGTGGGGGGTTTCTACTGTTTAGGTACATCAGGGGCTCTGCAAATGCAACATAATGCCCGCAGACCATTCTATCAAACTCTGCATTCCAAAATGGCGCTCCTTCACTTCCGAGCTCTGCCGTGCGCCCAAACAGTGGTTTACCACCACATATGGGGTACCAGCATACTCAGGACAAATTGGACAACAACTTTTGGGGTCCAATTTCTCTTGTTACCCTTGTGAAAATAAAAACTTGGGGGCTAAAAAAATCTTTTGTGGAAAAAAAATATTTTTTATTTTCACGACTCTGCATTATAAACTTCTGTGAAGCACTTGGGCATTCAAAGTTCTCACCACACATCTGGATAAGTTCCTTGGGGGGTCTAGTTTCCAAAATGGGGTCACTTGTGGGGGGTTTCTACTGCTTAGGCACATCAGGGGCTCTCCAAACGCGACATGGCGTCCGATTTTAATTCCAGCCAATTCTACATTGAAAAAGTAAAACGGCACTCCTTCTCTTCCAAGCTCTGCGGTGCGCCCAAACAGTGGTTTACCCACATATTGGGTATCGACGTATTCAGGAGAAATTGCACAACAAAATTTATGGTTTAATTCCTGTTTTTACACTTGTGAAAATACAAAGAAATGGTTCTGAAGTAAAAAGTTAACAAAAAAAAAAAAAAGTTAAATGTTCATTTTTTCCTTCCACATTGTTTCAGTTCCTGTGAAGCACGTAAAGGGTTAATAAACTTCTTGAATGTGGTTTTGAGAACCTTGAGGGGTGCAGTTTTTAGAATGGTGTCACACTTATTTATTTTCTATCATATAGACCCCTCAAAATGACTTCAAATGTGATGTGGTCCCTAAAAAAAAAAAAATAAAAAAAAATGGTGTTGTAAAAATGGGAGGTGGAGCCGCATATTCATCACTGTAATGGACGGCACCACGTGACCGCTCATACAGGAGAAGCTGCGGTGCAGAGAGGAAGCAGCAAGGGAGTTAAGTGAGTATTTTATTAACAGCGGGCGGGCGCACAGGGGGTGGGTGGGGGTTGGGGACAGGGATCTTTATTTTAAACACCAAAAAAAAAATAAAAAAAATAATGATTTTTCATATCTTCTCTCCAGCAACGCTGCTGCAGAGAAGAAATGAATGGAGCTTCAGCACCACGCTGGGGAAGGGGGGGGGGGAGGGGGGGAAAACAGCGCTTACTGTAGCGCTGTCTCCTGCACGGCACACGGACGACTTCCGTGTGCGGTACGTGTTTTACATGGACCCATTGACTTTAATGGGTCCGTGTGATCCGTGTGCTCCCACGAACACTGACATGTCTCCGTGTTTTGCACACGGACACATGGTCCGTGAAAACACGCTGACATGTGCAGAGACACATTGATTTTAATGTGTCTACGCGAGTCAGTGACTCCGGTACGTGAGGAAACTCACCTCACGTACCGGAGCCACTGACGTGTGAAACCGGCCTTATAGAGAGAGTTTCTTTAGAATGCACAGAGAACCACACAGCAGGTGCAGAAATAGGGAGACATATGGCAGCAGTGGCTCAGTATTGGGCTCAGCGGTATCAGTAGGATGAGGAGATTGTGCAGGTTGGGAATAGATGGTGATGGGGCTGGAATATGAGAAGGGAAATGTGTCTGTTGTACTCTCTGCAGTCGAGTCGTTGCTGGAAGAAGTTGTCATGTCGGTCTGGGCCAGATGGAAAAGACGGGAAAAATGAACAATCGTCATCAGAAAGAACATCAGCAGTAAGTCACCATCTATTACTGTGCTGTGATCTCTTACATGTTATGTAGGACTGGTATCTACCACTGACCATATAGCGGTAATATCCATGTTGGTTGTTATATAGAGATCATCTTCAGTAACAGCGCAGTCATCTGCTGAGGTTCTCCTCCACTATTTGGGTGTGTCACCCAGTTGTAATCAAGGTTACCTGGTTAGGCCAGTCTCACACGTCCAGATAATTCCTGTACCGGAGAAAACGGTACCAGAGTTATCCGTGTTTGTGTGTCAGTGTGCTCACGTAGGCCATCCGTGTGATATCCGTGAGTAAGTTTTTAGGGTCCGTGTGCTGTCCGTATATTGCAACAAATTTTACAATTTTCACCCTATGACAGGAAAAACGCACACGGACAGCATCCGTGTGCAAAACGTGTTTACACGGACACATTGACTTTAATGGGTCCTTGTGATCCCACGAACACGTCTCCGTGTTTTGCAAACGGACACACGGTGCGTGAAATCACACTGACATCTGCAGAGATACATTTATTTTGATGTGTCTATGTGAGTCAGTATCTCCGGTACGTAAGGAAACTGTCACTACACGTATCGGAGCCACTGACGTGTGAAACCGGACTCAGGGGCCCACTCAGATGCTTAGCTTCCCCCTAAACCAAAGCCCTAGCTACGCCTCTGCTCCGAACACAGATTTATCATGTCAACTACCCCCTTGCAGGTACGGACTGGGGCTGAAATTCAGCCCTGGCATTTGAAATCACACAGACAAATGCTGTGCCGTCCCCAAGCACCAGATGGGCTATATTACTAACTAGCTGAAGAGCCCGGCATTGCCTGGGTATAGTAAATATCTGTTAGTTATAGCACCTCACTTCTCTTATTTTCCCATCACGCCTCTCATTTTCCCCCTCACATCTCTCATTCCCCCCTAACACTTGTCATTTCGACCTCACATCTGTCATTTTCCGATCACTCCACTATTTTCCCTCACTCCTCTCATTTTGCACTCACACCTTTTCATTTTCACCTCAGTATATACATGTTTGTCATCTCCCTTATATATAGTATACACCTGTATGTCATCTCCTTCTATATATATTTATACCTGTATGTCATCTGCTCCTGTATATAGTATATATCTGTGTGTCATCTCCTCCTGTATATAGTATATCTGTGGGTCATATCCCCTGTATATAGTATATATCTGTGTGTCATCTCCTCCTGTATTAGATCTCGTTCACACGTTATTTGCTCAGTATTTTTACCTCAGTATTTGTAAGCTAAATTGGCAGCCTGATAAATCCCCAGCCAACAGGAAGCCCTCCCCCTGGCAGTATATATTATCTCACACATACACATAATAGACAGGTCATGTGACTGACAGCTGCCGTATTTCCTATATGGTGCAATTGTTGTAGTTTGTCTGCTTATTAATCAGATTTTTATTTTTGAAGGCTAATACCAGACTTGTGTGTGTTTTAGGGTGAGTTTCGTTTGTCAAGTTGTGTGTGTTGAGTTGCATGTGGCGACATGCATGTAGCGACTTTTGTGAGATGAGTTGTGTGGCGACATGCGTGTAGCAACTTTTTGTGTGTCGAGTTGCATGTGACGGGTTAGTGTAGCAAGTTGTGTGCAGCAAGTTTTGCGCATGGCGAGTTTTGCGCGTGGTGAGTTTTATGTGTGGTGCCTTTTGAGTATGTGCAAGTTTTGTGTGAGGCAACTTTTGCATGTGTTGCAACTTTTGTGCATGTGGCAATTTTCCCACGTGTGCAAGTTTTGCGTGTGGCGAGTTTTCCATGAGGTGAGTTTTGCATGTGGCGAGTTTTGCGCGTGGCGAGTTTAGAGCGGTGACTTTTGTGTTTCGACTTTTATGTGGCGAGGTTGGTGTATGTGTGGTGAAATGTGTGCTGAGGGTAATATGTGTTCAAGCACGTGGTAGTGTGTGGCGCATTTTGTGTGTGTTCATATCCCCGTGTGTGGTGAGTATCCCATGTCGGGGCCCATCTTAGCAACTGTGCGGTATATACTCTTTGGCGCCATCACTCTCATTCTTTAAGTCCCCCTTGTTCACATCTGGCAGCTGTCAATTTGCCTCCAACACTTTTCCTTTCACTTTTTCCCCATTATGTAGATAGGGGCAAAAATTGTTTGGTGAATTGGAAAGCGCGGGGTTAAAATTTCACCTCACAACATAGCCTATGGCGCTCTCGGGGTCCAGACGTGTGACTGCAAAATTTTGTGGCTGTAGCTGCGACGCATCGGGCCCCCTCTTACCTGCTCACCGGGCCCCTCCGGCAGCCGCAGGCTGAACTGGGCCCTTAGCGGCGGCCGGCGCTACAGCTGTACGCCATTTCACGTGCGGGCCCGCATGTCAATAGTTAACAGCCGCCAGCCGCAGCGTGCAGGTCGCCGGCGTCTGACGTCATTGTCAGTCGCCGGCGAGTGCACGGTGCAGCTGCGTGGAGAGAGGAGCGCGGCAGGTAAGTAGAACTTTTTTTTTTTTTTTTTTTTTTGAGAGCGGCGATGCGGGGGGGGGGGTCCCAGGGCAGTAAAGCTGGACACAGGGTGGGGGCCGGGGGGCAGTAAAGCTGGACACGGGGGGGGGGGGGGGGCAGAGTGCTGGGCAGAGTGCTGGACAGAGATGGGGCAGAGTGCTGGACACAGACGGGGCAGAGTGCTGGACACAGATGGGGCAGAGTGCTGGACACAGATGGGGCAGGATTGGAAACAGATGGGGCAGAATGGAGACAGATGGGGCAAGATTGGAGACAGATGGGGCAGGATGGATACGATGGAGACAGATGGAGCAGGATGGGGAGATCATATGGGGCAGAATGGATACCCATGAGGGCAGGATGGGAGAACATATGGCTGGAGCCTGGAATGAGACACACGGGGGCTAGGATGGCGAATATTACCATAGGGGCTAATTAAGGGATATTATTATTGCAGTGATGTATTTATTTTATTTTTTGAGTATACTGTTTTAAATGGGGGGGGGAGGTCCTGTTACTGTGTAGAGTGATACTATGTTGCCTTCTTCATGTGGTGTAATGTAGAAGTTGGGAAAATTAAGTAATGTGTTCTACAAGCGGAACTCGAGATAAAACAGTTATTTCCTGCAGAGACGAGTCCTGGCTGGATGAAGTGATGGCTGTCTGTGCTGGATGAAAGATGAAGGACTTCACCTAGAGACGTCACTGGTGAGTCAGTGTTACCTATACACTGACACTATACACTGTATACTATATACAGAGGTCCTGTGTACAATTTCACCAGTGATCACTGTATTACCTATACATTATATACAGAGCTCCTGTGTATAATGTCACCGGTGATCACTGTATTACCTGTACACAGACACTGCTTACTAATTACAGATCTCCTGTGTATAATGGCACTGATGGTGATAGTATTGTGGGTTTTTTTTTTTTTTTTTATTACTGATCAGTATTGTAGTATTCAGTCATTTGTGGTTATATGCGGTCTGGTCATGGTGTAGCGGTATTTGTTCCTTGTATTTTATATTATTCGATCACTGTGATGGTAATATGTCATCTGGTCATAGTGCGGTGGTATTTGTTCCTTGTATGTAGTATTATAGGTCATTTTAAAAATTGAAAAATAAATAAAAATATACCTAAATAAATTGTATTGCATATTTTAACAAATATTTAGTAGGTTACAGTAGAGTAGGGCCCGGCCAAAAGTGTCTACCGTGTTATGGTGGCGGCTTAAAAAAATCTTTTGGCCAAAACAAAAGCTGCCGGCTATATGTGTGATCTGGTGATGGGAACTGTCAGTGTGTGATAGGTGAGAAGTGGAGATTTTCCAAGAGAGAGTGGTGGGACTGTGGACAGTTCGTGGGGTGGAGCCTGGAGGCGGGGCTGGGGTGGAGCCTGGGCGGAGTTTCAAGGGGGCCCCGAAAATTTTGCCAGTATGGGGCCCCTAAATTTCTAGTGGCAGCCCTGCATACAGCTTTATATTTTAGATATTACCCTGGATGGAGGAAAGCAAGATTTACTACAAGACCAATACACTAATGATACCCGTGGCCTGCTGGGGTAACTGACGGAGTCAGCGACTTTGTGTTTCATCACAACTCTTAACAGTATGGGAGTCTTGAGAACACAGATTCTGTTAATAACGTAGCAGACAAGGCAGCCCATGACCAGACAGGCCCTTCTGGCATTTGCCAGAATCGCCAAATGGCCAGTCCGGCCCTGCCCCCTTCCAATAGTTCCCAATGTTTACACACTCCCACATCATGTGCATTAGGTGAGTGTCATTTTTCCCGCATCTTGTCCTCTCTTATACCAATTTTAAATAGGATACTCGGGGTCTTATATACTCTATGAATAAGAAGACAGTGTGCAATGGAGTTGTCACAGTGGGCAGTTGTCAGTGTGGAGTTGTCACAGTGGACAGTTGTCACAGTGGGCAGTTCTCAGTGTGGAGTTGTCACAGTGGGCAGTTCTCAGTGTGGAGTTGTCACAGTGGACAGTTCTCAGTGTGGAGGTGTCACAGTGGATAGTTGTCACTGTGGAGTTGTCAGTGTGGAGTTGTCACAGTGGGCAGTTGTCACAGTGGGCAGTTCTCAGTGTGGAGTGGTCACAGTGGGCAGTTGTCAGTGTGGAGGTGTCACAGTGGGCAGTTGTCATAGTGGGCAGTTGTCACAGTGGGCAGTTGTCATAGTGGGCAGTTGTCACAGTGGGCAGTTGTGCCCAGCAGGCAGCAGTGAGGAGGAAAGTTGACAAGTTTCCCGGTCCCTCCCGCTCCCCTCCCCCAGCGCCGGCTCAGTGACACCCAGCACCACAGCCAGACCCGCCTTCTTCCTCACTCTCAGCACATCATCCATAGGCTGCGCTCCTCGGCTTCTCCCTGTCCCCTCATAGCTGTCACCCTGCAGACTTGCACCAGAAGGTAAGAGCCGGGAGAAGTTGGGGCCCAGGCCTCGGGGGCGCCTGTTCTGAGGCGATGTGGCGCTCAGGAGTGGGGCAGTGCTGTGCCAGGCCTGGACTTGTGTGTGCAGCAGGGATTTCCATGTGTCAGCCTCTCCCTGTCCCAGTCCTCTGCCGGCTGCTGACTTGCTGGCTGTCATTGCTTCCTCAGGCAGGGTGCTGGGGGAGGGGGCCATCCTGTCACAGGGTGTACAATAATGGGGGCTTGTATGCAGCGGCCAGGACAGGAGGCTGTGCTCCTTATTCTAGGCTCCGGTATATGGTGGTGTCACTGAGCAGCCCTGTGCAGACTGCTTATCTCTCATAGGATGCCATGTTGTGTGCTGGTCATGGACGGTACATGGGTGACGTGCGGGCAGATGTCAGGGTGTGCACCCGGGTCATTGGTTTCCTGGGGAGGCTGTAACCTATGTAGATGTCGCTCAGGAGACGCTCCCGTCACTTCTATGGACTCTCCCGGGACGGCGGAGTAATGTCCATGTGTCTACAGGAATATTGTAGGTTCTGTCGGATTCCATATTGTAATTACTACAGGGTCCGCAGCAGAAGCCTCAGCCTGACCCCAAGATATGTGCTGTGAATGAGAACAAGTATTATCCCTGTTTATCTTGGAGTGTGTGGAGTTGTCGGTGTGGTGTTTCCAGTGTGAAGCTATCAGTGTGGAAATATCACGGTGTGCAGTGGCTACAGGATGAAGCACATCAGGTTTTCAGTGTCAGGCTAAATCCGGCAAATGTTGGAAAAACTGGATCCGGCGCAGATTGTGAAAAACTGATGCGACGGATCCGTTTTTTTTTTTTTTTTACGGATCCGGCTAGCCTATGTAGATTATTGGATTAAAAAAAAAAAAAAAAATATTGGAGCATGCTCAGTTTAAAAAACCAGATCAGGCCGCCGGATCCGCCTTTTTCTGGATCCAGCACCTTCTGGCTCTCATAGGCTTCCATTCTAGCAAACAGCCGGAATCGCCGGATTCGGCGCTTCAGGCTTTTTCGCCGGAGACAAAAAACGTTACAGTAGATGTTTTTTCCAGACGCCGAAATCGAATGTTTGCCGGATCCGTAAAAAAACACGGAAGAAACGCCGGGCCATCCGGCGCTAATACAGGGTGGAGCGCGGTAATTTGCTTTTTTGCACTGCATGCTGTGGCGGCACTGTCGGTCGAAGAGAGGGGAGAGTGGGTGTGGCTTACAGTGGCTGATGGGAGATTTGTATTCCTCTGCCTTTCAGTTGCCATCATGCAGTGGACACGTGAGGAGAGGTCATTTTGTGTTGAAGCGTATTTTTCAAATGCCCACTCGATCATTGCAGTGCAGCGTGCTTTTCGTTTACAATTCGCTGTTCCTCCACGCGGACGTTTTCCTTGACGGCAATCAATTGTAAATTGGGTGAATGCATTCAGATCAGCAGGGAATGTGTCATGTGTACGAAGGGGACCTGAGAGAAGGATTACAACACCACAAAACATCGAGAGAGTTAGAGCAGCAGTACTGCAATCTCCGAAACGCTCTGCTCGGAAGCAATCATTTGCTCTTGGCATTTCAAGACGTTCTCTCCGCCGGATTCTTATAATAATAATAATAATAATAATTTTATTTATATAGCGCCAACATATTCCGCAGCGCTTTACAAATTATAGAGGGGACTTGTACAGACAATAAACATTACAGCATAACAGAAATACAGTTCAAAACAGATACCAGGAGGAGTGAGGGCCCTGCTCGCAAGCTTACAAACTATGAGGAAAAGGGGAGACACGAAAGGTGGATGGTAACAATTGCTTTAGTTATTCGGACTGGCCATAGTGTAAGGCTCGGGTGTTCATGTAAAGCTGCATGAACCAGTTACCTGCCTAAGTATGTAGCAGTACAGACACAGAGGGCTAATACTGCATAAAGTGTATGAGAACATGATGCGAGGAACCTTTTTTTTTTTTTTTTTTTTTATTATAAATAGGCCACACAGGGATCGTTAGGTTAATGCATTGAGGCGGTAGGCCAGTCTGAACAAATGAGTTTTTAGGGCACGCTTAAAACTGTGGGGATTGGGGATTAATCGTATTAACCTAGGTAGTGCATTCCACAGAATCGGCGCAGCACGTGTAAAGTCTTGGAGACGGGAGTGGGAGGTTCTGATTATTGAGGATGCTAACCTGAGGTCATTAGCGGAGCGGAGGGCACGGGTAGGGTGGTAGACTGATACCAGGGAGGAGATGTAAGGTGGTGCTGAGCCATGGAGTGCTTTGTGGATGAGGGTAGTAGTTTTGTACTGGATTCATTCATGATGAACTGAATTTTCACCCATATAAAATGTGCGTGGTCCAACATTTGTCAACATGGGACTATTTGACATGGCGGACCTCTTGTGAAGACATGTTAGCAACGATACCCCGTGACGCAATTGTGTTTTTTTCTGATGAGGCACATTTTCACCTCATTTTCACTGTGTGGTGCGCCATATCACGAGTAGGCATCATTGGTCCTTACTTTTTTCAGGATAATGGTCGTGCCATAACTGTGAACTCCGAACGGTACTTGTCTATGATACAGGATTATTTTCAGCCGGCTCTCGAGGCAATGGAACTAGAGGATACATGGTTCCAACAGGATGGTGCCACTGCACACACAGCGAGGGTTACCATGAATTGTTTGAGGCAAATGTTTCCTGGACGGCTTATCTCTTTGAGGGGAGATGTGAACTGGCCAGCACGCTCACCAGATTTAGCCCCATGCGATTTTTTCTTTTGGGGTTACCTGAAGTCTAAGGTGTATATCAACCGTCCCAACACCTTGGAAGACCTAAGGAACAATATTGAAGCTGAAATTGGCAGAATACCAGTGGACATGCTTGTTAGAGTTCATGAAAACTTCAGAAAACGTATGCAGCAGTGTGTGGATAGCGAAGGTCGACATTTGCCAGATACACTATTTAAAACCATGTAATTTAAAAATTCCATTACTGTTCAGTATAATTAAAATATAAAATACATTTTTCTAATGATCATAATTTTTTTATTTCATTCCCAAATCAGCAAATTACCGCGCTCCACCCTGTACAAGTCGATGGGGGAAAAAACGGTTCCGGTTTTTCTCCAAAGAGACGGATTTAGCCTGAAACAAAAAACCTGATGTGTGAAAGTAGCCTTAGGCTATGTTCACACTTTGCGGATTCCACTGCGGATTTTTCCGCAGCAGAATTCCAAAATCCGCAGTGAAAACCCGTTGCGGTTTTTACTGCGGATTTATCGCGGTTTTTACTGCGTTTTCTTCTGCGGATTTTCATCTGCAGTTTTCTATTGGAGCAGGTGAAAATCCGCAGAAAAGAAGTGACATGCTGCGGAATGTAATCCGCAGCGTTTCCGCGCTGATTTTTCTGCAGCATGTGCACAGCGTTTTTTGTTTCCCATAGGTTTACATTGTAATGTAAACTCATGGGAAACTGCTGCGGATCCGCAGCGGTCAAATCCGCTGCAGATCCGCAGCAAAATCCGCAAAGTGTGAACATAGCCTTAGTGCGAGGGTGTCAATGCAGATCTGTCGGGGTGGAATTATGTGTTTGAGGTTGTTGGTGTGGAATTGTCTTAGTGTGGAGCTGTTGGTGTAATGTCAGTGTAAGGCTAAGTACACACCCTGCGGAATTCCATTGCGGAATTTTCCACAGCAGCTTTGCAAAATCCGCAGTGAAAACCCGCTGCGGTTTTTACTGCAGTTTCCTCTGCGGGTTGTCACCTGCAGATTTCTATTGGAGCAGGGGCAAACCCGCAGTGGAATCCGCAGAAAGAATTGACATGCTGCGGAAATTAAACTGCTGCGTTTCCATTTCCCATTGCTTTACATGGTACTGTAAATGCATGGGAAACTGCTGCGGATCCGCAGCTGCGGAAACGCTGCGGATCCGCAACAAAATCCGCAGCGTGTGCACATACCCTAAGCTGCCATCGTAGACATGTTGGTGTGGAGTTGTCATTGTGAGTTGTTCTGTGGAGTTGTCACGTTGTGAATCTATTGGTCTAGATGTTTCACAGTCTGGTGTTAGGCCGGGTACACGTGATCCGGAACTAGCGTGCTGCGTCCAAACCGCTGCTGTCTATTGAACGCAGGTAAATCCGCATGTGTTCACTGAATTTACCGTGTCCAATATATTGCTCTTGATGTCATTTTTCTTGCGGAAACTAGACAACTGTTGTCATGTTGCAACCTTGAAAGACGTGCTGCATGTCCATCTTCGCAAGTGATCCACAGGTGTCTCGATTTTTTAAAATCCCATCCACTACACTGTCACAGCTCGCTGCTGTGGGTTTGATTTTGAATAAATACGCAGCGTCAAACCCTCAGCAGTTCCTGATCATGGGCACCCGGCCTTACTGTGTGGATTTGTCAATGTGGAGTTGTCACTATGCACAGAAGTCACAGTGTGGAAATGTAAGTGGAATTTTCATGATGTGAAGCAGTGAATGTGGAGATGTCATTGTGTGGAGTTGTCACTGTGTGTAGCTATTAGTGTGGAGATGTCAGTATTGACTTGTCAGTTTAGAATTGTCAATGTGGAGTTGTCACCTTGTTGAGATAATCAGTCATTATGGAGAGGTCTCTGAGCAATTGCCAGTGTGGAGTTGTAGACCGGGGTCAGAGTTGCATGTGCAATGTGTGAAACTCACGCAAATCTCTCGCCTCAATACCTGGGGACCGGAGCATTCAGCTGCATAGAAATATATGCAGCCGCACACTCCGCTCCCGAGTGCCGGGTATTGAGGCGAGCTTCTCACATTGCACACGCAAATCTGACCCCGGCCGTAGTGTGAGGCTGTCGGTGTGGAGATGTCAGTGAGCAGTTGAACTTGTCACAGTGGGCAGTTGTCAGTGTGGAGTTGTCACAGTGGGCAGTTGTCAGTGTGGAGTTGTCACAGTGGGCAGTTGTCAGTGTGGAGCTGTCACAGTGTGCAGTTGTCAGTGTGGAGCTGTCGCAGTGGGCAGTTGTCAGTGTGGAGCTGTCACAGTGGGCAGTTGTCAGTGTGGAGTTGTCACAGTGTGCAGTTGTCAGTGTGGAGTTGTCAGTGTGGAGTTGTCACAGTGGGCAGTTGTCAGTGTGGAGTTGTCACAGTGGGCAGCTCTCAGTGTGGAGTTGTCACAGTGGCAGTTCTCAGTGTGGAGTTGTCACAGTGGCAGTTCTCAGTGTGGAGGTGTCACAGTGGGCAGTTGTCACAGTGGGCAGTTGTCATAGTGGGCAGTTGTCACAGTGGGCAGTTGTCAGTGTGGAGGTGTCACAGTGGGCAGTTGTCAGTGGGCAGTTGTCATAGTGGGCAGTTGTCACAGTGGGCAGTTGTCAGTGTGGAGTTGTCACAGTGGCAGTTCTCAGTGTGGAGCTGTCACAGTGGGCAGTTGTCATAGTGGGCAGTTGTCACAGTGGGCAGTTGTCATAGTGGGCAGTTGTCACAGTGGGCAGTTGTGCCCAGCAGGCAGCAGTGAGGAGGAAAGTTGACAAGTTTCCCGGTCCCTCCCGCTCCCCTCCCCCAGCGCCGGCTCAGTGACACCCAGCACCACAGCCAGACCCGCCTTCTTCCTCACTCTCAGCACATCATCCATAGGCTGCGCTCCTCGGCTTCTCCCTGTCCCCTCATAGCTGTCACCCTGCAGACTTGCACCAGAAGGTAAGAGCCGGGAGAAGTTGGGGCCCAGGCCTCGGGGGCGCCTGTTCTGAGGCGATGTGGCGCTCAGGAGTGGGGCAGTGCTGTGCCAGGCCTGGACTTGTGTGTGCAGCAGGGATTTCCATGTGTCAGCCTCTCCCTGTCCCAGTCCTCTGCCGGCTGCTGACTTGCTGGCTGTCATTGCTTCCTCAGGCAGGGTGCTGGGGGAGGGGGCCATCCTGTCACAGGGTGTACAATAATGGGGGCTTGTATGCAGCGGCCAGGACAGGAGGCTGTGCTCCTAATTCTAGGCTCCGGTATATGGTGGTGTCACTGAGCAGCCCTGTGCAGACTGCTTATCTCTCATAGGATGCCATGTTGTGTGCTGGTCATGGACGGTACATGGGTGACGTGCGGGCAGATGTCAGGGTGTGCACCCGGGTCATTGGTTTCCTGGGGAGGCTGTAACCTATGTAGATGTCGCTCAGGAGACGCTCCCGTCACTTCTATGGACTCTCCCGGGACGGCGGAGTAATGTCCATGTGTCTACAGGAATATTGTAGGTTCTGTCGGATTCCATATTGTAATTACTACAGGGTCCGCAGCAGAAGCCTCAGCCTGACCCCAAGATATGTGCTGTGAATGAGAACAAGTATTATCCCTGTTTATCTTGGAGTGTGTGGAGCTGTTGGTGTGGTGTTTCCAGTGTGAAGCTATCAGTGTGGAAATATCACGGTGTGCAGTGGCTACTTTAATACATCAGGTTTTCAGTGTCAGGCTAAATCCGGCGAATGTTGGAAAAACTGGATCCGGCGCAGATTGTGAAAAACTGATGCGACGGATCCGTTTTTTTGATGGATCCGGCTAGCCTGTATGTATGTATGTATGTATGTATGTATGTATGTATGTATGTATGTATGTAGAAGATGTCGCTCAGGAGACGCTCCCGTCACTTCTATGGACTCTCCCGGGACGGCGGAGTAATGTACATGTGTCTACAGGAATATTGTAGGTGCCCGCCATGTAAGTCAGGTTACGTCAGGCTGTTGGATTCCATATTGTAATTACTACAGGGTCCGCAGCAGAAACCTCAGCCTGATGATCGGACTTTTGCAGCAGGAGCGCAGTTTTATGGTTGCGATATGTGTTTGGTTAATGTGACATTTTTTATTTTTACTGAATTTTTTTTCCTGGTGCCAAAATCTACATGGAATTTTCCATTGGGAGTAAATATATTATTTTTGTGCCATTTACATACAAGGGATGCGGAATCTTTGCCGATTTTCAGCTATTATATTACATAGGAGAACTATGGTGACTGAGAGGTTGTCGGAATAGTAGACAACCCCACGGCCAATGCTGAGGGGTCAAGGGCATATATGAGGTTGATGAGTTCGGATCAGGAGACCCACGGACAATCTAGGGTACAAGTCTAGGAGGAATCGCCAACTTTGGATCACTTTCAGCCGAAAGGCATTGTTGCTTTTGACTTTTTGTTATTCTTTATGAAGAAAAATACTATTGTAAAAGTTCCCGCCATGTTGGAATTTCTATAATTGTTGTGAAGTTCCATGCATTTTTTTTTCCTTGGACTCATAGATGTTCCATGTGACCATAATGCAATGATCGGCCAGTATATAATCATATATATGTATATATAGACTGTAGATGTGTCTTTGCTTGTGTGATCCCTTCTCCCGCTGTCAGGCAGATGTTCAGGGCAGCAGTAATGTCACACAAGTAAACATCGTAATCCTCCATTAATGACACATGGCGGTACAGTGGCCATACTGTTACATCTCCACGGTCTGCGTTGCTGTGACATCAGTGACTCCTTCTCTTCCATATTTGATCTTCCTCCATAAAATGATAGTTGTGCGTGTCACCATGTGTCTGAAAACATGAATATTCCAGCAATGTATTTTTAACCCTTTGGCCATAGCTACGTATCATGTCTAGACCATCAACCCAGGGGCTGAGACATGTTCCATGTTGTGGTTACAGAGGAGTATTAGTGTTTCCTGGTTTATTAGATTATTTTCCATTTTTTTATATTAATGTTATGTTAATCAATTGGAAAGAGTTATATATAAGGGAAAAAGTAGAACATACTGACAAAATGGTGATGCTTTTGTGGCACAGACTGATGCGGTCAGGTAAGAAGTGACATTTGCACAGTCATAGTGGTGTGTATACCAGCTTATGTTGAAAAAAAAAAAAAAGGCCGCTAAATTGATTTAGAAATATATGCCTTTTAGTAAATTTGTTGCATCTGTGACAGTCCATGGAGAAAAGCATTGAGATCAATGGCAAGATTTGTACCATAAACGTAACCCCAATTGTAATAGTAGTAAATTCATCCCGCCAGCTATGCACCTGCCCACTCATGCCTAAGGCCAATAAGTAGCTGTCGGCTAATACCATTGTTCAGCCGATCGTTTGGCTGACAGCTATCCCCAAGTTTAGAGGAGGATAAATAGGGAAAACATTTTTTTTTTTTTTTTTTAACAAGGATCAGGCATGTCGGAGGTTACAGCCAGTGCGTCTCAGTCCGAATGTAGTTTACAGGGTGGTTGGCGACGATGGTCAGGGGCAACAGGAGACAGGAGCAGGGTCACAATTACGTCATAAGACAGCAGGAGTGGACAGATGTTGTTGCCCCGAGCTAGGAGCGGAGTCCCTGCTGGGCACACTGACCTGGCGCTTCACTTCAGTAGAGGGTGCTGGTTGTTGGCGCATGTGCAGATTGAGATCTCGGCTTCTTATTGAGTAGGGTTGAGCGACCTTGACTTTTTTAGGGTCGAGCCGGGTTTCGCGAAACCCGACTATCTCAAAAGTCGAGTGAAATCGGCCGATTATGGCGAAGTCGAGGATCGACCGAAACCCAATGGGATTTCTCTCTCTCTCTCTCTCTCTCTCTCTCTCTCTCTTCCGTCCCTGAACTGAAAAGCTGGTGTTACACATTGCAAATCGCTACAGCGCACAAGCGACAACATGGCGATAGGTCTTAGGGGCGTGGACGCCTATGTCATCACTCTGCCCACGCCCCTTCATTGGCTGAAAAAAATGGCGCGAAAGTCGCGTACCGCATGGCCGACCCCACACAGGGATCGGGTCGGGTTTCATGAAACCCGACTTTGCCAAAAGTCGGCGACTTTTGAAAATGAACGATCCGTTTCGCTCAACCCTATTATTGAGTGTTTTTAATGCAGCGTCAAAATTTTAATTGTGGGCACACAAGATGAAAATGGACACAAGGACCAAACATTGATGAATTGTCATGAGAAAAAAAACAAAACAAAAAAAAAACTGATCAGCTCTTCTCCATAGAACAAGATTTATTGGATAGCAGTCAAACCAAACATCCAATAGCATCCGTCCGATACGCTATATATACACACACGCTTGTTTCGGTGAGCCCAAAGTTCCTGCACCCTTTCCTAATTATGGTCTCTCACTTTCATCAACCTGTTTTCGGTCACAATGGGTGTTTTCTAGTGATGAGCAAATATACTCGTTACTCGAGATTTCCCGAGCATGCTCAGGTGACCTCCGAGTAATTTTTAGTGCTCGGAGATTTAGTTTTTTTTCGCCGCAGCTGGATGATGTACAGCTACTAGCCTTCTTGATTACATGTGGGGATTCCCTAGCAACCTCCACATGTACTTAGCCTGGCTAATAGCTGTAAATCATTCAGCCGAGGTGATGAAAACTAAATCTCCAAGCACTAAAAAAAATACTCGGAGGACCCCCGAGCATGCTTGGGAAATCTCGAGTAACGAGAATATTCGCTCATCACTAGTGTTTTCGCTATGCAAAATGGATACAGGTAGTTAATTTGGCATTTTGTGCACCCATGTTAGTAGCCTCACATTAGCTCTGTATTAGGCTGCCGTCACACTAGCAGTATTTGGTCAGTATTTTACCTCTGTATTTGTAAGCCAAAACCAGGAGTGGGTGATAAATACAGAAGTGGTGCATATGTTTCTATTCTACTTTTCCTCTAATTGTTACACCGTTACACCGATGCCTCTACCCTGTGCCAGTCATTACACTGGCTACCCATCCACTCCAGAATCCAGTACAAAACTACTACCCTCATCCACAAAGCACTCCATGGCTCAGCACCACCCTACATCTCCTCCCTGGTATCAGTCTACCACCCTACCCGTGCCCTCCGCTCCGCTAATGACCTCAGGTTAGCATCCTCAATAATCAGAACCTCCCACTCCCGTCTCCAAGACTTTACACGTGCTGCGCCGATTCTTTGGAATGCACTACCTAGGTTAATACGATTAATCCCCACAGTTTTAAGCGTGCCCTAAAAACTCATTTGTTCAGACTGGCCTACCGCCTCAATGCATTAACTTAACGATCCCTGTGTGGCCTATTTATAATAAAAAAAAAAAAAAAAAAAAAAGGTTCCTCGCATCATGTTCTCATACACTTTATGCAGTATTAGCCCTCTGTGTCTGTACTGCTACATACTTAGGCAGGTAACTGGTTCATGCAGCTTTACATGAACACCTGAGCCTTACACTATAGCTGGTCCGAATAACTAAAGCAATTGTTACCATCCACCTCTCGTGTCTCCCCTTTTCCCCATAGTTTGTAAGCTTGCGAGCAGGGCCCTCACTCCTCCTGGTATCTGTTTTGAACTGTATTTCTGTTATGCTGTAATGTCTATTGTCTGTACAAGTCCCCTCTATAATTTGTAAAGCGCTGCGGAATATGTTGGCGCTATATAAATAAAATTATTATTATTATTATTAATTGTTCCACTCCTGGTTTTGGCTTACAGATGCTGATGTAAAATACTGACCAAATACTGCTAGTGTGACGGCAGCCTTAGGCCCCTTCACGTGTCGTTTACTTTTGTCACTGATACACGTACCGATCTATGGTGGAGCACACATGTCCGTGTGTTTACAAGGACCGTGTGTCTGTGCAAACCACACAGAGACATGTATGTTTCTTTTACCAGCAACACAAATAACAAGGGCCAATACAAGTCTAGGGGTCCATCTAAAATTCATAGAGCACACGGATGGCATCCGTAAGTCATCTGTGTGTCGTCCGTGTGCTTGTACATAACATTGCAAAGTATAGAAGAAGAAGCTATGGAACTGATTTTTCTTCAGCCATACCGAAAAAAAAAAAAAAAAGGGATGGCACACTGATCCGAAACACTGAAGACACCGGAACTGGTATTATACGGACGTGTGAAGGGGGCCTAAGGCACGAGCATGAAGGGCAAAAAAATTACCATTTTTATCCATAAACTATTTTGTCCACTTCTGACACCCATGTCACATAAAAAAAAAAAATAAATAAAGATTATATATCTATACATTAATTAAAAAAATTATACAAGGCCAAATACAATTTCGTTTGTTAATAAGCGCAATGGATCCATTAATATGAATGTCACATGGATGTCTGGACTGCGTCTGTTTTATTGCGCACACATTGCTTATTTATCTGAAAATCAGAGACTAGCCCATACTGCTATTAAGCTGCCATCACACTAGCAGTATTTTACATCAGTATTTGTAGCCAAAACCAGGAGTGGAACAATTAGGCTATGTTCACACGTTCCTGATTTCCCTCTTTTTTTCAGGACTAAAAACCGCAGCTCTTGGCAGAAAACGCAGGTCCTTTTTTTGGTGCGTTTTTTGATGCAGTTTTCTATGCAGAGTCTGTGTTTTCTAGGAAGTTTTTAGGGTTAAAATGGCTGAAAATACCCTACCCCTACCCCTACCCCCACCCCTATTCTGACCTTAGTGGAAAAAAAAAAAAAATTCTTTATTTTTTTATTGTCCCTACCTATGGGGGTGACAAAGGGGGGGGGGGGTCATTTACTATTTTTTTTTATTTTGATCACCGAGATATAATCTCTCTCAGTGATCAAAATGCACTTTGGAACGAATCTGCCGGCCAGCAGATTCGGCGGGCGCACTGCGTATGCGCCCGCCATTTTGGAAGATGGCGGCGCCCAGGGAGAAGACGGCCGGCCGGACACCGGGTGGCCGGGTAAGTATAAGGGGGGGGGGGGGGAGAGTCGGAGCACGGGGGGGCAGCCACACTGCAGCGGTTCTGCACCACAAACCGCAGAAAACCCGCAGATATTTTTTTTCATCTGCGGGTTTTACTGCGGGTTTGACCTCACAATGGAGGTCTATGGGTGCAGAACTGCTGCAGTTCCGCAAAAAGAAGTGACATGGTACTTCTTTTTTACCGCAGCTATTCAGTGCGGCTTTTTTCGGGATTTTCCGCAATGTGGGCACAGCAGTTCCTGTTTTCCATAGGGTACATTGTAATGTACCCTGCATGGAAAACTGCTGCGGACCCGCAGCGGGAAAATCGCGGCGATTCCGCATGGAAAAAAGGATGGTGTGAACATGGCCTTAGAGGAAAAGTATAATAGAAACATGTGCACCACGTCTGCATTTATCACCCACTCCTGGTTTTGGCTGAGAAATACTGATGTAAAATACTGACCAAATACTGATAGTTTGACGGCAGCCTTATTCACACAGTCTGTTGTCCATATGGGAAAATGAACGAACACCCTGATTAACATTGTTCCATGTACTGTACGGTCTCCGCATGTTCGTGTGAATGTAGCCTTACAGAAGAAAAAAAAAAAAAACCTGATGTAAGAACGGATGAAAAGTACACTGGTGTGAAAGCAGCTGTATGCTAAAAATGACAGCCAGGAACCTGGTTTTGGAAAACTTGTCTTGAAGCCATTTGGATGTTCTGCCCCAGTGCTTCTAGGGTCACAGTTTGCATTCCTGTGTAAGAAGGTCAGGCCCTTCTGGTGAATTTTCCTCTAGGACTAATGACTAGTGTAGATCTTTAATGAAAGATGTCATGGACATTGTCTAACTCCTGCTGCAGTTTGCAGTGTCTGTCACACAAGTGGGGAAGATTTCCTAGTGCATACCTCCAACAAATACCTAATCTACACACACACACACCACTGTTTGAGTATACGGTACTTCTTTTACCTGATGCCCCTGTATGTTACACCCAACCCATTGAGAGCTGTTCCATACAGCTTAACCCCTTCATGACCCAGCCTATTTTGACCTTAAAGACCTTGCCGTTTTTTGCAATTCTGACCAGTGTCCCTTTATGAGGTAATAACTCAGGAACGCTTCAACGGATCCTAGCGGTTCTAAGAATGTTTTTTCGTGACATATTGGGCTTCATGTTAGTGGTAAATTTAGGTCAATAAATTCTGCGTTTATATGTGATAAAAACGGAAATTTGGCAAAAATTTAGAAAATTTCGCAATTTTCACATTTTGAATTTTTATTCTGTTAAACCAGAGAGTTATGTGACACAAAATAGTTAATAAATAACATTTCCCACATGTTTAATTTACATCAGCACAATTTTGGAATCAAAATTTTTTTTTGCTAGGAAGTTATAAGGGTTAAAATTTGACCAGCGATTTCTCATTTTTACAATGAAATTTACAAAACCATTTTTTTTAGGGACCACCTCACATTTGAAGTCAGTTTGAGGGGTCTATATGGCTGAAAATACCCAAAAGTGACACCATTCTAAAAACTGCACCCCTCAAGGTACTCAAAACCACATTCAAGAAGTTTATTAACCCTTCAGGTGCTTCACAGCAGCAGAAGCAACATGGAAGGAAAAAATGAACATTTAACTTTTTAGTCACAAAAATTATATTTTAGCAACAATTTTTTTATTTTCCCAATGGTAAAAGGAGAAACTGAACCACGAAAGTTGTTGTCCAATTTGTCCTGAGTACGCTGATACCTCATATGTGGGAGTAAACCACTGTTTGGGCGCACGGCAGGGCTTGGAAGGGAAGGAGCGCCATTTGACTTTTTGAATGAAAAATTGGCTCCACTCTTTAGCGGACACCATGTCACATTTGGAGAGCCCCCGTGTGCCTAAAAATTGGAGCTCCCCCACAAGTGACCCCATTTTGGAAACTAGACGCCCCAAGGAACTTATCTAGATGCATAGTGAGCACTTTGAACCCCCAGGTGCTTCACAAATTGATCCGTAAAAATGAAAAAGTACTTTTTTTTCACAAAAAAATTCTTTTAGCCTCAATTTTTTCATTTTCACATGGGCAACAGGATAAAATGGATCTTAAAATTTGTTGGGCAATTTCTCCTGAGTACACTGATACCTCATATGTGGGGGTAAACCACTGTTTGGGCACATGGTAAGGCTCGGAAGGGAAGGAGCGCCATTTGACTTTTTGAATGAGAAATTATCTCCATCGTTAGCGGACCCCATGTCGCGTTTGGAGAGCTCCTGTGTGCCTAAACATTGGCGCTCCCCCACAAGTGACCCCATTTTGGAAACTAGACCCCCCAAGGAACTTATTTAGATGCCTAGTGAGCACTTTAAACCCTCAGGTGCTTCACAAATTGATCTGTAAAAATGAAAAAGTACTTTTTTTTCACAAAAAAATTTTTTTCGCCTCAATTTTTTCATTTTCACATGGGCAATAGGATAAAATGAATCATAAAATTTGTTGGGCAATTTCTCCCGAGTACGCTGATACCTCATATGTGGGGGTAAACCACTGTTTGGGCACTAGGCAGGGCTCGGAAGGGAAGGCGCGCCATTTGACTTTTTGAATGGAAAATTAGCTCCAATTGTTAGCGGACACCATGTCGCATTTGGAGAGCCCCTGTGTGCCTAAATATTGGGGCTCCCCCACAAGTGACCCCATTTTGGAAATTAGACCCCCCAAGGAACTTATCTAGGTGCATATTGAGCACTTTAAACCCCCAGGTGCTTCACAGAAGTTTATAACGCAGAGCCATGAAAATAAAAAATAATTTTTCTTTCCTCAAAAATGATTTTTTAGCCTGGAATTTCCTATTTTGCCAAGGGTAATAGGAGAAATTGGACCCCAAATGTTGTTGTCCAGTTTGTCCTGAGTACGCTGATACCCCATATGTGGTGTAAACCACTGTTTGGGCGCACGGCAGGGCTCGGAAGGGAAGGCATGCCATTTGGCTTTTTAAATGGAAAATTAGCTCCAATCATTAGCGGACACCATGTCACGTTTGGAGAGCCCCTGTGTGCCTAAACATTGGAGATCCCCCAGAAATGACCCCAATTTGGAAACTAGTCCACCAAAGGAACTAATCTAGATGTGTGGTGAGGACTTTGAACCCCCAAGTGCTTCACAGAAGTTTATAAAGGCCCCTTCACATTTAGCGACGCTGCAGCGATACCGACAACGATCCGAATCGCTGCAGCGTCGCTGTTTGGTCGCTGGAGAGCTGTCACACAGACCGCTCTCCAGCGACCAACGATGCCGGTAACCAGGGTAAACATCGGGTAACTAAGCGCAGGGCCGTGCTTAGTAACCCGATGTTTACCCTGGTTACCATGCTAAAAGTAAAAAAAAACAAACACTAGATACTTACCTACAACCGTCTGTCCTCCAGCGCTGCGCTCTGCTTCTCTGCTCTCCTCCTGTACTGTCTGGGAGCCGGAAAGCAGAGCGGTGACGTCACCGCTCTGCTTTCCGGATCACAGGCAGTACAGGAGGAGTGCAGAGCACAGCGCTGGAGGACAGACGGCTGTAGGTAAGTATGTACTGTTTGTTTTTTTTTACTTTTAGCATGGTAACCAGGGTAAACATCGGGTTACTAAGCGCGGCCCTGCGCTTAGTTACCCGATGTTTACCCTGGTTACCAGTGAAGACATCGCTGGATCGGTGTCACACACGCCGATCCAGCGATGTCTCCAGGGAGTCCAGCGACGAAATAAAGTTCTGGACTTTATTCAGCGACCAACGATCTCCCAGCAGGGGCCTGATCGTTGGTCGCTGTCACACATAACGATTTAATTAACGATATCGTTGCTACGTCACAAATAGCAACGATATCATTAACAATATCGTTATGTGTGAAGGTACCTTAACGCAGAGCCATGAAAATAAAAAAAAAAATTATTTTCTCAAAAATGATTTTTTAGCCTGCAATTTTTTATTTTCCCAAGGGTAACAGGAGAAATTTGACCCCAAAAGTTGTTGTCCAGTTTCTCCTGAGTACGCTGATGCCCTATATGTGGGGGTAAACCACTGCTTGGGCACATGCCGGGGCTCGGAAGTGAAGTAGTGACGTTTTGAAATGCAGACTTTGATGGAATGCTCTGTGGGCGTCACGTTGCGTTTGCAGAGCCCCTGATGTGTGGGGTTTCTACTGTTAAGCCACAAGTGACCCCATTTTGGAAACTAGACCCCGAAAGGAACTTATCTAGATGTGTGGTGAGGACTTTGAACCCCCAAGTGCTTCACAGAAGTTTATAATGCAGAGCCGTGAAAATAATAAATACGTTTTCTTTCCTCAAACATAATTATTTAGCCCAGAATTTTTTAATTTTCCCAAGGGTAACAGGAGAAATTTGACCCCAATATTTGTTGTCCAGTTTCTCCTGAGTATGGTGATACCCCATATGTGGGGGTAAACTACTGTTTGGGCACATGCCGGGGCTCGGAATTGAAGTAGTGACGTTTTGAAATGCAGACTTTGATGGAATGCTCTGCGGGCGTCACGTTGCGTTTGCAGAGCCCCTGATGTGGCTAAACAGTAGAAACCCCCACAAGTGACCCCATTTTGGAAACTAGACCCCGAAAGGAACTTATCTAGATGTGTGGTGAGCACTTTGAACCCCCAAGTGCTTCATAGAAGTTTATAATGCAGAGCCGTGAAAATAATAAATAAGTTTTCTTTCCTCAAAAATAATTATTTAGCCCAGAATTTTTTATTTTCCCAAGGGTTACAGGAGATATTGGACCCCAAAAGTTGTTGTCCAGTTTCTCCTGATTACGCTGATACCCCATGTGTGGAGGTAAACCACTGTTTGGGCACACGTCGGGGCTCAGAAGGGAAGTAGTGACTTTTGAAATGCAGACTTTGATGGAATGGTCTGCGGGCGTCACGTTGCGTTTGCAGAGCCCCTGGTGTGCCTAAACAGTAGAAACCCCCCACAAGTGACCCCATTTTAGAAACTAGACCCCCCAAGGAACTTATCTTGATATGTGGTGAGCACTTTGAACCCCCAAGTGCTTCACTGACGTTTACAACGCAGAGCCGTGAAAATAAAAAATAATTTTTCTTTCGTCAAAAATGATGTTTTAGCAAGCAATTTTTTATTTTCACAAGGGTAACAGGAGAAATTGGACCCCAGTAATTGTTGCGCAGTTTATCCTGAGTATGCTGGTACCCCATATGAGGGGGTAAACCACTGTTTAGGCGCACGTCGGGGCTCGGAATTGAGGGAGCACCATTTGACTTTTTGAATACGAGATTGGCTGGAATCAATGGTGGCGCCATGTTGCGTTTGGAGACCCCTGATGTGCCTAAACAGTGGTAACCCCTCAATTCTACCTCCAACACTAACCCCAACACACCCCTAACCCTAATCCCAACTGTAGCCATAACCCTAATCACAACCCTAACCACAACCCTAATTCCAACCCTAACCCTAAGGTTATGTGCCCACGTTGCGGATTCGTGTGAGATTTTTCAGCATCATTTTTGAAAAATCCGTGGGTAAAAGGCACTGCGTTTTACCTGCGGATTTTCCGCGGATTTCCAGTGTTTTTTGTGCGGATTTCACCTGCGGATTCCTATTGAGGAACAGGTGTAAAACGCTGCAGAATCCGCACAAAGAATTGACATGCTGTGGAAAATACAACGCAGCGTTTCCGCGCGGTATTTTCCGCACCATGGGCACAGCGGATTTGGTTTCCATATGTTTACATGGTACTGTAAACCTGATGGAACACTGCTGCGGATCCGCAGCCAAATCCGCACCGTGTGCACATAGCCTAATTCTAAAGGTATGTGCACACGCTGCGGAAAACGCTGCGGATCCGCAGCAGTTTCACATGAGTTTACAGTTCAATGTAAACCTATGGGAAACAAAAATCGCTGTACACATGCTGCGGAAAAACTGCACGGAAACGCAGCGGTTTACATTCCGCAGCATGTCACTTCTTTATGTGGATTCCGCAGCGGTTTTACAACTGCTCAAATAGAAAATCGTAGTTGTAAAACCGCAGTGAAATACGCAGAAAAAATGCGGTAAATCCGCCATAAATCCGCAGCGGTTTAGCACTGCGGATTTATCAAATCCGCAGCGGAAAAATCCGCAGAGGACCAGAATACGTGTGCACATACCGAAACCCTAACCCTAGTTCTAACCCTAACCCTAGCCCTAACCCTACCCCTAACGCTACCCCTAACCCTAGCCCTAACCCTAGCCCTAACCCTACCCCTAACCCTAACCCTAGCATTAGCCCTAACCCTACCTCTAACCCTAACCCTATTCTAACATTAGTGGGAAAAAAAAAATTCTTTATTTTTTTATTGTCCCTACCTATGGGGGTGACAAAGGGGGGGGGGTCATTTATTATTTTTTTTATTTTGATCACTGAGATATAATCTATCTCAGTGATCAAAATGCACTTTGGAACGAATCTGCCGGCCGGCAGATTCGGCGGGCGCACTCCGCATGCACCCGCCATTTTGGAAGATGGCGGCGCCCGGGGAGAAGACGGACGGACCCCGGCAGGATCGGTAAGTATGATGGGGTGGAGGGGAGCACGGGGGGGATAGGAGCATGGGGGGGTGGATCGGAGCGCGGGAGGGGTGGAACGGAGCACAGGGGGGTGGAACGGAGCACGGGGGGGTGGAACGGAGCACGGGGGGTGGAACGGAGCACGGAGGGGGGTGGATCGGAGTGCAGGGGTGGTGATTGGAGCACAGGGAGGGTGATTGGAGCACGGGGGGAGCGGACAAGAGCATGGGGGGAGCGGAGCACAGGACGGAGGGGAGCCGGAGCAGTGTACCGGACAGATCGGAGGGCTGGGGGGGCGATCGGTGGGGTGGGGTGGGGGCACATTGGTGTTTCCAGCCATGGCCGATGATATTGCAGCATCGGCCATGGCTGGATTGTAATATTTCACCAGTTATAATAGGTGAAATATTACAAATCGCTCTGATTGGCAGTTTCACTTTCAACAGCCAATCAGAGCGATCGTAGCCACGGGGGGGTGAAGCCACCCCCCCTGGGCTAAACTACCACTCCCCCTGTCCCTGCAGATCGGGTGAAATGGGAGTTAACCCTTTCACCCGATCTGCAGGGATGCGATCTTTCCATGACGCCACATAGGCGTCATGGGTCAGATTGGCACCGACTTTCATGACGCCTACGTGGCGTCAAAGGTCGGGAAGGGGTTAAAAAAAAAAAAGAAAAAAAAAAAAGGGGGTATGCTGACTTAGATGGGGCAAAATGAGATTTTCTTTCAGGTGAGTTTGCACTACTAAAGCAGGATGGCACCATTGAAGCTCTAAAAAACTATAGGGAGAAAAATACTTTATGTAAAAAACTAATTAAAGCTGCCAAAAAGGAAACAGAGAAGCACATTGCTAAGGAGAGTAAAACTAATCCCAAGCTGCTCTTCAACTATATCAATAGTAAAAGAATAAAAACTGAAAATGTAGGCCCCTTAAAAAATAGTGAGGAAAGAATGGTTGTAGATGACGAGGAAAAAGCTAACATATTAAACACCTTCTTCTCCACGGTATTCACGGTGGAAAATGAAATGCTAGGTGAAATCCCAAGAAACAATGAAAACCCTATATTAAGGGTCACCAATCTAACCCAAGAAGAGGTGCGAAACCGGCTAAATAAGATTAAAATAGATAAATCTCCGGGTCCGGATGGCATACACCCACGAGTACTAAGAGAACTAAGTAATGTAATAGATAAACCATTATTTCTTATTTTTAGGGACTCTATAGCGACAGGGTCTGTTCCGCAGGATTGGCACATAGCAAATGTGGTGCCAATATTCAAAAAGGGCTCTAAAAGTGAACCTGGAAATTATAGGCCAGTAAGTCTAACCTCTATTGTTGGTAAAATATTTGAAGGGTTTCTGAGGGATGTTATTCTGGATTATCTCAATGAGAATAACTGTTTAACTCCATATCAGCATGGGTTTATGAGAAATCGCTCCTGTCAAACCAATCTAATCAGTTTTTATGAAGAGGTAAGCTATAGGCTGGACCACGGTGAGTCATTGGACGTGGTATATCTCGATTTTTCCAAAGCGTTTGATACCATGCCGCACAAGAGGTTGGTACACAAAATGAGAATGCTTGGTCTGGGGGAAAATGTGTGTAAATGGGTTAGTAACTGGCTTAGTGATAGAAAGCAGAGGGTGGTTATAAATGGTATAGTCTCTAACTGGGTCGCTGTGACCAGTGGGGTACCGCAGGGGTCAGTATTGGGACCTGTTCTCTTCAACATATTCATTAATGATCTGGTAGAAGGTTTACACAGTAAAATATCGATATTTGCAGATGATACAAAACTATGTAAAGCAGTTAATACAAGAGAAGATAGTATTCTGCTACAGATGGATCTGGATAAGTTGGAAACTTGGGCTGAAAGGTGGCAGATGAGGTTTAACAATGATAAATGTAAGGTTATACACATGGGAAGAAGGAATCAATGTCACCATTACACACGGAAAGGGAAACCACTGGGTAAATCTGACAGGGAGAAGGACTTGGGGATCCTAGTTAATGATAAACTTACCTGGAGCAGCCAGTGCCAGGCAGCAGCTGCCAAGGCAAACAGGATCATGGGGTGCATTAAAAGAGGTCTGGATACACATGATGAGAGCATTATACTGCCTCTGTACAAATCCCTAGTTAGACCGCACATGGAGTACTGTGTCCAGTTTTGGGCACCGGTGCTCAGGAAGGATATAATGGAACTAGAGAGAGTACAAAGGAGGGCAACAAAATTAATAAAGGGGATGGGAGAACTACAATACCCAGATAGATTAGCGAAATTAGGATTATTTAGTCTAGAAAAAAGACGACTGAGGGGTGATCTAATAACCATGTCTAAGTATATAAGGGGACAATACAAATATCTCGCTGAGGATCTGTTTATACCAAGGAAGGTGACGGGCACAAGGGGGCATTCTTTGCGTCTGGAGGAGAGAAGGTTTTTCCACCAACATAGAAGAGGATTCTTTACTGTTAGGGCAGTGAGAATCTGGAATTGCTTGCCTGAGGAGGTGGTGATGGCGAACTCAGTCGAGGGGTTCAAGAGAGGCCTGGATGTCTTCCTGGAGCAGAACAATATTGTATCATACAATTAGGTTCTGTAGAAGGACGTAGATCTGGGGATTTATTATGATGGAATATAGGCTGAACTGGATGGACAAATGTCTTTTTTCGGCCTTACTAACTATGTTACTATGTTACTATGAGTAAAAGGTCTATAGATATGCTTGATGTATTCTTCGAGAGCATACTACAGACTAAGGCCATGTTCAAACGTTGCATTTTTGCTGCTTTTTTTCTGCAGGTAAAACCTGCTATCTTAGGCTAGGTTCACATTTGCTGTTGTGTCCGCAACGTATCGTCGGCAACTGCAAACGCATGATAACGCAGCGCTTTTTATCCGCATCAGCTTACGCATGACGGCAAAAAAGCAGCGTTTGCATGCCTTTTTATGCGCATGTGTTTGATATTTCCAGGAGGGCGTGTCTCAATGGGCGTGTCAAAATCAGTTCCTGGACATGCGCAGTCCAAAGTACGTAAGCGCATTGAAGGCATGCGTTCTTAGTGCGATATTTTTTAACACACTGATCTGCATACACATGCCTGCACATATTTGACGGAAATTTGCCTCCTCAAAAATTGCAACATGGTGCTTTAGCCGCACCCCACCGCTGAAAAAACGCATGCGTAAGCAAACGTGGGCGAACGCATGCACCTGCGTCTACAATGTTAAAGATATGAAATCATGACACATGCGGATGTACGCGTTAGAAACGCTGTGGACACAACCACAAATGTGAAACCAGCCTGAAGCTATGTGCCCACGTTGCGGACTTCTATGCGGATTTTGCCACTCAGCTTTTAAAAAAATCTGTAGGTAAAATGCACTGCGGATTTCACCTGCGGATTCCTTTGAGGAGCAGGTGTAAACCACTGCGGAATCCGCACAAAGAGTTGACATGAATATAAACCGCAGCATTTCCATAGGTTTACTGGTACTGGGGATCCGCAGGCAAATCCGCAATGTGTGCACATACCCTTAGCATTAAAGAAGCTGCTTACAAAAATCATGTTTTGTGCCCATTTATTGTTTCTTGTGCATGCTCAAAGTTTAGTGCCCCCCCCAAAAACGCAGAAAAACCTGATATCTGCGTACCTGCTGCATTTTTGCACTTACTCATTGCTTTCTATTGGTGAAAAAAACACTGAGTGAGGGTATGTGCACACGTTGCAGATTCTCTGCGGATCCGCAGTGTTTTTTGAGGTGCAGAAACGCTGCAGGTCTGCAATTGATTTACAGTACAATGTAAATCAATGAGAAAAAAAAAAAAAAAAAAAAAAGGGATGCTGTGCACACTTTGCGGAAACGCTGCGGTTTAAAAGAAGTAACATGTCACTTATTTTTTGTGAATCTGCAGCGTTTTTGTACCCATTCCATTATAGAAAACTGCAGGGGTAAAAAAAACGCAGTAAATCCACACAAAAAACGCTGCGGAACCCTCGCTTGGCAGCAGAATAATCATAGACAGGCACGTTTTTTTTCAGATAAACAGTCCATGTGGTTTATTATACTCTCAGCATAAACCACTGTAGGCCATGTTACATATCACAGACCTCACATAGTCCTTTAGTTCATCATATATGGCTTTACAAATCCTTCAGTGGTCACACTGGTATCTCTCCAGTCACTGGGTGACTGCACAGTTCAGCAACTGTCCTATGTTAGCGCACACAGTTCTTTTCCCCATACCAGGGGTTACCTCTTAGGAGCTCCTGCTCCACAGGTTGATTCCACGTCAGTCCAAGGTCCACAACAGGACCGTCCAGGTCGATGGTCTCAGTGCTTCCAGGACGACTCCACTCCCAGGAGCCTCCAACACTGACCGTCCAGGACCTACAGCACACACGCTACTCAGTGCCAAAGCCCAACCATATGTTATTCAGAAATTCCCAGGATTTCCAACACAGGCTTCCAGGACGTTGCACTTGGACCATTCAGATCCAAACACAGGAACCATGTGACCCACACCCTGGTCACATTACATACCCGTAACCACTCCCTTGGGTGGGAGTGTGGGTGTGTGTGGCTAGTTTGTCCCACCCATCTCTCATAACTATCTCTGCCAATCTCCCATTAGAACTTACACATTTACATGTGGGACTACACGTCCCAGACCACAACATAACTTTAAGGTACCGTCACACCGAGCAACTTTAGAACGATAAAGATAGCGATCGGTGACGTTGCAGCGTCCTGGATAGCGATATCGTTGTGTTTGACACGTAGCAGCGATCAGGATCCTGCTGTGGCATCGCTAGTCGGAGCTGAAAGTGTGGAACTTTATTTAGTCGCTGGATCACCCGCTGACATCGCTGAATCGGCGTGTGTGACGCCAATCCAGCGATGTGTTCACTTGTAACCAGGGTAAACATCGGTTACTAAGCGCAGGGCTGCGCTTAGTAACCCGATGTTTACCCTGGTTACCATTGTAAATGTAAAAAAAAAAAAAAACACTACATACTTACATTCCAGTGTCTGTCGCATCCCTCGGCGTCAGCTTCCCTGCACTCCTCCTGCATCCTGTGTCAGTGCTGGCCGGCCGCAAAGCAGAGCACAGCGGTGACGTCACCGCTCTGCTTTACGGCCGGCGCTTACACAGTGCAGGGAAGCTGAGGCCGGGGGAAGACAGACACCGGAATGCAAGTATGTAGTGGTTTTTTTTTTTTTACATTTACAATGGTAACCAGGGTAAACATCGGGCTACTAAGCGCGGCCCTGCGCTTAGTAACACGATGTTTACCCTGGTTACCCAGGGACTTCGGCATCGTTGGTCGCTGGAGAGCTGTCTGTGTGACAGCTCTCCAGCGACGCTGCAGCGATAGGCATCGTTGTCTATATCGCTGCAGCGTCGCTTAATGTGACGGTACCTTCAGACTGACAGCGCAGAGTGTCCTCTGCGACACACATACCGGCCATCTACAATTCTGCCGGACTTTGTCTCATCACAACTATGCCTCCAAGTACATCTTGAAGTGCACACGCAGCGCCCCCTGGCTGTAACATTGGTCACTGCACCACAAACCGCACAAAAAAAGCGACAAATCCGCAGGTTAGCGCATTCCGTTAGCGTATGCGCTAAACGGATTGCACTTACGCAATGTGAACCTAGCCTAAATCTAGATCTTCTGCTCTGCTCATACTATAGACATAGTAAACTACATCGAACAACTAAAAATAAACTATATTACCCCTAATATCTTGATGTTGAAGAATCAATATCAGTTATAGCAATTATTTGGATTTGGTCATGAAATGGTACCAGTTGAGTCACGGGTGTGTCAGAGGCTGCAGACAGTCACACTGCATCTAACTGCAGAAGGTCTCAGCGGTCGGCTTTTCAGACTTCTTCGTAGTCCTTTTGACTTTAGGAACCAGTAGCAACCTCCGTCGGCTCTAGTTGACACACCTGGACCTGGGTGTTTATAACTCCTAGCTGGCTGCTGGGAGTTGCTGATGATTTTTCCATTTTCCTGTTGAGGCTTGGAACTATAGCAGTCGACTATCTTCCTCCTTGGTGTTTGGAGGACGTCTGTGATTATCTCTGAGTCTACTCAAGCTAAATGTTCTCCTTGATTGTGTATCCCATCTGTCTTTAGTTGTAGTGGGGATTGACTAGTGTTACCCTGTCCTTCCCTATGCAGGGCTTATTGCCAGGGTCATACTGGGGTGAGGTATCCTGCTCGGCGATAGGTGCGGAACCTATATAGGGACACTTAGGGCAGACAGGGTGACATTAGATCTGCCTAGGTGTCTCCACTCCCCCCTTCCCTAGTGTTGGGTTCCCTTCCACTTATCCCTTCGCGTTGGACTTAGTCTTTCCTACAGTGTGGGTGACACCTTGTTCTTAAAGGGAACCTGTCACCCCGAAAATCGCGGGTGAGGTAATCCCACCGGCATCAGGGGCTTATCTACAGCATTCTGTAATGCTGTAGATAAGCCCCCGATGTTACCTGAAAAAGGAGAAAAAGACGTTAGATTATACTCACCCAGGGGCGGTCCCGCTGCTGGTCAGGTCGGATGGGCGTCTCCGGTCCGCTCCGGCGCCTCCTAACTTCTTTCCATGACGTCCTCTTCTGATCTTCAGCCACGGCTCCGGCGCAGGCGTACTTTGCTCTGCCCTCTTGAGGGCAGAGGATAGTACTGCAGTGCGCAGGCGCCGGAAAGGTCAGAGGCCCGGCGCCTGCGCACTGCAGTACTTTGTCTGCCCTCAACAGGGCAGAGCAAAGTACGCCTGCGTCGGAGCCGTGGCTGAAGATCAGAAGAGGACGTCATGGAAAGAAGATAGGAGGCGCCGGAGCGGACTGGAGACACCCATCCGACCTGACCAGCAGCGGGACCGCCCCTGGGTGAGTATAATATAACGTCTTTTTCTCTGATCGCCCATGACGGCACCACGGAGAGAGGGGATCCGCCCACCAAGGACAGGAAACCTACGGATAAAAAGGCGGTACCACTCCTGCATCAGTTGGTTTCCTGTCCTTGATGGTAGACCTACGGACTTACCAGTTCAACGTTGGAATTCCGGGGCCAACCAGTCCGACTCAGGCAGCTGGGGTCCCTCTGCCTCGGCTGGGGTGGTGACCCGAAGCACCACCGCTGGGGGCTAGTGGGCCTCTAGGGTGAGTGGGGGAGGTGATAAGGAGTTTGCGGCCACCTCCCCAGGTAAGATGCAGCAGCGGCAACAGCCAGGGGGGTCCCTCTGTGGTTGCGGGAGGTGCGGCGCGGCCCTCCCCTAGCACGCGTCAGCCTGCACACTGCACGCCATCGGGCATGCAGAGCCGCACGGTAGGGTCTGCATAGGACCGGGGGTGCCGGTCAGCAGCGCCATATCTGCACTCCGGGCGGCCATCTTGAGAGTACGGCGCATGCCCGGAGTTGCGCTGGTCTCGTGAGACGCTGGGGCTTGGATCTGCGCAGGCGCCGCTGGAACCCGACTGCGCAGGCGCTCCTCGCCGTTGTCTGGACGCCACTGCGCAGGCGATGCCGATTTGACGCTTGGGCGTTTCAAAGGCGCCGCAGAAGCGTCTGCGCAGGCGCCGGCGTTCAATGCTCCTCGCCGTCGGCTGAGCGCTACTGCGCAGGCGCCGGAAAAAAAAAAAAAAAAAAAAGAAAAAAGCGGCGGGAGCTTTAAAAAGGGAGGATTTACTTCCTCCCAGTGGCTCTGCAGTATCGCAAGAGCCTTAGGAGCTACTAGTTGCCGCAGCATCAAGCGCAGCACGCGTTATCGGCAGCGACAGCAGACCAGCGGCAGTATGAGCGACCCGGCATCTCCCTTGCCTGAATCACCTCCACCTATAGCATCGCCGCAGCAGCAGCAAAAAAGGCGACAGCAGAAAGGTCACCAGGACACCAGCAAAGAACGCCAAAGGTCTCAACACAGCAAAGAGTCCAGCACGGCGTCGGCGAAAAAGCCAGAGGCAGAGAATCCCCAACCGGTATTTATGGGTCCTGGAGGTGGTAAGTTGATCTTCGTGAAAGTTAGAGACAGTAAGATTATTATTTGTCTCTTTTAGGGGAGGAAAAGCGTAGGTAAAACAAAGCACAAAGCCTGTGCCATCTGCAAAGAGGATCTTCCACCCGCATGGGAGAAGCAGCTATGTAATTCCTGCATACAGCAGACGGTATCTGAAAGCCTGCCCGGGTTTGCAACAGATCTTAAAAACCTGATTAAAGAGCAGGTGGAAGACACCTTTAGATCTCTTAAAAGGGGAAAAAAACGGAGAAGGACCAGACACAGGTCCCCGTCCCCAGTCTCTAAATCTGACAGCGATAGTACGAGTTCATCATCCTCCGACTCCTCCTCATCCTCATCATCCACTTCTTCCTCAGGAGGTCACAATTGTTTCCCGCTAGAGGACACCGATGGCCTCATAAAGGCAGTGAGGAGTACTATGGGATTAGTAGACTCCCACCCTAAAAAGTCAGCACAAGACATCATGTTTGGGGGCTTAGAACAAAAAAAGAGAAGAGCTTTCCCGCTCAATGAAGCAATTGCAGCGTTAATTAAAAAGGAATGGAAAAAACCCATGAAAAAGACTCTCCTAACCCCGAAAAGGAAATACCCCTTCGAGGATGAATCCTGCTCCTTTTGGGAAAAAGCCCCCAAATTAGATGTAGCAATAGCCAAAGCATCAAAAAAATTCGCTCTCCCGTTTGAGGACATGGGGGTCCTAAAAGACCCTATGGACAAGAAGGCGGACGCCTTCCTCAAGGGCTCTTGGGAGTCAGCGGGAGGAGGCCTGAAACCGGCAGTGGCAGCAGCTTGCACTTCCCGCTCCCTAATGATCTGGTTAAATCAACTAGAGGGTCAATTAAAGGGGAAAACTTCCCGAGACTCGATGCTGAAAACATTACCTGTAATAAGGGGAGCGGCGGCTTTTCTGGCTGACGCCTCGGCAGACTCTATCAGATTAGCTGCCAGGTCAGCAGTGTTTGCTAATGCGGCCAGGCGTGCCCTCTGGCTTAAGAATTGGCCTGGCGATCTGCAAACAAAAACAAAACTGTGTACTATCCCTTGCAAAGGAGAGTTTTTGTTCGGTTCCACATTAGATGACATCTTGGAAAAAGCCGGGGACAAGAAAAAGTCCTTTCCCTCTCTAGGTCTCCCCTCTTACCGGAAGCCCTTTCGGAACAAGAGGTTTTTCCGCAAGAACCCTGGGAGAGGCCAGGGAAAGTGGGAGGATAAGAGGAACAAAAACAAGGGGTTCATCTTTAACAAAAACCCCAGCGATAACAAGAAACCTTCTCAATGAAGGTTCGCCCCAGGTGGGAGGGAGGTTATCTCTCTTTCTTCCAGCCTGGAAAAAGATTACCTCCAGTCAATGGATTCTGAACATTATAGCATCAGGCCTGAGGCTGACATTCAAAAGATGCCCCCGTCCCTCTTTTACGATGACATCTATAAGATCTTCGGCAGAAGAACAGCTGGCACTGGAAAACGAGGTCATCGAGTTAGTAAAAAAGGGTGTACTCCTGGAGGTTCCCCCACAAGAAAGAGGGCTAGGGTACTATTCCCCTCTATTCCTGAGGAAGAAACCAGACGGTTCCTTCAGGACTATTATAAATCTAAAGAAACTAAACGATTACCTGGAGGTTCAAGCATTCAAGATGGAAACGATAAAATCATCTATCAAGATGTTGTTTCCACAATGCTTCATGGTGGTCCTGGACCTAAAGGACGCATATTATCACGTCCCAATACACAAGGATCACCAGAGATTCCTCAGGATGGCAGTTCACATCAGGGGAGTCCTAAAACACTTCCAGTTTTCAGCCCTACCATTTGTTCTTGCCATAGCCCCGAGGGTTTTCACAAAGCTGATAGCAGAGGTAATGGCTCACCTCAGGGAAGAAAATACCCTAATCGTTCCATATCTGGACGATTTCTTGGTGATAGGCTCCTCCCCGCAACATTGCGAGGATCAACTGGCAATAGTGATGCATTCTTTGAAGGAATTGGGCTGGCTAATAAACATAGGAAAATCCAGACTAATGCCTTCTCAGGTCCAGGAGTACCTGGGTCTCACTCTAGACTCCAAAAAGATGGAATGTCGGCTCCCGGAGAACAAGATACAAAAACTAACAGGTTTAGTATCGAGAACCCAATCTCTCCCCTCCATAACACTCCGTCAGGCCATGTCCCTCTTAGGCTCTATGACCTCTTGCATCCCCGCAGTCCAGTGGGCCCAATTACATTCAAGAGAACTTCAATGGCAGATATTGTCGGAGCAAATCCATCTAGGAGGGCATTTAGACGGGCAGTTAACTCTATCTCCTCGCACCAATCACTCTCTGACATGGTGGAAATCGCAGGAAAATCTTTCCCAGGGAGTCCCGTGGGTAATTCAGATCTCAAAAGTCCTGACTACGGACGCAAGCCCTTCAGGGTGGGGGGCTCATCTGGGCGACCTAGTAACCCAGGGCACTTGGTCTCCGTCTACAGTGAACAAATCCTCCAATATGAAGGAGCTCCTTGCAGTAAAATTTGCCCTTCAGGAATTCTTGGGGGTCCTTCACTCTCACCATGTAAGAGTAATGTCGGACAATTGGGTGGTAGTATCTTACCTAAATCACCAGGGTGGTACCCGTTCCAAAAATCTAATGGAAGTGACCAATTCAATCCTGCAAATAGCCGAGAGCAACCTCTTATCCCTAACAAGCCTACACATAAGGGGAGTAGACAACTACAAAGCAGACTTCCTCAGCCGGTCCAGTCTAAAACAGGGGGAATGGGAACTAAATCAGGCGATATTCACCCAGATCACAGAAAGATGGGGTGTTCCCAAAATAGATCTCTTTGCGAGCCATCTAAACAAAAAAGTAACCTCCTTTTGCTCCCTATCTCCTCTGGGGAACCCAGTAGCTGTGGACGCCTTCCTGATATCTTGGGGTCACCATCTGGTCTATGCCTTCCCTCCTCTTATTCTGATTCCAGCAGTGCTGAGGAAGATTCGGGAGGACGGGGCGCTGGTCATCTTAATTGCCCCGTTCTGGCCGAAGAGACCTTGGTTCTCATGGATGAGGAAGTTATCAATATCCGACCCTTGGGTATTACCAGACCTCCAAGATCTGTTGTCACAGGGCCCAGTCTGTCATCCGCAGGTCAAGAACTTGCACTTGACAGCTTGGCTCTTGAAAGGAAATTACTAGAAAGCAGGGGGTTCTCTCCGGGCTTAATCTCAACTCTGTTACAAAGTAGGAAGCCTGTTACAACAAAACAATATGGCAAGATATGGAAAAAGTTTGTCATCATCAGGTGCAAAATAGGGAAAGAAATTCCCCTTAATTCCATATTAGAGTTCCTACAAAACGGGTTGGAGATGGGTTTAGCCACTAACACGCTAAAAGTTCACGTGGCGGCTTTGGGAGCCCTATTCAATTTTGATTTAGCATCAAATAAGTGGGTCTCTAGATTCATCAGGGCAGCAGGAAGATCAAGGCCTCTTCCAGTAAAAGTTGTTCCTTAATGGGACTTAAACTTGGTCCTCAAAGCCCTGACTAGTTCTCCATTTGAACCATTACATGAATCTACAATAAAAAATCTATCTCTCAAAACAGCTCTATTAGTCGCCCTTACTTCTGCCCGTAGGGTTAGCGATTTACAGGCTCTCTCAGCTAACCCTCCCTACACACAATTCCTAGAGGATAGGGTCATTTTAAAAACAGACCCAGCATATCTCCCGAAAGTGGCTTCAAAATTTCACAGGTCTCAAGAGATATCTCTCCCCTCCTTCTGTCCTAATCCTAAAAATAAGGAGGAACAAACACTACATACACTAGATGTAAGAAGATGTCTCTTACATTACCTAGAAGTCACTAGAGAGAGTAGGGAGGATTCCTCTCTGTTTGTGTTTCCAGGGTCCCCGGAAGGGGAAAAAAGCATCTAAGGCCACCATAGCAAGATGGATCACGGACGCCATCAGTCTCTCATACTCGGCA
This sequence comes from Ranitomeya imitator, assembly GCF_032444005.1. Taxonomy (NCBI): domain Eukaryota; kingdom Metazoa; phylum Chordata; class Amphibia; order Anura; family Dendrobatidae; genus Ranitomeya; species Ranitomeya imitator. The sequence goes on along the minus strand of NC_091284.1, from coordinate 581,047,684 downwards.
AGTGGGATGTCCGTTCCCGGGGAGGTTAAGGCTCACTCAACAAGGGCAGTAGCGACTTCCTGGGCGGAGAAGGCCGGAGCTTCCATTGACCAGATATGTAGAGCCGCTACCTGGTCCTCACCATCCACATTCTATAGGCACTATAGATTGGACCTAATCTCCTCTTCAGACCTTACTTTCGGTAAAAGGGTTCTGGAGGCGGTGGTCCCTCCCTGAATGTACTATCTATGCAATTCTCTCCGTGGTGCCGTCATGGGCGATCAGAGAAAAATATAGTTCTTACCGATAACGGTATTTCTCTGAGCCCATGACGGCACCCGTACATTCCCTCCCTTCACTTGTGGGTGCTCACATCAAAATAGTGCCATAGTCTACTCATAGTGTTAAAAGTCACGCGGTATCTACTTATGATAAACAGTTAAAATTTAACAAATGTTTAGTAGTCTCCCATCATTCTCTATGTAAAACAACTGATGCAGGAGAGTGGTACCGCCTTTTTATCCGTAGGTTTCCTGTCCTTGGTGGGTGGATCCCCTCTCTCCGTGGTGCCGTCATGGGCTCAGAGAAATACCGTTATCGGTAAGAACTATATTTTTCTCCTTTTTCAGGTAACATCGGGGGCTTATCTACAGCATTACAGAATGCTGTAGATAAGCCCCTGATGCCGGTGGGATTACCTCACCCGCGATTTTCGGGGTGACAGGTTCCCTTTAAAGATTTGTTTCCACCAGCTCTCTTTAGGAATTCAGTTCTCCCCCTCCTCTCAGCTCCTGCTTGATTGACAGTTTGGATCAACAGCATCGATGATCCGCTGACTCGAACTGTGTGCTCCCGTTGTTGATATATGAGATAATGGCCGGGATCAGGAGCTAAAACTGCTCTGCAGTGACTAGGGAAGAGCTTGTAAGTAGTGATGAGCGAGTGTGCTCGGATAACGTGTTATCCAGCATGCCCGGATGTTATCCGAGTATCTTGGGGCGTGCTTGGATCATATATTCCAGTCCCCGCGGCTGCATGTTTTGCGGAGGTAGACAGCCACAACACGTACCGGGATCGCCTGTAATGAGTTAGGCTACGTTCACATTGGCGTTCCGCCAATGTGCGTCGCTGTTGCGCCGGCGACGCAGCGGCAACGCAGCGGCGACGCGCCCCTATGTTTAACATAGGGGACGCGTGCGTTTTTTGGGTGGCGTTTTTTGACACTCGCATCGTTTACGACGCTAGCGTCGGACGCAAGAAAATGCAACAAGTTGCATTTTCTGTGCGTCCGATTCTCATCAAAAAACGACGCACGCGTCGCAAAACGCGCGCGTTTTTGCGTGCGTTTGTGCGCGTTTTTTCGTGCGTCGCGCGTTGCGTCGCCGACTCAGGGCGGCGCAACGCTAGTGTGAACGTAGCCTAAGACATTGTTGACACTATTAGGTCCTGGTAACAGTATTTTACACTATATTGCCTGTATTTTGGGAATTTTTTTATACTTAAATAAATGCAAAGTTTTACCCTTAAAAGAAAATTTTTATTCCCACTGCATCGTTCATCCCTTCATTTTTGTACCTGTCTATAACAGGTTCACAACACATAGATAAATAAGGAGGAGAGTTTAAAGGTTATCATTGCTGTAACTCCTCAAAATCCTTTTCTATTCCCTTATTTTTCATGGTAAACCCATATTGTCTGAAAGCCGAACCAATGTACTAAGAATTTCCATACTTACCCAATAAATGTGTGTTGATAACTCAATAGATGTGGGTAGATGGAGCGGTGATATAATGCCAACATCCTGACTCGGCAGGCCATACAGTACATCACTTTCTGTGCCCCTTCCCGATCAGCTGTGTATACGGGGTTAATAGAATCCTGAATTCACTCTCACTGCCTGCACCAGTATGGTAAATACAGACGTACATGTATAAAGATGAATACAATCATATTATTTTGTTCCCTTCTCATGTGGCCTCTCATTTTTCTGAATTGACTAAATAAGGTTATTTTTTTAGCTCTGGAGAAAAAGCGAATGCTCAGGGACCAATTCCCAGTTCTCCGTTTCCAGCATTGCTGGCATTATAACAAATATGTGACGTTTAATACTTCTGGCATTCAGTCTCTGGCGTGTCCAGTTGCTGCGCTGTACTCCTTTCACCAAGCAGGTGGGTGTAATATAAACTTTTCACAATGCATTTGTGTTCAGTATTCTGGCTGTAAGCAGTGAGGCTTCATTTGGTGTGGGTTCGGATTTTCATGTTCTGGATGTGCTGAGCTAGAGTATTTTCTCAGGTTGGAGTGCAGCTGGATTGTTTTGTGTCACCCAGCGTGCTCAGTGTGGGGATCTCTGCTCACCCCAATTACCTCCGGTTGGCTGATAATTATGGTTCTGACAACTCAGCATATTTGGTATAGATGTTGGATGAGAACTGCAGTCCGAGAAGGATTTCATGATGTTCATGTCACCTGTGTATAATAAGTGTTTCATAAATGTGATCAGGCTATAAAGGCTTAGGCCGGACTCACACTAGCGTGTTTTGTGGACGTAAGAGAGGTGCTGAAAATACGGATTGCATACGGTTCAATGCTTCTCTATTCCCCAGCTCCTGTCAGCTGTATTTTAAATTAAGGGGTTAAATGGCGGAAAAAATTGGCGTGGGCTCCCGCACAATTTTCTAAAGTAAAGCCAGTGTCTGAGGGCAGATATTAATAGCCTGGAGAGGGTCCACGGTTATTAGCCCCCCCCCTGGCTAAAAACATCTGCCCCCAGCCACCCCAGAAAAGGCACATCTGGAAGATGCGCCTATTCTGGAAGTTGGCCACTCTCTTCCCATTCCCGTGTAGCGGTGGGATATGGGGTAATGAAGGGTTAATGCCACCTTGCTATTGTAAGGTGACATTAAGCCAAATTAATAATGGAGAGGTGTCAATTATGACACCTATCCATTATTAATCCAATACTAGGAAAGGGTTAAAAAAACACACACACACATTATTAAAAATTAATTTAATGAAATAAAAACAAAGGTTGTTGTATTAATTTATTCTACTCTCAATCCACTCACTGAAGACCCTCGTTCTGTAACAAAAAAAACATAATAAACCAACAATATCCATACCTTCCGCAGATCTGTAAAGTCCCAACGATGTAAATCCATCTGAAGGGGTTAAAATATTTTGCAGCCACGAGCTTTGGGAATGCAGCAGCTCATGTCTGCAAAACCCCGGAGAATGTAGGTAAAGTAGGTCATTGACCTATATTTACCTGCATTTGCGGTGAGGCGCCCTCTGCTGGCTGTTCCTAGATCGTGGGAACTTTCCTAGAAAGCTCCCTGACTCGAGTTCATATGAGGACAACCAGCAGAGGGCGCCTCTTATGAACTCGAGCCAGGGAGCTTTCTAGGAAAGTTCCCACGATCTAGGAACAGCCAGCAGAGGGCGCCTCACCGCAAATGCAGGTAAATATAGGTCAATGACCTACTTTACCTACATTCTCCGGGGTTTTGCAGACATGAGCTGCTGCATTAGCAAAGCTCGTGGTCTGCAAAATATTTTAACCCCTTCAGATGGATTTACATCGTTGAACTTTACAGATCTGCGGAAGGTAAGGATATTGTTGGTTTATTACGTTTTTTTTTGTTACAGAACGAGGGTCTTCAGTCATTGGATTGGGCGTTCAATAAAATATTAAAACAACCTTTGTTTTTATTTCATTAAAATAATTTTTAATAATGTGTTTGTGTATTTTTTTAACCTTTTACTAGTATTGGATTAATAATGGATAGGTGTCATAATTGACGCCTCTCCATTATTAATTTGGCTTAATGTCACCTTACAATAGCAAGGTGGCATTAACCCTTCATTACCCCATATCCCACCGCTACTCGGGAATGGGAAGAGAGTGGCCAAGTGCCAGAATAGGCGCATCTTCCAGATGTGCCTTTTCTGGGGTGGCTGGGGGCAGGTGTTTTTAGCCAGGGGGGGGGCTAATAACCATGGACCCTCTCCAGGCTATTAATATCTGCCCTCAGTCACTGGCTTTACTACTCTGGCGGAGAAAATTGTGCGGGAGCCCACGCCAATTTTTTCCGCCATTTAACCCCTTAATTTACTAGCTAGAATGGCCAAACTTTGCATAGACACACTACTGACATTAGTAGTGTGGAATATGCAAAAAAAAAATGCTGATATGAGATGGTTTACTGTATGTAAACCAGGTCTCATATCATGTCGGGTTTTAGGAAGGAGAAAGCAAAAGCCGGTGATTGAATTACCGGCTTTCTGCTACATCGCGCTGGATGAAATATTAATATATATACATATATGTGTCTACTGACATAGATATAGAGAGAGAGACAGTATATATGTTTTTTTTTTTTTTTTTACACATGGATCCCTTGTATATCCGTATGTCGGTTTTGCAAGCCTGCGATAAAAACACGCAGTACGGATGACACACGGATTACATACGGAGGATGCCATGCGCAAAAAAACGCCGAAACACCCTGCCTACGGAGGAGCTACGGACCACTATTTTCGGGACCTTTCAGCGTATTACGGCCGTAATATACGGACCGTATTTTCATACGCTGAATGTGAAGCCGGCCTTACAAAGAGCTTGTAAGCACTGCACTCCTTATCTAATAGGCCAGCTACTGCTCATGGACTTCAGCGGTGACCGATAACCTTGGCAACAATCAGTAAACAATAAAATTCAGAATTTCCTCTGTTCTTGAGAATGAAAAGGACTTTTAATGAAAGAAAAACTGCAAAGTTGCTTGTTTTAATAATTAATTTACAATTTTAGTGGATGGTGGCTCTTTTTCTTTTGGTGGAGCATATCTCTCCCCGGTTTTATATGCCCTACTTGACTCCCTCACATTATTTTGCACTCCCTAAGGCAGGGGTCCCCAACTCCAGGCCTCGAGGGCCGCCAACAGTGCAGGTTTTCAGGATTTCTTTAGTATTGCATCAGTGATAATGTGATCATCTGCACAGGTGATGATTCCAACCCCTGTGGAATACTAAGGAAACCCTGAAAACCTGCACTGTTGGCGGCCCTCGAGGCCTGGAGTTGGGGACCACTGCCCTAAGGAGATGTGCCCAGGATCAGGAATAGCAGCGTTTTGGACACAGTGCAAGTGCGCTGCGATCAAAATACTGTGTTCTAGATTACAAGCACAGTGGATGGGATTTATAGAAATACTATACACACTAGGCTTCTATGTGACGCTGCGTAAATTCCCCTGTGCTGTGGGATTATGAGCCTCAGCATGTCAATCTCTGTTGCGCAGACACTAAAAATATTTTAAAACTATTAAAAAACAATTACCGTATATACTCGAGTATAAGCCGAGATTTTCAGCCCATTTTTTTGGGCTGAAAGTCCCCCTCTCGGCTTATACTCGAGTCATATACCCGGGTGTCGGCAGGGGAGGGGGAGCGGGGGCTGTGTAGTTATACTTACCTGCTCCCAGCGCGGTCCCTGCAGTCCCTGGCTTCTCCGGCGCTGCAGATTCTTCCTGCACTGAGCGGTCACATGGCACCGCTCATTACAGAAATGAATAGGCAGCTCCACCCCCATAGGGGAGGAGCCGCATATTCATTGCTGTAAATGATCGGTGCCATGTGACCGCTCAATTACAGGAAGAAGCTGCAGCGCCGGAGAAGCCAGGGACTGCAGGGACCGCGCCGCAGCAGGTAAGGGGAGCGCAGCGCTATAATTACCTGCTCCTCGCTCCGGCTCCGTCTGCAGCGTCCTCTAGCAGTGACGCTCAGGTTAGAGGGCGCTGTGACGTAGTCAGTGCGCGCCCTCTGCTGAGCGTCAGTGCTGGAGACGGAGCCGCAGAGGAGCAGGTAATTATTGAAAGCGCCGGCGTCCTGAGCAAGAGAGGTGAGTATGTGATTTTTTTTTTTTTTTATGGCAGCACCAGCAGCATTCTAAGGAGCACCTATGGGGCCATAAAGGTGCAGAGCATATAAGGGGCACAGCATTATAAGGAGCACCTATGGGGCCATAAAGGTGCAGAGCATATATGGCACAGCATTATAAGGAGCACCTATGGGGCCATAAAGGTGCAGAGCATATAAGGGGCACAGCATTATAAGGAGCACCTATGGGGCCATAAAGGTGCAGAGCATATAAGGGGCACAGCATTATAAGGAGCACCTATGGGGCCATAAAGGTGCAGAGCATATAAGGGGCACAGCATTATAAGGAGCATCTATGGGGCCATAAAGGTGCAGAGCATATATGGGGCACAGCATTATAAGGAGCACCTATGGGGCCATAAAGGTGCAGAGCATATAAGGGGCACAGCATTATAAGGAGCACCTATGGGGCCATAAAGGTGCAGAGCATATATGGGGTACAGCATTATAAGGAGCACCTATGGGGCCATAAAGGTGCAGAGCATATATGGGGCACAGCATTATAAGGAGCACCTATGGGGCCATAAAGGTGCAGAGCATATAAGGGGCACAGCATTATAAGGAGCACCTATGGGGCCATAAAGGTGCAGAGCATATATGGGGCACAGCATTATAAGGAGCACCTATGGGGCCATAAAGGTGCAGAGCATATATGGGGCACAGCATTATAAGGAGCACCTATGGGGCCATAAAGGTGCAGAGCATATAAGGGGCACAGCATTATAAGGAGCACCTATGGGGCCATAAAGGTGCAGAGCATATATGGGGCACAGCATTATAAGGAGCACCTATGGGGCCATAAAGGTGCAGAGCATATATGGGGCACAGCATTATAAGGAGCACCTATGGGGCCATAAAGGTGCAGAGCATATATGGGGCACAGCATTATAAGGAGCACCTATGGGGCCATAAAGGTGCAGAGCATATATGGGGCACAGCATTATAAGGAGCACCTATGGGGCCATAAAGGTGCAGAGCATATATGGGGCACAGCATTATAAGGAGCACCTATGGGGCCATAAAGGTGCAGAGCATAAATGGGGCACAGCATTATAAGGAGCACCTATGGGGCCATAAAGGTGCAGAGCATAAATGGGGCACAGCATTATAAGGAGCACCTATGGGGCCATAAAGGTGCAGAGCATATATGGGGCACAGCATTATAAGGAGCATCTATGGGGCCATAATCAACGGTGCAGAGCATTCTATATAGCACAGTTGTATATGGAGCATCTATGGGGCAATAATGAACGGTATGGAGCATCTATTTTTATTTTTGAAATTCACCGGTAAATGCTGCATTTTCTACCCTAGGCTTATACTCGAGTCAATAAGTTTTCCCAGTTTTTTGTGGCAAAATTAGGGGGGTCGGCTTATACTCGGGTCGGCTTATACTCGAGTATATACGGTAAAATCTCAAAATAAATAAAAAAAAGTAGAAAAAATATTAAACCAATAAATGCATATATTTATGTAAAAACAAAAAAAGTACACATATTTGATATCGCCACATCCAAGAGGAGCTGACCTATAAAACTATAACACTTGTTAACTCCTTACTTGTTAACTCCTTCAGTGCACACCGTAAAAAAAAGGAGCAAAAACCTATGCTTTTTCATCATGCCGCCAAGCAAAAAGTAGAATAAAACGCAATCAAAAAGTTAAATCAGAATAAAAATGGTAGGGAAGAAAATGTCATCTTGTCCCACAAAAAACAAGCTGCCATCAGCTCCAACAGTGGAAAAATAAAAGTTATAGCTCTCAGAATAAAACAATGCAAAAACAATAATTTTTTCTAAAAAATAGTTTTTATTGTGAAAAATCGTCAAAACATAAAAAAAATGTAAATATGGTATCGCTGTAATTGTACTGACCCAAAGAATAAAACTGCTTTATCAATTTTACCACACGCAGAACGGTAATAAACCCCCCCCCCCTAAAAACAAATTCCTGAATTGCTGGTGTTTGATCATTCTTTCCCCCCAAAATCAGAATAGAATGCGATAAAAAAATTCTTAGGTGCCTGAAAATGGTTCCAATAAAAACATCAACTTGTCCCTCAAAAAACAAGCCATCACATGACTTTATCGGACGAAATATGTAAAAATTATAGCTCTCAAAATATAGTGATGCAAAAACTTGTTTTTGCTATAAAAAATGTCTTTTAGTGTGTGACAGCAGCCAATCATAAAACTCTATATAAATCTAGTATCGCTGTAATCGCAGCGACCCGAAGAATAAAGTCACCTAATCACTTATACCGCACAAGAAACAGCATAAAAAATAAATAAAATCAATTCTTCACCTACTGTTGATTTATTATTTTGTTTTTTCATTCTGCCTCCCAAAGATCGCGGTAAGGCTCAGCGCACATTTATCCCGTGCTCTGCTCTGGGCGCTTACACTGTGGTTTCCGTGTAAATCTCTGAAATACGCGATTCAGACGGATCCGCCGCCTAAAGATTCCCTATGATGAGGCAGATGGAGGCAATGTGGACACCATAGGACCTGTGCACCTCTGAAAATGAAGGACACCGCTGAACAGAGGCCAGACTGAGTCCAGCATAACTCTGCCTCCTCATAATAGTGAATGGATCCCTTGGAGGTTTCACCTGAATCAAGTCACGCTGAGATTTAGATGGGAACCCCGAAGTAAGTGGTCAGCGTAGAGCATCGGATAAATGTGATCCCAAACATCATGTAAAATGTTCCCAATAAAAGCTTCAACTCAATCCACAAAAAAGCAAGTCCCCACTTAGGTCCATCATCTGTTAACGGAAATATGGGGGGCTTCCACGTTACTGATTAGTACAAAGGCTCTGAAAAAACGTTATGGCTCCTCACCCCCTAAAAGAAACTCAGTGCTCCCAAATCCCAATGTCCCCTTCCCTTCAGAGCCCCACAGTGTACGTAAACCACATTTACCATCCACATTTGGCACTTCTGTAGTGATAAGAGCCCGCCTAAGTTATGGGTGTGTGTCTCCAGACGCACTGGCTGGGCATAACGTACTGGTCACTACAACAGCAGTTTGCTATTTTCACTCATCAACATCCACTGCTGCTTGTTTCTGGAAAGCATTTATGGAGTCAAAAATCATCACTACACTTGTAGATAAATTCCCAAAGGGGTTTAATTTCCAAACTGGGTTCACTTGAGGGGGATTCTGCTTTTATGGCATTTAGTTTAGGAGCTTTTTATATGGAGTCTGGAAACTATTCTATAGTAATTTTTTTCTTTAAGCGTCAAATAGCGTTCCGTCCCTCCAGGGTCTTGCTGTGTGGCTAAGCAGTACTGTACAGACACATATGGGGTATTGCCAAGTTAAGAAAAATTGTGTAACACATTTTAGCACCATCTTTACCCATTTTCCAGTGTGAAAATGTTAAATCTGGGGCTAAAACAATTTTTTTTGTGGTAAAAATATAATTATTTTTTCTTCACTGCCCAATGGTATAAAATTCTGTGTCCCACTTGTGGTGTCAATATGCTCACTGCACCCCTAGATGAACTCATTGAGAGGTGTAGTTTGTAAAATGGGGTCACTTACATGGGTTTCTGCTGGTCTGGCACCTCAGGGGCTCTGCCAATGTGACATGACCCCCTCAAACCAGTGCAGCAAAATCTGCACTGTAATATGGCACTCCTTCCCTTTTTGAGCTATGCGCTGTGCCTCAAAAGTAGTTTTCGATTACTTATGGGGTATTGATGTACTCAGGAAAAATTGCATAACAAATTGTACTGTTCGTTTTCTCCTATTACCTCTTTTGAAAATTGCAAACTTGGGCTCAAAGCAACATTGTAGTGGAATAAATAGTAATATTTCATTTACTCAGCCCAATTTTATACAAGTTTGTGAATCACCTGAGGGTTACACATACTCACTACTCCCCTAGATGAATTCCTTGAGAGGTGTAGTTTACATAAGGAAATCACCCGTGGGGGTTTCTGCTGTTTTGGCATGTCAAGGGCACTTCAAATGTGACATGGTATCTGCAAACTATTGCAGCAAAAGTTTTTCCAACAAATATGTGGTACCTGCGTACTTTGGAAAAATTGCACAACAAATCTTGGCATCCATTTTCTCCTGTTACCATTGTGAAAATGTAAAAAAAAATGGGTCTGAAGCAACATTTTTGTTGGGAAAATGTGTTTTTTAATCTTCACGTCTCAACATTATAATATTCTGTGAAGCCCCGAGGGTTCAAAGTGCTCATCACACATCTAGATAAAGTCCTTGAGGGGTCTAGTTTCGAAAATCGGGTCATTTGTGGGGGTTTCCACTGTTTAGGCACTTCAGGGGCTCTCCAAACACGACATGGCGTCGGCCATTGATTCAAGCCAATTTTGTATTGCAAAAGTGAAATGGCGGTCCTTCCCTTCCGAGATCTGCCGTGTGCCCAAACAATAGTTTTCCTCCACATATGTGGTATCGGCGTACTCAGGAGAAATCACACAACAAATTTAATGGTGCAGTTTCTTCTGTTACCCTTGTGAAAATTAAAAATATGGCGCTAAAGTAACATTTTTGTGGGAAAAAGTTAAATGTTCATTTTTTCCTTCCACGCTTCATTAATCCTTGTGAAGCACCTGGAGGGTTAATAAACTTCTTGAATGTGGTTTTGAGAACCTTGAGTGGTGCAGTTTTTAGAATGTTGTCACTTTTGGGTATTTTCTGTTATATGGGCCCCTAACACATTAGTGGCTTTTTCCTTAGCGCGAACCTTGTATACTTACGTATATATATTTTTTTGGGCATTGAATGTAGGAAATGTTACTTATTAACTATTTTGGGTGACATAACTCTCTGGTTTAAGGGCATAAAGTTTAACCCATTCACACTGCAGCCCTTTTTCTTTTTTGCGTTTCTGTTTATTGCTCCTTCTTTCCAGAGCTATAACTTTTTTCATTTTTTGTCGATATGGCCATGTGAGGGCTTTATTTTTTGCAGGATAAGTTGTACTTTTTGAGCAACACCATTTTTTTTTTTGCCATGTCGTGTACTTGAAAATGGGAAAAAAAATTCCAAGTGCAATTCCACAACTGTTTATTGGATTTTTTTTTTACCATGTTCACCAAATGCTAAAACTGACCTGCGGCTGTTAGGGACACATGTCATCTGTTTTGAATAGCTGACATGTGCCGGAAAAGATGTGGACTCAGCTCCAGAGCCTACATCAAAGGGAGAGACACGGCGTAAGCCATACTAGTACGCCGTGTGAAATTTTCAAACGTTTCACCAAATTTATGATATTTTCAGAAATTAAAGCAAGTAATATTGAAGAAATTTTACCACTAACATGAAGCACAATATGTCACGAAAAAAACTATCTCAGAATCCGTGGGATACGTTGAATCATTGCAGAGTTATGACCTCATAAAGTGACAGTGGTCAGAATTGAAAAAATTGGCCCAGTAACGAAGGCGAAAATAGGCTGTGGCGTGAAAGGGTTAAAGAGAACCTGTCAGCAGGATTGTACACAGTAACCTACAGACAGTGTCAGGTCGGTGCCGTTATACTGATTTAAATGAGATTTTCAACACATTTTTGGGGGCTGAAAGTCCCCCTCATGGCTTATACTCGAGTCATACCCAGGGGTCGGCAGGGGAGGGGGAGCGGGGGGCTGTCTAATTATACTCAGCTGCTCCTTGTGTGGTCCCTGCAGGTCCCTGGTTCCCCAGCGCCGCAGCTTCTTCCTGTACTGAGCGGTCACATGGTACCGCTCATTACAGTAATGAATATGTGGCTCCACCTCCCATGGGGTGGAGCCGCATATTCATTACTGTAATGAACGGTAACGGTGACCGCTCAGTACAGGAAGAAGCTGCGGCGCCGGGGAACCAGGAACCTGCAGGGACCGCGCCAGGAGCAAGTGAGTGTAATGGGGAGGGGGAGCACTGCGCGATAGTCACCTTTCCTCGTTCCGGTGCCGCTCCGTCTTCAGCGTCTTCTGCAGTGACGCTCAAGTCAGAGGGCGCGGTGACGTGGTTAGTGCGCGCCCTCTGCCTGAACGTCAATGCAGAAGACGCTGAAGACTGAGCGGCACCAGAACGAGGAAAGGTGAATATAGCAAGTGCCAGGGGCCTGAGCGACGAGAGGTGAGTATGTGATTTTTTTTTTTTTATCACAGCAAATGGGGCAAGTATCTGTATGGAACATCTTATGGGGCCATAATCACCATTTGTGCAGCATTATATGGGGCAAATGTCTATATGGAGTATCTTATGGGGCCATAATCAACGTTTGTGCAGCACTATATGGGGCAAATGTGTCTATGGAGCATCTTATGGGCCATTATTAAGCAGGATTATATGGGGCATATTTTAATATGGAGCATCTTATGGGGCCCATTATAAACTTTATGGAGCATTATATGGGACTCTTGATTCAATATCAATATTCAAAAACACTTAACCTACTGATGTCTCATTTAATTTTACTTTTATTGGTATCTATTTTTACTTTTGACATTTACCGTTAGCTGCTGCATTTCCCACCCTAGGCTTATACTCGAGTCATTAAGTTTTTCCAGTTTTTCGTGGCAAAATTAGGGGGGTCGGCTTATACTCGGATCGGCTTATACTAGAGTATATACGGTATTCACAATAACAGTAATATTGACCAGAGATGCTCAAGCTTTTACATGCCACTGTATATACAGTATACTCGTGTATAAGCTGAGTTTTTCAGCTTTTACACGAGTCATTGTCCCAGAAAGACAGCGGGGGAGGGGGAGCAGTGGAGCAGCTGGTCAGAGGCAGGAGCCGGCGGCTGCAGCTATAGCCTGTGCCTGCTGCTGAAGAGAAATGAATATTCAGTGTGCTGGCAGTGAATATTCATTTCTCTTATGGCGTGCTGCTGGCACCGGAACAAGATGCACGCAGGGAAGGTAAGTAGGATGTGTTTTTTTTTTTTTTAATAGGAACCATGCATACAGGGATAGAGGATAACGAGCAATGCATACAGGGACAAGGATGGGGAGCCATGCATACAAGGACAGGGGATAAGGAGCCATGCATACAAGGACGGGGATAAGGAGCCATGCATACAGGGACAGGGATGGAGAGCCATGCATACAAGGACGGGGATAATGAGCCATGTATACAGGGATGGAGAGCCATGCATACAAGGACAGGGGATAAGGAGCCATACATACAAGGATGGGGACAAGGAGCCATGCATACAAGGACGGGGATAAAGAGCCATGCATACAGGGACAGGGATGGAGAGCTATGCATACAAGGACGGGGATAAGGAGCCATGCATACAAGGACGGGGATAAGGAGCCATGTATACAGGGAGGGAGAGCCATGCATACAAGGACAGGGGATAAGGAGCCATACATACAAGGATGGGGACAAGGAGCCATGCATACAAGGACGGGGATAAAGAGCCGTGCATACAGGGACAGGGATGGAGAGCCATGCATACAAGGATAGGAGATAAGGAGCCATGCATACAAGGACGGGGATAAGGAGCCATGCATGCAGGGACAGGGATGGAGAGCCATGCATACAATGACGGGGATAAGGAGCCATGCATACAGGGACAGGGATGGAGAGCCATGCATACAAGGATAGGGATAGAGAGCCATGAATGCAAGGACGAGGATAAGGAGCCATGCATACAAGGACGGGGATAAGGAGCCATACATACAAGGACGGGGATAAGGAGCCATGCATACAGGGACAGGGATGGTGTCATACCGGCCCCCTCTGATGCTGCGGCCGCTTCTCCTATCAGTCCCGCTCTCTCCATTTCTCCTCGCCGCCCTCAGTGTCGCACCGGTTCCCCGCGTCCTCTTCCTGCTGCTCGGGGATTTCGGCGTGGGGTGCGCGCTCCTCTTTCCTCCCGTCCTGTACCTGCTCCACACATGCGCCTTAGGACGCGGGCGTGCACTTCTTCCTCCAGTTAACCATTTCGGACCCTCCCTGCTCCTGTCTCCTCCAATCAGTTACTTCTTTGGGCTATATCAGGCCTCGCCTCCATAATGGAGGTGCCTGATTGTTGTGTGCAGTTTGTACCTTCGTTTGGCCCTGTCTGGTTCAGATCCTTTTCTGCTCCAGTCTGGTCCATGTTCTCAGGCTCATTCTCCTCCTGTCTTCCCTCCGTTTTCCCAGCCTGTCTCCCTTGGTTCGTCCCTTCTGTCCTTTCCAGAGCCGTCCCTCTTGGTGCCAGCTGTTGCGGTATTGTTCCCCTCGGGCCTGCTCCCCAACTATCCCTGTATAGGGGTTGTCATCGCGGGTTCGCTCGTCCCTGAGTGTATCAGTACCGTGACCCAGAGGGTCCACTCTCTGTCCGGTTCTTCCGTCCTCACGGTCACTATTGGACTGCGCTCAGATTTCATCAGAGTGCAGTCAGATTGTATCAGTCTTCCGTTCTCACGGTCACTATAGGACTGCGCTCAGATTACATCAATCAGGCCATGGACCCCGCTGGTGCCTCCGCAGCAACCCAGAAGGAGTTGTTGTTCTTACGGGAGAATCAGACCCGTATTATGTCTGTTATGAAGTCTATGGACTCTCGTTTAACCGCCCTACAGACTTCGGATCTTGGTAACGCCCCTCTGCTGGTGGGACTCCAGCAGGAGCTCACACAGCAGCGAGATACCCAGTCCCATATTCTTACTTACATGGCGTCGGTTGACGACCGCCTTCACTCTCTTCAGTCTGCCGCCGCTGCTTCTGCCTCTCATCGAGATCCTGTACCCCTTCCTCCTCCTCGTTTGGGAAAGCCCCCTCGATACAGCGGCGATCCCAAATTGTGTCGGGGTTTTTTCAACCAGTGCCGTCTACACTTCGAGCTCCTACCTCAGCAATATCCCTCTGAGCGTGCTAAGGTGGCCTTTATTGTGTCCCATCTCGAGGGAGAAGCTCTGTCCTGGGTTAACCCCTTATGGGAGCGGGATGACCCGGTAGTTGCCAGTATACAGATTTTTCTAGACACATTTCGTAAGGTCTTTGATGAGCCAGGTCGGGTGGCATCTACCACTGAATCCCTCTTTAATCTTCAACAGGGGAACCTTACTATTGGACAATACGCCATCCGTTTCCGGACACTTTCTTCTGAGCTTGGATGGAATAACGAGGCACTGGTAGGGGCTTTTTGGAGAGGGCTCTCGTCCAAGATTAAGGATGAGCTCGCAGGTCGGGATACCCCTACTATCCTGGAAGACCTTATATCCCTGGCCACACGTATTGATTTACGTTTCCAGGAGCACTCTCGAGAATTAGTCAGGGAGAGGAGATCCTTTAGGACTAATTGGGTGCCTGGTTCCTCCTCGGTCAAGTCCTCTGCTTCTTCCGCTCCTGAACCTATGCAGGTGGATCGAGTTAGGTTGTCGGAGCAGCGTCGCAAGGAGAGGTTGGCGCAGGGCTTGTGTCTTTATTGCGGAGGGGTAAATCATTTCTTGCGTTTCTGTCCAGAGAGGCCGGGAAACTCCTCCACCTAGGCCAGGTAAGAGAGGCCTTCCTAGGTGATTCAAATTCCTCTCTACCCCTAACTATTTCAGCTTTGATTTCTGTAGGTCTTGAGCGTAGGTCTGTGGAGGCGTATGTGGACTCTGGTGCCGCTGGTAATTTCATTCGGCAGGAGGAGGTGAACAAATTTCAGATACCTGTGGTTACTCTTGAGACTCCGCGTTTTATTTTTGCAGTGGATGGCAGACCCCTACCTGTTTCCATCAAGATGGTCACTCTCGAGTTGGACATGCAGATTGGAGCTCTACACCAGGAGAAGATAGCATTTTATGTTCTGCCTAATCTTTCTCACGCTCTGCTCTTGGGTCTACCCTGGCTCAGGTCGCACGAGCCAGTTCTTGATTGGCGCTCTGGAGAGATACTCCGCTGGGGTCATGGTTGTCATGAACGTTGTCTGCTGTCCGTCTCCCGTCCAGGTCTTCCCCAAGCACCCGTCAATCTTCCTAGTCTTCCCTCTGCCTATCTCTCGTTTGCCGATGTCTTTGATAAAAAGGAGGCGGAGTCTCTTCCTCCACACCGAGCCTATGACTGCCCTATCAAGTTAATTCCTGGATCTACCCTTCCCAAGGGAAGAACCTATCCGTTATCTCCGGCAGAGACCTTAGCCATGTCAGAATACATCCGAGAGAATTTAGCCAAGGGTTTCATCCGGAAGTCCTCTTCTCCAGCTGGAGCCGGTTTTTTCTTCGTCCGGAAGAAAGATGGATCCCTTCGGCCATGTATAGACTACCGAGGTCTGAATGCCATCACAGTCAAGAATAGGTATCCCCTACCGCTGATTCCTGAACTCTTCGACCGACTGAGAGGAGCCCGAATTTTCTCCAAACTAGATTTACGCGGAGCCTATAATTTGATCCGAATTCGCGCTGGAGACGAGTGGAAGACTGCCTTCAACACCCGGGATGGCCACTATGAATACCTGGTCATGCCCTTTGGTCTCTGTAACGCTCCAGCGGTCTTCCAGGAATTTGTACATGAGATCTTCCGTGATCTACTGTATTCTTGTGTGGTGGTATATCTTGACGACATCCTTATTTTTTCACCCGACTTGTCCTCTCACAGAAGAAGTGTTCGTCTGGTTCTACAGCGTCTTCAGGAGAATCGCCTCTACGCAAAGATCGAGAAGTGTTTGTTTGAACAGACTTCTTTGCCTTTCTTGGGATATATTATTTCTGACATGGGGTTGGAGATGGATCCTGAGAAACTATCTGCTTTACTTAAGTGGCCTCGTCCTATTGGAGTGAAGGCCATCCAACGATTTTTGGGCTTCGCTAACTACTATAGACAATTCATTCCGCATTTCTCTTCTGTGACCAAGCCTCTTGCCGCTCTTACCCGGAAAGGAGCGGTTCACAATGTTTGGCCTCCGGAGGCAGAAGACGCCTTTCTCTCCCTAAAAAGGGCCTTCACATCTGCTCCTGTTCTTCATCGGCCTGTGGCCAGCAGGCCTTTCATCCTTGAAGTGGATGCCTCCTCTTCGGGCGCTGGGGCAACTCTCTCCCAAAGATCTCTCTCCTGTCGTCTGGTTCCTTGTGGGTTCTTCTCGAAGTCATTTTCGCCCGCGGAATGCAATTATTCAATTGGAGATCGAGAATTACTTGCTATAAAGATGGCTCTACAGGAGTGGCGTTATCTCTTGGAAGGGGCCATTCATCCCTTTAAAATTTTCACAGACCACAAAAACTTGGCTTACATTCAATCCGCCCAAAGACTTAATTCCAGACAGGCCAGATGGTCTTTGTTCTTTTCTCGTTTTGATTTTAAGCTTCATTTTCGACCCGGAGATAAGAATTCTAAAGCGGATGCACTTTCCCGATCCTTGCAATCTCCCGAGACAGAAGAAGGTCCTTCACATATTATTGATCCTGCCAAAATCATCATGGTGGCTCCCTCTAACCTCCTCTCTGTTCCCCCTGGCAGAACTTTTGTCCCGTGTGACAAGAGAACAGAGGTATTGCATTGGGGACATTCTTCCAAAGTTGCTGGACATGTCGGCACCAAGAAGACTCTCGCTCTTCTCTCCCGGTACTATTGGTGGCCGTCTCTCCGACAAGATACTTCGGATTTTGTGGCCTCCTGCATGACTTGTGCTAAAAACAAAGTACCTAGAGGGCTACCTTCCGGTCTCCTGCATCCGTTACCCGTTCCCGAGGCCCCTTGGCAACAAATGGCTATGGATTTCGTTACAGATTTGCCTCGTTCCTCTGGATGCACAACCATCCTGGTGGTGGTGGATCGGTTCTCCAAGATGGCCCATTTCGTTCCATTGCCTGGATTACCCTCGGCTCCAGAATTGGCAAGAATTTTCATCCATCAGATCTTCAGATTACATGGACTTCCTCAGCGAATTGTGTCGGATCGAGGGGTCCAATTTACCTCCAAGTTCTGGAGAGCACTTTGTAAGCTCTTAGGCATTTCGCTGGATTTCTCCTCTGCCTATCATCCTCAGACCAACGGGCAAGTGGAACGGATAAATCAAGTCTTGACCTCCTACCTCCGCAATTTTACCAACGCTCATCATGATGACTGGGTAACTCTTCTTCCTTGGGCTGAGTTTGCCCATAATAATCATCCTAGTGGGGCAACTTCTAAATCTCCATTCTTTGTGGTTTCTGGTCTGAACCCGGGAATACCTCTTCCTATGTCTTCCCCTTCTGGAGTGCCTGCAGCAGACGCCTTTTCTTCTGAATTTTCCCAAATTTGGAGAGAGACCAAGGAGGCTCTCGTTCGGACTGCAGCCCAGATGAAGAGACACGCCGACAAAAGGAGGAGGGATCTTCCACCGTATCATCCTGGTGACAAGGTCTGGCTTTCGACTAAACACATTCGCTTGAAGATTCCTTCCTACAAGTTGGGTCCTCGATACATCGGTCCCTTCGAGATTTTGGGACGTATTAACAACGTGGCCTATAGATTGAGATTGCCGGCTTCTCTCCGAGTCCCTAACGTCTTCCATGTCTCGCTCTTGAAACCTCTCATTCTTAATCGATTCTCTCCTGCACTTATGGACTCCCCTCAGCCCTTTAGCATTGACAATGATTTTGAAGTAAAGGATATTCTGGCCATGAAGAGGGTTAGAGGAAGGGTCTTCTATCTTATTGATTGGAAGGGGTTTGGTCCTGAGGAGAGGTCGTGGGAGCCTAGGGAGAACGTTAATGCTCCACGGATTCTGAGAAGATTCACAGCCAGTCTCGGAGGGGGGAGTCTTAGGAGGGGGGGTACTGTCATACCGGCCCCCTCTGATGCTGCGGCCGCTTCTCCTATCAGTCCCGCTCTCTCCATTTCTCCTCGCCGCCCTCAGTGTCGCACCGGTTCCCCGCGTCCTCTTCCTGCTGCTCGGGGATTTCGGCGTGGGGTGCGCGCTCCTCTTTCCTCCCGTCCTGTACCTGCTCCACACATGCGCCTTAGGACGCGGGCGTGCACTTCTTCCTCCAGTTAACCATTTCGGACCCTCCCTACTCCTGTCTCCTCCAATCAGTTACTTCTTTGGGCTATATCAGGCCTCGCCTCCATAATGGAGGTGCCTGATTGTTGTGTGCAGTTTGTACCTTCGTTTGGCCCTGTCTGGTTCAGATCCTTTTCTGCTCCAGTCTGGTCCATGTTCTCAGGCTCATTCTCCTCCTGTCTTCCCTCCGTTTTCCCAGCCTGTCTCCCTTGGTTCGTCCCTTCTGTCCTTTCCAGAGCCGTCCCTCTTGGTGCCAGCTGTTGCGGTATTGTTCCCCTCGGGCCTGCTCCCCAACTATCCCTGTATAGGGGTTGTCATCGCGGGTTCGCTCGTCCCTGGGTGTATCAGTACCGTGACCCAGAGGGTCCACTCTCTGTCCGGTTCTTCCGTCCTCACGGTCACTATTGGACTGCGCTCAGATTTCATCAGAGTGCAGTCAGATTGTCACAGTCTTCTGTTCTCTCAGTCACTATTGGACTGCGCTCAGATTTCATCAGAGTGCAGTCAGATTGTATCAGTCTTCCGTTCTCACGGTCACTATAGGACTGCGCTCAGATTACATCAGAGTGCAGTCAGATCGTCACAGATGGAGAGCCATGCATACAAGGACGGGGATAAGGAGCCATGCATACAGGGACAGGGATGGAGAGCCATGCATACAAGGACGGGGATAAGGAGCCATGCATACAGGGACAGGGATGGAGAGCCATGCATACAAGGATAGGGATAGAGAGCCATGAATGCAAGGACGAGGATAAGGAGCCATGCATACAAGGACGGGGATAAGGAGCCATGTATACAGGGATGGAGAGCCATGCATACAAGGACAGGGGATAAGGAGCCATACATACAAGGATGGGGACAAGGAGCCATGCATACAAGGACGGGGATAAAGAGCCATGCATACAAGGACGGGGATAAAGAGCCATGCATACAGGGACAGGGATGGAGAGCCATGCATACAAGGACGGGGATAAGGAGCCATGCATACAAGGATGGGGATAAGGAGCCATGTATACAGGGAGGGAGAGCCATGCATACAAGGATAGGGGATAAGGAGCCATACATACAAGGATGGGGACAAGGAGCCATGCATACAAGGACGGGGATAAAGAGCCATGCATACAGGGACAGGGATGGAGAGCCATGCATACAAGGATAGGAGATAAGGAGCCATGCATACAATGACGGGGATAAGGAACCATGTATACAGGGATGGGGTGCCATGCATGCAAGGACATGGATGGGGACAGGACAATGCATATGCGGCTTATACACTAGTCAATAAGTTTCCCCAGTTTTCCGTGGCAAATTTAGGCGCCTTGGCTTATACTCGAGTATATACTGGTGGATATATATATATACGGTATATTATTATTTTTTTTTGAATTTTAACCAATTGAATGTATAGTTTGCAACATCTGATATGTTGGAGCATTTTTTACACAATATATCATCCTTCTTCTATACGTCTTGTATTTTTCGCCATGTCTTCGTGTTTGATGATTTAACTGGCTTTTGCATAATATAATAAAATACAATCTTTTATTGTACTATATAATGGGTGTGCATATTTTTATTCAGGGTACCGGCTATTTGTAGTATACCTTGATATATAACATAGCTTTTTGTGGGATTTTTAAAAGGTTAAAATTGTAAAATGTTAAATCTGTTACAGTTTTAACCATTTAAAATTTTGAGAAAAGCCCTCTAAGGAAATGATCTGAAGGAGATTTTTGCATGTTTTTTTGCTGTGGATCCACTTTAAAATCCTTATGATAAACTGCTTCAGATACTCTTTGAGTTGAATTTTCCGGTAGGTCTGCTCCAAAATCTATGTAAAACTCATGGACATATCATAAATATGGATAAACATTTTCTTAATAAGACTGACTTTGTGTAAATAAAGTACATTTCCTGCCTTATCTGCTGTAATAAAAGACAAATCAATATATTTGAAGGCAGCAAAGATATACTGATCGCTCTTAGTAGAAGTGTATGGGAATGACATAAGTTATACATAGACGTGATGTGAACAGACTTTAAAGGGAACCTGTCACCTAATTTTTCGCATATAAGCTGCGGCCACTGCCATTATGGGCTTATCCACAGCATTCTGTAATGCTGTAGATAAGACCCCGATGTAACCTGAGAGATAAGATTAGCGATATCGTTGAGTTTGACACGTAGCAGCGATCTGGATCCTGCTGGGAGATCGTTGGTCGGAGCAGAAAGTCCAGAACTTTATTTAGTCGCTGGACTCCTGCAGACATCGCTGAATCGGCGTGTGTGACGCCGATTCAGCGATGTCTTCACTGGTAACCAGGGTAAACATCGGGTTACTAAGCGCAGGGCCACGCTTAATAACCCGATGTTTACCCTGGTCACCAGCGTAAACGTAAAAAAAAACAAACACTACATACTTACATTCCGGTGTCTGTCCCTCGGCGCTCTGCTTCTCTGCACTGTGTAAGCGCCGGCCGGAAAGCAGAGCGACGTCACTGCTGTGCTTTCCAGCTGGCGCTCACAGTCAGTGAGCAGAATTATTCCCTGGGCCATTCTTGTAACCCCAATCCACAGGTAACAATGCACTTTTTTTTGGATATCACACTGTTGTATTCAGCACAGCTATTAGGCAGCTGGAGGTGGGACTATTAGGTCCATATCTTATACACCTCTATGCTTTGTGGATCTATATTAAACATCATATGTGTCCATATTCTCTGTGATATACCATATGTGGATATATATGGGGTGGTACTATCAGCTAAATGCACTTTTCTGAAGAAAACTTACGTTACATGTGGCCCAGTCGGTACTCTGCCGACCTTTAGCATTTTTTTAACGTCTTCCTTATGTGATTTCATAGTTGTTGCCATGTTTTCCTGCATCATGTAATTTTCAATAAAATTTATATTTTTTATATATATACTCTGGACTGCTTTGTATCGTGAGGTGTTCTGCCTCTGTCTTTTTTCTCTCTTGGAACAGTGTCTGGGAGGCTGTGGTGGCTGCTGCACGCAATGTTGGTCGTAAACAGATCAAGCAACTGACAGAATTTATGGACGGAAGGCTGTTGAGTGTCATCATAAAGAAAAGTGGCTATGTTGGTCACTAATTTTTGGGGGTTTTGTTTTGCATGTCAGAAATGTTTATTTCTAAATTTTGTGCAGTTATATTGGTTTACCTGGTGAAAATAAGTGAGATGGGAATATGTTTTTTATTAAGTTGCCTAATAATTCTGCACAGTAATAGTTACCTGTACAAACAGATATCCTCCTAAGATAGCCAATTAAAAAAAAAAACACTCCAACTTCCAAAAATATTAAGCTTTGATATTTATGAGTCTTTTGGGTTGATTGAGAACATAGTTGTTGATCAATAATAAAAATAATTCTCTAAAATACATCTTGCCTAATAATTCTGCACACAGTGTAAATGTGGAATTGCGGTAATCGTACTGACCCAAAGAATAAATAATAATAATCTTTATTTTTATATAGCGCTAACATATTCCGCAGCGCTTTACACACATTATCATTGCTGTCCCCATTGGGGCTCACAATCTAAATTCCCTGTCAGTATGTCTTTGGAATGTGGGAGGAAACCGGAGTGCCCGGAGGAAACCCACACAAACACGGAGAGAACATACAAACTCTTTGCAGATGTTGTCCTTAGTGGGGCTTGAACCCAGGACTCCAGCGCTGCAAGCTGTTTTATCACTTTTACCATGCGTTCAAAAGAATTAAAAAATCACCAAAAACAATTGCTGGATTTTGCTAATTTGCCTCCCAAAAATCTAAATAGAACGTGATCAAAAAATGTTATATGCCCAAAAATGGCAACAATAAAAATGTCAACTTGTCCTGCAAAAAACACGCCCACACATGACTCTGTCGGCAGATATATAGAAAAATTATAGCTCTCAAAGTATGACGATGCAAAAACTTGTTTTTGTAATAAAAAGCATTTTTGAGTGTGTGACAACAGCCAAATATAAAAAAAACTGTGTAAATCTGGTCTCGCTGTAGAGAATAAATCTGTAACAGCGTAAAAAATAAGTTATAAATTCTTCACCTGCTGTTGATTTGTTTATTCTGCCTCCCAAAGATCACAGTAAGGCTCGGCTCACATTTCTCCTATGCTCTATGCTGAGCGCTTACACTAGGGTTTCCGTGTAAATCTCTGAAATACGTGATTCAGACAGAACCCCCAACGGACGATTCTCTTTAATGAGGCAAATGGAGGCACTCTGGATGCCGCCTGACCTATGATCTAGCGGTGTCTGTCTTTTTAAGCGTTCATAAAAGCGTAGTCGGCCACAATTTTGTGCATCTCTAAAGAAGAACACCATAAAACAGAGTCCAGAGTAACTCTGCTGCATCATTATAGTGAATGGCTCTCTCAGGGGGTTTATCTGAATATTGTCATTCAGAGATTTAGATGGAAACTTCGAAGTAAGTCATCTCATCTGTCATTGGAAATATAGGGGGCTTTCACGTTACTGGTAGCACAAAGGCTCTGGAAAAACGCTATAGCTCCTCTCCCCCCAAAAGAAATCCAGCAAATTCTGTGCTCCGAAATCCAAATGCCCCCTTCCTTCTGAGCCCTGCAGTGTGCCTAAACCGCAGTTAGCATCCACATGTTTGGCATTTCTGTAGCAATGAGAGCCCACTTAATTTATGGTCTCCATGTCTCCAGAAGCTCCCCAGATCCCGCATTGCTCAGCTCACCCTTCCCACATTGCTCAGCTCCCCCTTTCCCGCATTGCTCAGCTCTCCTGGTCCCGCATTGCTCAGCTCCCCTGGCCCCACATTGCTCAGCTCCCCCAGTCCCGCATTGCTCGGCTCCCCCAGTTACACATGGCTCTGTTCCCCCAGTCACACATGGCTTAGCTCCCGCATCCCCCATGGCTTGCCTCCCCCTGTGCAATGGTTGTATGCATGGCTCACATTACCCCCCCCATCATACTCACCCTCCTCGCGCCTGCATCTCTGTCCCTGCATCTCTATTGACCATCGCCGGTGGCTCTCTCATCTGCTCGGCAGTCACGTGGTACCGCTCATTAAGGTATTGAATATGCGCTCCACACCTATGGGAGTGGAGACACGTCCATATTCATTACCTTAATGAGCGGTACCACGTGACCGCTCAGCACAGGAGAGGAGAGCTGCCGGCGCCGTGATGATGGAGATGCAGCGACGGAGGGTGAATATAATGTCTGCTTCCCCTCCTCCGCCAGCGTTCTGGACAATTGACTCGTGTATAAGCCGAGGGGGGCGTTTTCAGCACAAAAAATTGTGCTGAAAATCTCGGCTTATACACAAGTATATACGGTAATCATTTTTTCCTCACTGCCCAGTAGTATGACATTCTGTGACACACTCATGGTGTCAGTATTATCACTTCACCCTTAGATGAATTCATTGAGATGTGTAGTTTGTAAAATGGGGTCACTCATGAGGGTGGGGTTCTGCTGTTCTGGCAACTCAGGGGCTCTTCCAGTGGGTCATGACATCCACAAACCATTCCAGCAAAATCTGAATTCAAATGCCTCGCTCCTTCCCTTCTGAGCTTTCCGATGTGCCTTTAAGGCTATGTGCACACGTTCAGGATTTCTTGCAGAAAATTCCTGAGAAAAACTGCAAAAAACCCGCAAAATTAATGAACATGCTGCGGTTTTAACAGCGATGCGTTTTTTTCGTGGAAAAAAAGGCATCATGTGCACAAAACATGCGGAATTCATTCTAAATGATAGGATGCTTATTGTATGCATTTTTTTTGCGGTTTTATAGCGTTTTTATCGGGAAAAAACGCGAAAAAAACCACAACGTGTGCACACAGCCTAAAAGTAGATTTTGACTACATATGGGGTATTGACTTACTCAGGAGAAATTGCGTATCAAATTTTACTGTCTATTTTATCCCTTTTGAAAATTAAAAACGTAGGGCTTTAAGGTACCTTCACACATAACGATATCGTTAACGATATCGTTGCTTTTTGTGACATAGCAACGATATCGTTAAGGAAATCGTTCTGTGTGACAGCGACCAACGATCAGGCCCCTGCTGGGAGATCGTTGGTCGCTGAGGCAAGTCCAGAACTTTATTTCGTCGCTGGACTCCCTGCAGACATCGCTGGATCGGCGTGTGTGACACCGATCCAGCGATGTCTTCACTAGTAACCAGGGTAAACATCGGATTACTAAGCGCAGGGGCGCGCTTAGTAACCCGATGTTTACCCTGGTTACCAGCATAAAAGTAAAAAAAAACAAACACTACATACTTACCTACCGCTGTCTGTCCCCGGCGCTCTGCTTCCCTGCACTCCTCCTGCACTGGCTGTGAGCGTCGGTCAGCCGGAAAGCAGAGCGGTGACGTCACCGCTCTGCTTTCCGGCTGCTGTGCTCAGTCAGTGCAGGAGGAGTGCAGAGAAGCAGAGCGCCGGGGACAGACAGCGGTAGGTAAGTATGTAGTGTTTTTTTTTTTTACTTTTACGCTGGTAACCAGGGTAAACATCGGGTTACTAAGCGCGGCCCTGCGCTTAGTAACCCGATGTTTACCCTGGTTACCCGGGGACCTCGGGATCGTTGGTCGCTGGAGAGCTGTCTGTGTGACAGCTCTCCAGCGACCAAACAGCGACGCTGCAGCGATCGACATCGTTGTCGGTATCGCTGCAGCGTCGCTGAGTGTGAAGGTACCTTAAGCAACATTTTAGTGGAAAACATGGTAATTTTCTATTGACTCGGCCCAATGTTAAACAATTCTGTGAATCGCGTGAGGGTTCAAAATGCTAACTGCACCCCTAGATGAATTCCTCTAGGTATAATTTCCAAAATGGGGTCATTTGTAGGGGTTTCTGCTGTTTGGGCATGTCAGAGGCTTTTCAAATGTGACTTCAGAATTCAATTGGCACTCAGTAGTTTTCTACTTGTAGGATATTGGCGTCCTCAGAGAAATTGCACAACATATTTTGGGGTCCATCTTCTCCTATTACCCTTGTTATTACCCTTGTGAAAAGGAAAAATCTTGGGCTAAAGCAACATTTTTGCAGGAAAAATGAATTTTTTTAATTTTCAGGGATCAATGTTATAAGATAAAATTATTATTTCTATAGAGCCAATATATTCAACACTTTACATTTTAGAGGGGCCTTGTACAGACAATAAAAGACATGACAGAATAACAATAGTCATATAAAGCAACAGATACCAAGTGGAATGAGGGCCATGCTCGCAAGCATACAATCTTTGAGGAAATATGGGGGACACGAAAGGTGGATGGTAAAAATTGCATGCATTGTCCAGCCATCAATGTAATAGATTGGGTGTTCATGTATTGCTGCATGAATCGGTAACCAACCAGTATGTGTAAAAGTACAGACACAGAGGGCTATTAAATGCATAAAGGGTGTAAGAACAGATCACACGAGGGTCCTGTTTTGAAGAAAATTCTGTATGGGCAACACAGGGATAGTTAGTTCAATATGTTGAGGAGGTAGGCCAGTCTGAAGAAATGCATTTTTAGGGCACGCTTAAAACTGTGGGTATTGGGAATTAATCAAATTGTCCTAGGTAGTGCATTCCAAAGAATTGGCGCAGCACTCGCGAAGTCTTGGAGACGGGAGCGTGAGGTTCGGCTTATTGAGGATGTTAATCTTAGGTCATTAGCAGAACGAAGGGCACAGGAAGGGTGGTGGACTGAGACAAGGGAGGAAATGTAGGATGGTGCTGAACTCTTGAGCGCTTTGTGGGTGAGAGTTATAAGTTTATATTGAACTCTGGAGTGGATGGGCAAACAGTGCAATGACTGGCACAGTGTAGAGGCATCAGTGTAACGGTTGGTGAGTAATATGATCCTGGCTGCGGCATTCAAGACAGATTGGAAAGGGGAGAGTTTAGTAAGAGGGAGACCGATTAGTAGAGAGTTACAATGGTCCAGAAGAGAATGAATAAGAACTGCAATAAGAGTTTTTGCAGAGTCGAAAGTAAGAAAAGGTTGAATTCTAGAAATGTTTTTGAGGTATAGATGACAAGAGCGAGCCAGTGATCGGATGTGGGGAGTGAATGAAAGATCTAAATCAAGTGTGACCCCCCCCCCCCAATACAGCAGGCATGTTGCTGGGGTGTAATGGTAGAACCACACACGGAAATGGCAATGTTGAGCATAAGTAGGTTAGAGGAGAGAGGAAACACAAGTTCAGTTTTTAATACATTCAGTTTCAGATCGAGGAAGGACAAGATGTTGGAGACAGCGGTAAGACAATCACTGGTGTTTTGTAATAATGCAGTCATGATGTCAAGAGTAGAGGTGTATAATTGGGTGTCATCAGCATAGAGATAGTACTGAAAACCAAATCTACTGATTGTTTGCCCAATAGGGGCAGTATATACCAAATCTACTGATTGTTTGTCCAATAGGGGCAGTATATAAAGAGGGGACCTACAACTGATCCTTGGGGAACCCCATCAGTAAGGGGAAAAGGAGAGGAGGAGGAGCCAGCAAAAGATACAGTGGAGTGGTAGGAAGAGAACCAGGAGAGAACAGTGTCCTTGAGGCCGATTGATCAGAGCACAGTGAGGAGGAGCTGGTGATCCACAGCATTGAATGCTGCAGAGCGAGCTAGGAGAATCGGCAAGGGGCAGTGACCATTAGATTTAGCTGTTAGTAGATCAATAGAGAATTTAGTAAGGGCAGTTTCAGTAGAGTGTAAAGAGGGGAAACCAGATTGTAGAGGGTCAAGTAAAGAGTGATTTCAGAGATAGCAGATTAGACGGGAGTGGACCAAGCGTTCATGGAGTTTAGAGATAAAGGGAAGATTAGAGACAGGTCTATAGTTAGCAGCACAGTTTTGGTTGAGGGATTATTTTTAAGTAATGGAAGTATGCTGGCGTGTTTAAATGAGGAGAGAAAGATATCAGAAGAGAGAGGTTGAATATTTTTGTTAGGTGAGTGGTGACAACTGGGGAAATGCACTGGAGGAGATGTGAGGGAATAGGGTCACTGGTGCAAGTTTTGACTGGCTCAAAGACAGAGGGTGAGCTAGATGCAGTGGACAAGGAAGGACATTTCGAGATATGAGGGAATTGGGAGAAAATTTCCTGTCGGATATGGGCAATTTTTTCGTTGAAATAATTAGCCAGATTGTCAGCGCTGAGATCTGTGGTTGAGGCCTGCACTCTTGAATTGAGGAGGGATTGAAAAGTGTCAAAGGGATGTTTAGGATTGTTGGATGGTGAGGTGATGAGGTTGTTGAAGTATGTTTATTTGGAGAGGTGAAGTGCAGAGTTGTATGTTTTCAAGCTTAAAGGGAACCTGTCACCCCGAAAATCCGGGGTGAGGTAATCCCACCGGCATCAGGGGCTTATCTACAGCATTCTGTAATGCTGTAGATAAGCCCCCGATGTAACCTGAAAAGGGAGAATAAGACGTTATATTATACTCACCCAGGGGCGGTCCCGCTGCTGGTCAGGTCGGATGGGCGTCTCCGGTCCGCTGCGGCGCCTCCTATCTTCTTTCCAAGACGTCCTCTTCTGATCTTCTGCCACGGCTCCGGCGCAGGCGTACTTTGCTCTGCCCTCTTGAGGGCAGAGGATAGTACTGCAGTGCGCAGGCGCCGGAAAGGTCAGAGGCCCGGCGCCTGCGCACTGCAGTACTTTGTCTGCCGTCAACAGGGCAGAGCAAAGTACGCCTGCGCCGGAGCCGTGGCTGAAGATCAGAAGAGGACGTCTTGTAATAAATATGGGAGGCGCCGCAGCGGACCAGAGACACCCATCCGACCTGACCAGCAGCGGGACCGCCCCTGGGTGAGTATAATATAACGTCTTATTCTCCCTTTTCAGGTAACATCGGGGGCTTATCTACAGCATTACAGAATGCTGTAGATAAGCCCCTGATGCCGGTGGGATTACCTCACCCCGGATTTTCGGGGTGACAGGTTCCCTTTAAACTTAAAATGAATGAAATCTTCGACCAATAAAATTCTGTCAAGCACCTGCAGGTTCAAGGTACTCACCACACCCCTAGATAAGTTCCTTGAAGGGTGTAGTTTCCAAAATAAGGTCAGTCATGGAGGTTTCCACTGTTTAGGCACCTCATGGGCTCTGCAAAAGCAACATAGCGTCCGCTATCAATTCCAGCCAATTTTGTGCTTCTAAAGTCAAATCGTGCTCCTTCCCTACAGAGCCATGCCGTGTGCCCAAACAGTAGTACCACATATGGGGTATCAGCATAATCAGGAGACATTGCACAACAATTTGTATCATCCATTTTCTAGTTAATTAAAATAATAATTTGGGGCTAAAGCAACATTTTTATTGGACTAATCTAATTTTTTATTTTCACGCCTCAATGTTATAAAATTATGTGAAGCCCGAGTAGGGTCAAAGTGCTCACCACACATCTAGATACGTTCTTTGAGGGGTGTAGTTTCCAAAATGGGGTCACTTGTGGGGGGGAGGGGTTTCTACTGTTTAGGCACAGAATGGTCTCTGAAAGCGTGACATGACATCTATCTATTCTAGCCAATTTTGCGATCCCAAAAGTTGAAGGTTACTCCTTCCCTTTTGAGCCTTGCCGTGTGGCAAAACAGTAGTTTTCCACTACATATGGGATATCAGCGTACTCAGGAAAACTGCGCAACAAATTGTATGGTCTGTTTTCTCCTGTTACAATTTTAAAAATGGAAAATTTGGGGCTAAATCAATATTGTGATGGGAAAAAAGTTACATTTTCATTTAACTTTAAAGGCATAAAAATGTGTGCATGAACAAAGGGACATCTATGTGTATAGAGACGGTTTAGCAACATATACAGGTTATAATACAGAACCATAGGTTTTGTGCCAAGTTGGTACCACTGGATAATGCTGTATTTGCCCATAGGCTATGAACACTATATTAAAGTGTTGTCCAAAACTAGGACAACCTCTTCTTGATCAAAATGTTTGGCGCACATAAAATAATACCGTTTATACTCACCTCCTGTGTCTGTGCCGTTCCCGTGGTGTTGGCACTCGCTGTCTCTGGGCTCGCACGCGGTTGTTGTGGCACGTGATGCCAGCACCCAATCAGTGCTGGCGTCACTGTCCCCTCCTTCGGACAAATCGAACATGAAAAAAGTCTGGGCTGCAGCGGATCTTGGACTTCCTCTTCCTGCTCAGTTCGACAGGAGGCATGGACAGTGACGCCAGCGCTGATTGGGTGCCGGTGTCACGTGTCACAGCAACAACACAGGAGCCACGGAAGTCGGAGACCCGACACAGCGGCAATGGTGCTGGAGGGGGAAGTGAGCTTTGTTTTTTTTATGGGGGCCAAGCGAGGGATATGAGAAGTTGTCCAAGTAGTGGACAACTTCTTTAACCCTCCGTCACATACAATATTCGGACTAACGAGTTCACATACAATGTGCCTGTCAGGCGCCTGCTGGAAAAATACCTATAATATCTAATGTTTGCAATTTCAGTGCTCTAAAAGTGATCAGTGACCTTCATAGGGATGTAATAAAAGAGACTACACATAATCAGTTGCAAAAAAAACCATTTACTTAACATAAAACTAATAACTATGAAATACAAACTTTTCAAAACTCCCGCCAAATAGTCCCCAGTTCGACTCTCTCAAAAAAATGTACAAAGAAAATTTTTGAACACAAACTTAATTTTAAGGTACCTTAAGTACTATTAAAAACATATTCAATCAGAAGTAGATGCTGAGGTTTCCCCAGAAAAGTCACACTTGCAGAGCAAATAGCAAGAATTACACACCATTTTTGCATGTGTCAGGCAAATTGCTTTATGACATTTGAGACATTCATAATTTGAAAGCCTTCTGGTTCCGCTTTCCGTTTGGCAGGTGGTGCATCTCCTTCTTTTGTGAGGTGGTGCAGATGGTGACTTTTCACCATCATCTTCTGGGCGGAACCTTTTGAGCTGAACTTGAAGGCGAGAGGGGATACCGATTGTTTTCATGCTTCTCCTGCGTAGCTCTCCAAGTACTAGTTCATGGGCCAATTTTTTAAGATACAATCGTCTACGGAGTGGTTCAAGCTTGTTTTCAAGATAAATTACTTGTGAATTTATACCACCCAAATTCAACATAGCAAAAAATATGACCATTGGCCAGCGTTTGATGTTTCTGCTGACGTTGAAAGTGGAGCACATCTGATCTGCTGTATCCACACCCCCTTTGGTGGCATTGTAAAATGTAATTATCTCCGGTTTGTTTTCTGCCCCAGTCCCAGGATCGATGGCAGCATCATCATGAAGTGTTGATAGAAGAAGTACGATTTTTTTGGCATGTGGTACATAGGAAACTAAAGCCTTTCCATTATGGAATGCAAACATACTGCTGTACTGTTGTCTCTCTTTCACACTTACAAACTGTGGCGGCAATTCCCTTTTGTTTTTTCTTACAGTTCCCACATATGACAGCTTCTGAATTTTCAGATAATCAATCAGATCACAACTTGTAAACCAATTGTCAGCTGTAATATTGCGACCCGATCCAAATAAGGGTTCAGCCAGTCTTTTTACAACATCAATGGGTTTGTTGCTCACACAGTAAGGACCTTCTGGTTGTTTTCCTGCATAAACTTTCAGGTTGTAAGTGTAGGTCTTACTGGCATCAACAAGGGCATAAATTTTTATTCCATATTTGTTTGGCTTTGATGGAATATATTGACGAAAGGCACATCTACCACGAAAACCAGAGAGCATTTCGTCAATAGTGAGATTTTCTCCAGGGTAATAACTTTGTTTACAGTTTACAACAAATCTTTGAAATATATCACGAATTGGAGCAAGCCGGTCATGTGTTTTGCGTTCGGTTCGGGTAGTTCTGTCGTCAAACCGAAGGCAACGAATTAGAATCTTGAATCTGTTTATGGACATAACAAGGCTAAATTTTTCAACTCCATCCCCATCTTTACCCCAAAGTTCCTCCAAACTTTGTCTATTTGCCCTATAAGCTCCTGCAAGGTACAGTAATCCAAAAAAAGCACGCAGTTCTATTTCATCTGTGGGCTTGATGGTTCTGTTGCAGATGTACTTGTCCTGTATAATGTCTATATATTGGTTGGTATATGTGACAATAGAGTCCAGAATGTCATCTGTAAATATACTATTCCAGCATTCAACTGCAGTTTTTGCATTACGTGCAGTTCCTATTACTGCAGGAAGGTGAGTAATAGTGTTTAAAGGTTCCCTACATTTTTTCTGGAATGGCTTCTTGTTCCATTTAGTATTTTTATCTTTTCCAATATAATATGATCCAACTTCTTCATCCTCACCACTGTCACCATCTTGCTCTGTTTCAGAATCCAGGACACATTCTTCCACCTCATCATGAGAATCAATCTCACTTTCCTCTCCTAAATCCTCATTCAGTGTGAGGTCTCTATCATCTAACAGCATGTTTGTTACTTCCTCAACATCAAGTTGTTTGGATAAATTGTACATTTTCCTCTCCATTTCAGCAGATAATCTGAAGCAAGAGAAGGAATATGTTAGGGAACTACTGTATATGCCTGAGCAGCACACTTTCTTTTATAAAATCTCCCTTATTTCTATGAAATATCCTCACATGTTGTGCTATACATTCATAAAACAAGCTAAATAAACTATTGTGATGAATAAAAACATAAAATACCAACCTTACTGAATGTGACGTATTCACATACAATGAGCCTGAGAGATCTGTGCAGCTATATCCTCTCCCCTGAAGCTCTGAAATCCAACTGTGATATCAGGTTTCACAGACCTTCAAGAGACAGGAGACTACCTGGAGGGAGGGGGTTTCCTCACAATCTGGTGAGGAAGGAGAAATGAAAGTAAAAGAGAAGCGCCTGTCAGATCAGTTGTATGTGACGGAGGGTTAAGGTTGTCCAGGACTCAAATATTGATGACCTGTCTGTAGAATAGGTTATCAATTTGAGATTGTCAGGGATCTGACACCTTGCATCTCCGCCGATCATTTGACATCTACTCCAGCAGTGGCCTGATGCAAGTAGTGTACATTGTTTGCAGCTGCTGCTGAGTGCTGCAGTTTATCCCCCACTCAAGTGAGATAATATAGTATAATATGTTTTAGGATAATATAATGCAGCACCAGGTCACACAGTGCCATTGAAGGAAGAAATGTATCTTATTACTTGCATTTACCTGCTGATTCTGGCAGCTTTGCGTAGTGATCTATTGTGGGTAAGTAATGAGCTCACCAGGGAGCAGTGCAGAAGGGAATAGTCCCATATCTCAATACATGTTCTTGTCATCTTTAAAGAGAAGCTACCATCAGGATCAGACGTTATAAACTAAAGGCATGTGCATAAAGGCGCTGTGCTGCTGATTTAATAGGTACCTTCACTGTACAAATCCGCAGCCTGGATGTCCTTTAACCCCTTAGTGACAGAGCCAAATTTTTGAAATCTGACCAGTGTCACTTTATTTGGTAATAACTCTGGAATGCTTCAACAAATCCCAGTGATTTTGAGGTTGTTTTTTCGTGACACATTATACTTTATGATAATGGTAAATTTAGGTTGATATGCTTTATGTCTATTTATAAAAAATATCAGAAATTTGAAAAAAATGTTAAAAAATTAGCAATTTGCAAACTTTTAATGATTATCCCTTTAATCCCGATAGTCATACCACAGCAAAACATTAATAAATAACATTTCCCACATGTCGGCTTTACAACAGCACCATTTGCAAAATGTTATTTTATTTTGTTAGCATTTTAGGAGGATTAAAAATGTAGCAACAATTTGAATTTTTTTCAAGGAAATTTACAAAATGTATTTTTTTAGGGACCTATCCATGTTTGAAGTGAATTTGGGGGTCCTATTTATAGGGAAATCCCCACAAGTGATACCATTTTAAAAACAGCACCCCCTGATATATTGAAAACTGCTGTCAGGTCGTTTGTTAACCCTTCGGGTGATTTGCAGGAATTAATGCAAAGTGGCATGAGAAAAATGAAAATGTGTATTTTTATCACCTAAATGTCACTAACTTCTGAACAGATTACTACAGCCGACAGACTCTAAGGCCGCTATTTGGTCATGAATTGCCATGGCAAACATCAGGACCACACAATTATGATCTGAGACCACCAATTGGGATAAAGAGGAAGCCCCCACAGTCTGTTAACCGTTTATAATGATGTAGTCACTATTGACAGCAGCATCTAAGGGGTTAAATAGATTTGGACGGTGCAAACACTGATCGTGGCTGATGCAGCAAGTTGTCAGCTATAGTGGACAGCTGACAGCTACTGGATTGTCACCTGTATGGGTATTCTAGTCTCTTATATCTCAGGTCAGTTAAAAGGCGTATTGGCGGTCATTAAGGGGTTAATCACCATTAGAAGTTTCATGCATTGGGGCGGGCGTGTGGGGTGGGACTGTAAGTAGGGTCTTCATCTCTGTCACAGACCCTCAGCTGCCTCTGGTGTTCGTCATTGAACCGACATCTCAATCTACACATGTGCCACCACTGGCGCCATTTTCCTGTAGCCTGCTGGCAGGTTAATATTTGCATGCGTCAACATGGCTCCACTAAAGCCTGCAACAAGATCGATCTGTGCAAGCGCCACCCACGGCTAAGACAGCGCTAATGTGGAATTTTAAAAAGTATGAAAATGCGTACACTAGAGGCAGCTTAGGGGCCGTGTGTGAGATGAAGACCCTACCTACCGGCCAGCCCCAATTGCACCAAGACTTCTAATGGTGATAAAAGAATAACCAGGCTGCGGATTTCTACAGTGAAGGTACCTATTAAGCCTTTATGCCCATACCTTTAGTTTATAATGGCTGCTCCTGATGACAGGTTCGCTTTAGTAGCTTAATATAGACTATGGAGTACCTGGAAGAATAGAAAAGATAACCTTTACCCATCAGCTGGTATATGGGAGAGACAGCATGAAATTAAACAGAAAAAACGCCTACTTTGCTTCCTAAGATGTTACGTAGTTTTTGTTAATTCTTACATAAATGTTTTCACCTAAATAGACAAAGGTCAGGCTGCTGTGACAAGGGTGCAGTGGTGCTGTATGCTGTAGGTTTGGCGTGGTGACTTTGTCGGCTTGTGGTCTTTAGACATCGTCTCTTGAAGGCTCTTATGGACATGTGATGGCAGTAAAGATGGCATATGGCTGTTTGTCATAAGCTTGCTAGGAGCATGGATACATCTGTGTACATTGACACATTGGTCCGTGCAGATCTCTTGAGCATTTGCCAGTTTGGATCCATATGGCACATACATGAAGAATAACATTCAGCGTTTAGATTAGAAGGTTTTCTTTAGTTTGTGCCTCAATCCTATGCCATGTGTATTGTTTGCTCTATGTGTTACTATATATTATTATAAATGATAATAAATCCAAAATTGATGATCAAGAAAAAGAGACCACATGGCTTAAAGGATTGGATGAAAGATAAAAATAGAAGTAATAAATCAAATGTCTTTTATTTCGATCCCTCCAGCTGACTCATAGAAAATCCATTGACATCTCCTCTGCAGAATGCAGGTACAGAGAAGGGTAAAAATAAATCGTCACTAGCGATCATGTGGAATAAAAGTGACTACATGTGAATCATATGCACACTTTCAAGAAATCTTATTTTTATCATTACCACACACCAATATTTTTTATCACCAGCCAGTTAGACTCTAACGCTAGGAAATGAGATTCGGAAAATATTGTTACATTATTGCAGAATTAATGGGATGGCAGTATCTAATTGACAAATAAATTAGTCCCTTGGAAGATCATATGGAGGATAGCAATAGCAAATCCTACATGAGATTTGTAAAGGTCTCTTAGCTATTTTCTTGTAAAATTACAAGTAGGGTTATCCAGCAGAGTAGATGAAAGGGAGCAACAATGGAACTTATGCTAAGAGAATGAATCCACATATGGAGTTATCAAAAAACAATAATACTAAACAGAAAATAACACTGACCAATAAATTAAAGACCCCAAAACAAAAGGTTTTGACATGCCAAATATATTATGGATACTCCATATATTGCAATAGAAAAAAAGAAGAAAACCGGAGCAATAGTCCATTAAAAAGTAATAAGCTTATTTAAAAAAAAAAAAAAAAATACATACCGGTATATCAAAACAAGCCAAAAAGGCTAGGACATTCAATGTATAATATGAACAAGGTGACAATGGGGCCATAGTGAGAACAAAAAACACCATCTATAAGAAAGGTAAAGTGGATATGGGGAATACACTCTGGATAAATTAGTATGTCAATACAAGAAGTGGGTGCAAGTTTTTGCTGAAGGGCATACAGAGTGCTAGAACAAGTCACTGAACCGTTTGGATTCACCGCATAAAATACATTGTATGGGTGAAATTTCTCAAGAGAAATTGACATTCTGCTGTCTGGAAAGATGCGCCGCATGTCCGTCTCCGCGGGCGTCTGTGGAGGCATAGTGGGCATGGGATGCTGTAACATCTGGACGTTGAACAAGTATGCAGCATCCAACCCGCAGCGTTTACTGATTGTGTGCACATAGCATTAGATGCAGACGTGAATGTAGCAGGAGCAACCCTTTTATCTCCTTATTATTCATAATGCAATCTGGTCATTTCTCGTTAGATACAAAATGGCCATATAATCACCATACACGTATTGGCAGAAAAGGGAGCAGATAGGCTGGTGTCATATTTTGTTACTAAGTGCATCACATCAGTTTGACAAGTTCCTTGTTTACTTCTCAAAGAAGCCGCAAAGAGCTGTTGTTCCAGGCATTACAAGAGGCATGTACAGAGCCGACAAGTCCCCTGATTCCTGATGATAGACATTCATACTTCATGCAATTAAAAACCTGTCTGCTATCAAGTGTGTTGTGGTGTTCTGATCCTTGAGGGCTCTGTGGCATACAGTCATTACCAGGGGACAGAATAAAGATGATGCATCTGTTTACGCCTTTGTAAACTGTAATATACACTTTAACCTCTGAATACCCAGGGGCATATTGGCATTCTTCCAGAATTGCTTTATTAGCCAAGCATACCATTTTAGTTACATGTTTTCTATAAGAGAGACACATCCCTAATATTCCTGCAATTGTACCCCAATATCCATTCTGAAATCTTGCAGGGCTTTGTCAGCTGTCGGCCCCAGCCCTCCTGCAGCAGCTCACCCTGCACCTGTCATAGGAAAGCATCCAATAACTCTTAGTACCATGTGGGGCATTGATTTATACCGTACAGCAAAGTTCCTGCATATTTCGCTATGTGACAGCATGTTATAAGGGTTGGCCAAGCAATTGTAAGCAACCAGAATAAAGTAGTGTGAATGCTCAGAATAGGATGGCTACAGGATAGTGACCCTATCACAGGTGCAGTTCTCACACCGACCGCAGGTCAGGAATGCTAAATGCAGATGCCATCTAATTTACGGTATCCCAAAAGTATACATTTACAACTTGTGTAGTACTATGTGGGCAAATAAGGTGCAACACTGTCCAGATATGTACGCCAATAGCCTTTAATGGCCGAATGTATGCTAACAGGATTTTTCATTGTTATGCATTTTGCCAGCACAGGCTTAAATCCAACAGCCCCAAGTATATGGTAAGGTTTTGGTAATTTCACCCCCCCCCCCCCTCAAAAAAAAAAAAATGAAAAAATCATCGCGAATGTCAATATGAATCCAACAGCCCCAAGTGTATGGTAAGTTTTTGGTAATTTCACCCTCCCCCCCCCCCCCCCAAAAAAAAAAAAAAAAATAACATAAGTCATCTTGAATATCAATATGAACAGATCGACTGTTAGGGTATGTGCACACGATGCAGATTTAGTGCAGAACTGCTGCAGATTTTTCTGCAGCAGAAACGCTGCAGAACTGCACTGTGATCACAGTACAATGTAAATCAATGGGAAAAAAAAAAAGCTGTGCACATGGTGCAGAAAAATCTGCGCAGAAACGCTGCAGTTTTCAAAGAAGTGCCTGTCACTTCTTTTGTGCAGTTCTGCAGCGTTTCTGCACCCCTCCATAATAGAAATCTGCAGGTGCGTTTTTCATGCGTTTTCATGCGTTTTTCATGCGTTTTTTGTGCAGATTTGTGCTCAAAAAACGCATCAAAAACGCATCAAAAACGCATAAAAAACGCACCTGCAGATTCTGCCAGGAGATGCAGATTTAGTGCAGAACTGCAGCAGATTTTTCTGCACTAAATCTGCATCGTGTGCACATACCCTTAGGACTGGCAGAACGCACCAAATAATAGTTGGAGATGATATAATGTGCGTTCGCAGTCCGGGGTCTACCGTGCAGGTAAGACACCTGCTGCTTGGTAATGATGAACTTTATGGCGGTGTATTGGGAGTACACACACGGGTTAGCTTCACTCGGTATGTTGCATCACAGGGCCGCGATACCGCACAGAGAGTGCAAGCAAGGCGACACAGAACTCTGTCCCAAGACTCAGGGTAAGAGTTCCTCTAGACCTCTTGCGCTCGACACCGCTACTGCGGTGCCAGGGAAACTAAAGTAAATATTTACTGCACAGGAGTGCGTGAAGTGCTGCTCTGGCGGACAAAACTAACCACCCTAAACAGGGCCAGGAAAGCGCACTATCTGCGCACGGCGCCGCTCTGGCAGTCTCTGCTAACTGAATTCAGCAAATTGTGCAATTGTGCAGGATAGCACTGTCGGGCGCTAGGTAGCTCTACCATTTGCTAGCAGGCAACGACACTAGGGATGGGAATGATTCAGAGCTTTCATCCATCGACAGGCATTCATCTACACACACAAGTTAATAAGTTTACACTAGCGCATGGCCGAGCGGCCATGTGAACCTGTTATAGCAGTAGCGCTCCAGGAATTTCCTGATGGTCCAATAGGAGCCGCAACAGGACCTGAGCATGTGACCCCCGACCTCCAATGGGAGGCCATCTTGTGGACATGCTCAGTGTGGGAAAAGCAGGACTTGGTCCTTAAAACGCCTCCTCACTGCTGAACAGTGGTGGCTACAAAGGCAGAGCCTGGAAAGGTAGCAGTACCCAAGCGCACTGTATCAGCTTGAGCCAGACGCTGGGACCGACGTCTCTGCTGAGCAGGTTCCACTGCGGTTGGAGGAGAATGGGAGACCGCAGAGGACATGGTTCGAGAATCTCCTGTGCAGCAGCGGGAACTCGACACCTAATACGGACTATGCAGCCCCCATTGCTGTAGAACACTGACAATGGCAGAGTGGGCCACATGCAAGTGTGTGTGACGCACGCAGTTTCCGTGGCTAGGCTTTACATAAAGACTTCAGTGCATGTTTTTTTGGTTCCAAAAATGAAGATACTAAAAAAAAAAAAACAACATTTTGAGATGAGATGATGTCAGACCTGTGTGTCATAGTGATGAAAGACTAGAGCTCTGGCATCAAAATCGCCAATTTTCAGCTTTACAAACAATCCACCAAGAACAAACAGGAATTGAAAGTCCTGTTCAGACATTTAATAAAGATAAATGACAAAAAGAGGAGAGCTATCTATGCAGAGTTTTATGTCCACAGAATCAATACCTCCAGCACTGTGAAGCTACTTCCAGCACTGTCCTAATAGCTTATCGAATGTATAATGCAGGAGACTTGGAACTGTTCTCAACAATAGCTTATTACTGGAATATGGATGAGAACTATATCAAGCTTGTGTTAGTGTCCCCCATCTATATTATTCTAAAAATGTATATTTATTGTAGATTACATTTTAATATACTCTGGTGCTGTATTTGTAGCCACAAAATTAAACTGTGTATGTCTTCTATTAAAGGAAAGTTCAAAGTCGATGAGATTACATGATTTTGTGATTTAACAGGAACCTAACATATAAAAAAATAATAACCAGCAGATATTGGGTCAATGTGCAGGTTAATAGCGTTCTAAAGTCGTGTGGCCATCACACTGAAAGCTTAGCTGCCAGGAGGGAATAAACTTTATTAGTTCTGTCACCCTCTGGCTTTCAGTCATAGAGGCGTGTCCAGCATTCTGTACATGGTGGCTGTAATCATGAACTGACTGTCAGTCACCACAGCAGTGCGATACACTGATACAGTGCTGAGCTAGCTGACAATCCGTTCCAGATGTGGTTACAGCGACTGTTCACCGTGTACTGAGAGGTGACTGAAAGCCGGAGGCTGCTGGAAAGAATAATGTTAATTTCCTCTTGGCAGCCAGACTTTCAGATCTGCTGGATAGTAGTGTTTTTGTGACAGGACAGGTTCACCTAAAAGCAGGTGTCTCCCCAGATGTGTATAACCCCGCCCAGTATCCAATGTGCGCTTGTGGCTAGTGAAAGAGGACAGGGAAAGTGCGCACAGGATACAGGGCTGTGACATGTGTATAAACTCTGCCCACAGCCCAATCAGGAGGGAAGTGCGCGACTGGGTTGTGCCCGGGTGATACAAGTGACTCTGGAACTTGACGTGACATCAGTGGATGTCAGCGGCAGCTGCAGCCAGGGTCACGTGGTGCCAAGTGAGCAGTCGCCGATAGTGCCGCTCACAGGCACAGAGATAGTTACAAAAATGCTTACTTACAAGTTTTAAATAGGTGAGGGCATTATCCAATGTAGTGGACAACATCTGTAAAAATATTCTGGATTGCAAAAAGTGTTGGAAATAAATTCGTACAATAAATGCTCATATGAAGGGAACCTGACCGCAAAATATTGTATTTTCCTGCAGCCATAGTGCTAACCAGCAGGTACGTTTTTAATATATGCGGCTTTGAAACTAAGTGCAGCTGCAAGGAGTAAATGAAATTCTATTCTCCCTGCAGCCCCTCGCTTTCAGTAGAGTACATGGTACTGTGGACCTTGAACAGTCAGCAGCACTATACAATGAGCGCGATATAATCACAAGCCCTGTTCCTTGATTGGCAACCTGTTCTGCAGCGCGCAGTGGAGTGGGCTGTCAGTCAAATAGCAGGGGGCGTGGTCACAGTGCATTCACTAATGTTCACAGATCCCTGCTCTGCTCCGGACTGGAAGCAATTGGCTCCAGGGGCTTCATTTTCTACATGAATCCACACTTCTAGTTATCATGTCACATACAGTATATGTGAAATGGGATTTACCTGATTACCACTATGGCTTCAGGTAAGTATCTTTTTAGGTTCTCTTTTATATCAGGATTATACAGCCATTCTGCCATGGATTCTCTAAGTACAACAGCCTTATCGGGCCTCAGATATCTATTAGAATCCAAATAATAATTAAGTCTGTATTGTGAAATCTGGTGACAGATGTGATTTAAAGTGGAAATGACCATTATGCAGTCAGATTACCAAAGAGATGCTGAATTCTAGACTAAATATAAATACCACGTATTGATCAATGAAATCTGTGGCACCCATGCCCAATTGTGGTTTTGAGGTACTTCCTATAGGTTTCAATTTTATATTATACTTTGCATAAAAAATATGTAATGAATAAATACAATAATAATATGGGCACACTGTATTACAGCTCTGACAAACCTCAGAATTGTATGGATCCATAATATTTAGCACATAGTCTTCACAAAGTCGTGCCATTTTCCATCAGATGTCATGCTATTGAAGTATTGTTTCTAGGAGAAAATATTGTAATCCATATGGAGGTGCCATAAAGGTCCCGTGCCTCCATATCATTACGGCTCCACCATGTGCACGCTATTTAGAGCTTTAGGAGATTTTTGATCAATAATGTAGGTGCACATAGTTCATAAAATCCCACAGGAGCAGCCAAGGCCACCAGCTGCTGTAAAACACTACCCTGACATAGCAGTAAATGTAGAGAGTCCAATATTTTTAGGTTTACGCTGCAAATGTGCATGTTATAGTCAGATGACATCTGCTTTCTTTGGTGTTGAGTAATAGGTAAAGGACAGCAGGCTTTTACTAAGATGATTTATCAAAGCTCATTAATTTCTTGTTGAATACATGGGTGACCTAATTTCGAGAGGTGACAATATGTCCACTGCAAAATGTAACATCACGCTTTCAGGGCAGCGAGCGTGACAAATGTCTTCACCTTTTGTTTGTTGCAAATGTATCAGATCATGATTAAAACAATTGTAAAATGGGAGATTTGTGGAATTTAGCAGACGTTTCAGTAATTGGTTATTTATCAATAGAGTAATTATTCAATGAATCAGGACGGGGATTTTACCTACCATGTTAGGACATTGGAAGTACAAATCTTTTCATTGATGAGAATCAGCGCCATTTTAATTGAAAGCAATCTATTAAAATTAATGTGAGCAGAGAAGACAAATCGTGTAGATTCCTGCTTGGAAGCAAGAGTCTTTTCTGGTTCTCATTATCAGACATATTGGCCTCTGATTGCAGCAAATAATCCTCGGATGGCATGCTGACTAGTGATGAGCGAGTATACTTGTTACTCAAGATTTCCCGATCACGCTCAGGTGTCCTCCGAGTATTTTTTAGTGCTCGGAGACATAGTTTTCCTCGCCGCAGCTGTATGATTTACATCTGTTAGCCACCTTGATTACATGTGGGGATTCCCTAGCAACCAGGCAACCCCCACATGTACTCAGCCTGGCTAAAGGCCCCGTCACACATAGCGACGCTAAAGCGATCCCGACAACGATTCGACCTGTCAGGGATCGTTGCTGCGTCGCTATGTGGTCGCTGGAGAGCTGTCACACAGACAGCTCTCTCCAGCGACCAACGATCAGGGGAAAGACTTCGGCATCGTTGAAACTGTCTTCAACGATGCCGAAGTCCCCGGGTAAACATCGGGTTACTAAGCGCAGAGCCGCGCTTAGTAACCCGATATTTACCCTGGTTACCATCCTAAAAGTAAAAAAAACAAACGCTACATACTTACCTACCGCTGTCTGTCCTCGGCGCTCTGCACAGCCAGAGCAGAGAAGCAGAGCGCCGAGGACAGACAGCGGTAGGTAAGTATGTAGCGTTTGTTTTTTTTACTTTTAGGATGGTAACCAGGGTAAACATCGGGTTACTAAGCACGGCCCTGCGCTTAGTAACCCGATGTTTACCCTGGTTACCAGCGAAGACATCGCTGAATCGGCGTCACACACGCCGATTCAGCGATGTCAGCGGGACCTCAACGATCAAAAAATGGCCCAGGCCATTCCGACACGACCAGCGATCTCACAGCAGGGGCCTGATCGCTGCTACGTGTCACACATAGTGAGATCGCTACTGAGATCGCTGTTGCGTCACAAAACTTGTGACTCAGCAGCGATCTCGCTAGCGATCTCGCTATGTGTGACGGGGCCTTAACAGATGTAAATCATTCAGCTGCCTCAACAAAAACTAAATCTCTGAGTGCTCTGGAAATCTCAAGCAAGAGTACACTCGCTCATCACTAATGCTGATTTGTTCTGAGATTGCAGCATGTACGGTAAGCACGCCATCACTTTTACTAGCACAAAGTAAAGGTCCATTTACAGGGTCAATAATGAATCGGTCATATGTAAACATTCTTCTAATTAGTCGAAAAAAAATGTTGTTTATCATGATTGGATTGTTTATGCCATCACAAAAATCATCTTTTGGGCTCATTCAGACATTGTTTTTTCTTGTATAAGTGCTACCCATGATTTTTACGGACAGCACTCCGTACCTCTTATAGTCTATGGGACATCTCGATTTTCTTTTCTTGGACCGAGTGGTCTGTTGAAAAATATACAGACATGTCCGATATTGATCCAAGGGTCAGATCAAATTAGGCAATGCAAGTCTATGGGTCCATGAGAAAATTTGACCACACAGATGCTGTCTGTATGAGGTCTGATTTTCATGGACTGATATAATGAAGAGGGTCGAGTAATTTTTCTTTTATTTTTGTCTCCATGTACGAGAATAACTGATGACACTCATATCTCACTCTGGTCAAACTCTGATCAGAACAATCGGTCTGTTTTTCTCATACATGGAAGATACTGATGTCTGAATCAGCCATTGTTGGCATTATATTGCCATGTGTTAGCAAAGGATGTAACTACAGAAAAATGGGGGGTGGGGCGGAAGAAGGATCATAGTAATGTGTTCTTTTCCCATACAGTTCGCCTAGCGCCATTATACCAGCACTGATCAACTTGCATAGTTGCTC
Organism: Ranitomeya imitator; assembly: GCF_032444005.1. Taxonomy (NCBI): domain Eukaryota; kingdom Metazoa; phylum Chordata; class Amphibia; order Anura; family Dendrobatidae; genus Ranitomeya; species Ranitomeya imitator. The sequence goes on along the minus strand of NC_091284.1, from coordinate 581,003,752 downwards.
AGCACTGGTTGATTATTGGAAATGTGCCCATGTACATGGCCTTTACTGACCTGAATAGTCACTGCTATGTCATGCTACATTTCCTACTTAGAAAGAAAAATTATGCAATAAAGAACCAACATGGGTTTCTCCATTCAGCACCTTACTGCCAACACAGCTATGTTTCAACTGGATAACAACATAAAATGTAGGTCTGACATCAGGGGCTAAAAACTTGCAAAATGTATTTCCATTTAATAAAAATCTCTTTCTAGGGCTTTCCTGGCTATAGCAGCTGACTGCGGGGGGCAGACAAGCCAGACCAATTCTGTTCATAAAAGGGTGTTGGAGTGAGTGAGACATCGTCTTTGGATAGGGTCGCAAGTAGAAGTTTGGCCATGACTAGCGAGGTGTGTGGCCGCTTAATAAAAGTCACATCAACTTTCAGCTGTATTATTAAAAATTCAATACAGATTATTTCCTTATTGTTAATTTTCTCCAAATGAGTGAATTTCTAAGAACCGCTGAAAGCTGCTGCGCTAGCCACATACCGGCCCCGCGCGGGCCTTCCTTTAGATTGCGGGAAGGTTGAGCACCGCAGATGGTTGTGAATGACAGGTCTAGCCTTCCACAATACGCATTTAGCATTTTTCATGAGCTGAGGCTTAGTCTGCACTGATTTCTTCTCGAGCTTTCTCTTTACAGCAGTTGTTGTCCTGGTTGTGTTAGGAAACGGACTGAGATGCCAATATCAATCTCACCAGGTAATGATGCAGGACTGGGTGGAGGAGAATCATTATTTTGATTGTGGAAAACATGATATGGAGATCCTGACTCTTATAGAGATATATATATATCAGCTAAAACATCAGCCTTTAGCTGTCGTCGCGGTGACCAGACCCAGCTGATAAATTCTGTGTTGTCAAGAAGCAGAACCTGAGCATTTTATGCCACAGACCCCAGCTGTTTTCCATTCTGGAAAACTGAAAGACAGTTAACATGCTCCAAATAAGATGAATATTGCTTTCAAGGCCATTATGCAGAACATTTGTGCCAACCTGTGCTTATCTTGCTGGGAGAATCGGCAGTGATTGGTGTTGTCATAGTAACCACTAACACGATGCATGTGAGGTCTGAGCAGAATCTGATGTTAATACAGCTTTAATTACCTCCAGGTAAATGCCACGGATGATGCAATTGGTATCTTGACTTTATAGAACTGCATGCAGGTAATTCTACCGAAAATCTGTGTTAATGTCGCTGATATTGTTATCAGTCTGGTTATCACGATGGGAAGGACGCATTATTTATTATTTAGTTGTGTTGTCATCATAATACACCATCCATGGTGATTGCAATTCTCAGTGAGTTCCAATTAAAATGCATGCCACCCCCAAAGTTATAAGGTTGTCTACTACTCGGACAAGCCCTTCTCACTGCCCTTCCCCCCCCCCCCCCAACTAAAATAATAACAATTAGGGCTCATTCAGACGTCAGTGATTTTTCTTCAGTGTTTGTATGCCAAATCCAGGAGTGTCTCCAAAACACAGAACAGGTATCAGTCCTTCAATATTGGTTTTCTCTATATGTTCCACTCCTGGTTTTGGCATACAAATACTGATGAAAAATCACTGACGTCTGAATGAGCCCTTATAGCCACCTCCAGTGCCGATGCTGTTCCACCAGTGTGAGCACTGTCTCTCCCAGGACTCATAACATTGTTATGTCACGTGATCCCTGCAGCCAATCAGTGCTGGCATCACTCTTCCGTCCTTCTGACAAATCAGACATTCGGAGGAAGAGAGAGCTGCAGCTTCGGACATCAGTAATGCCCAAAGGAGGGTATAGTGAAATGGCCTCTGATATCTTCTGGGACGTTGTTGTTCCACGCAAACCCTATGAGAGCCAGTGCTGACACAACTGGAAGGGCGCCGGCATCAGATGTGAAAGTAGGTGTAATTCTTTTTCTTGGGGGAAACATAGTGATTGAGAAGGGGTTATTATTATTATTATTAATAATATAGCACCATTAATTCCATGGTGCTGTACATTAGATGGGGTTACATCAGAATACAAATATCCCTTACAGTAAACAAACTAACAATGACAGACTGGTACAGAGGGAAGAGGACCCTGCCCTTGCGGGCTTATATTCTACAGGATTATGGGTAAGGAGACAGTAGGTCAGGGGTTGCAGTAGCTCCGATGGTGTTGAGGTGGCCGTGTGGTCATTACAGGTTGTAAGCTTCTATGAGGAGATGGGTTTTCAGGTTCTGTTTGAAGGATCTAAATGTGGTGGATAACCGAACGTGTTGGGGCTCAGAATTTCAGAGGATGGGGGATATTCGAGAGAAGTCTTGGAGGGAATTGGGTGAGGAGCGAATAAGCATGGAGGAGAGAAGGAGGTCTTGGGAGGACCGGTGATTACGTGAGGGAAGATATTGAGAGATTATTTCGGAAATATACAGAGGAAAAGGTTATGGATGGCTTTGTAGGTCAGTGTTAGTAGTTTAGACTGGATACACTGGGAAATTGGGAGCCAGTGAAGGGATTTGCAAAGAGGGGAAGCAGGAGTGTAGCTAGGAGCGAGATTAATTAGTTGGGCAGCAGAGTTAAGTACGGACTGGAGGGGCGCGAGAGTGTTAGAAGGTAGGCCACTGAGGAAGATGTTGCAGTAGTCGAGGCAGGAGATGATTAGGGCATGCACAAGCATTTTGGTAGAGTGAGGGTTGAGGAAAGTATGGATTCTGGAAATATTTTTGAGCTGGAGGCGACAGGAGGTCGCGAGACCTTGGATGTGCGGTTTAAAGGACAGGGCAGAGTCAAAGGTCAGCCATGATATAAAATAAATGTGTGTAACTAGAAATTGCTGGGCTCAATAGGAAATCCAACCTAGAGAGCAAACTGGATCCTTGTAAAGGAGGTGGGGCGAGGGCTCTGTCCCCAAGTCACAACACAAATAATAGAAGTTCTGCTCCATCAGCAGAAAAATCCATATAAAACTACTGAGGACACATGTCCGATGTCACAGCGTAGAGGGATCATCATTATTCTCATCTGCACATGGATACATGAGAAGCAATGGAAATAAACTGAATGGGAGAAGATACAAATCAGATTTTATAAAAAAAACTTTTTGACAGTGAGAGTGATCAATGAGTGGAACAGGTGGCCACGAGAGGTGGTGAATTGTCCTTCAATGGAAGTCTTCAAACAGACATTTGTCTGAGATGGTTTAGTGACTCCTGCATTGAGCAGGGGTTGGACACAATGACTCTGGAGGTCCCGATGACCCTTGAGGTCCCATCTAATTCTAACATTCAAGGATTCAATGATTCTATGAACTTTATTTCCCCTGATATCTGCCATCCAGGAAAATAGTGACATCTCACTAATCTCCCGATATCTTCCCTCACGTGATCTCCGGTCCTCCCAAGACCTCCTTCTCTCCTCCACACTTATTCACTCCTCACCCAACTGCCTCCAAGACTTCTCCCGAATATCACCCATCCTCTGGAATTCTTTGCCCCAACACGTCCGACTATCAACCACATTCGGATCCTTCAGACGGAACCTGAAACCCATCTCTTCAGGAAAGCCTACAGCCTGCACTGACCCCGCTGCCTCCTCGCCACTACCAGAGCTACCGCCTCACCTACACCAGAGCTCCTGCAACCCTCAACCTATTGTCTCCATCCCCACCAGTCTGTAGAATGTAAGCCCGCAAGGGCAGGGTCCTCGCCCCTCTGTATCAGTCTGTCATTGTTAGTTTACTGTAAGTGATATCTGTAACTTGTATGTAACCCCTTCTCATGTACAGCACCATGGAATTAATGGTGCTATATAAATAAATAATAATAATAAAAAAGGTTACTCTGAGGCAGCAGAGATGTGACATCTGGGCCAGAGAGGTAGATCTGAGTGTCATCGACATATAGATAGTACTGGAAGCCCGAGTTGTCCCAGGCCAAGGTTATAGATTGAGAAGAGGTCCTAGGACAGAGACTGGACGGACACCAACAGAGAGGGGGCGAGATGAGGAGGTAGTGTGGGAATAGGAAACGCTAAGGTATGAGGAGATCCAGGATAGGGCGAGGTCTTTGACACCAAAGGAAGAGAGGATCTGTAGTAGGAGGCAGAGGACAGGTCTAGAAGGAGGAGTATAGAGAATTGTCTGTTAGCTTTGGCTGTAAGTCATTCGTTATTTTGGTCAGGGCGGTCTCAGTGGAATGGTGGGGGTGGAAGCCAGATTGTAGGTTGTTGAAGAGTGTGAGATGCAAGGTGAGAGGAAAGTTCATTGCGGACATGCTGCTCGAGTAGTTTGGAAGCAAATGGGAGCAAAGATATGGGGTGGTAGCTGGACATAGCATAGCGCTCGGGTCAAAGGATGGCTTTTTGAGGATAGAAAGCAGAAGGGAAGATACCAGAACTTAGTGATAGATTGAAGAGATGGGTTAGGGATGGGATTAGTGTAGTGGTGACGTTGGGGAGGAGGTGGGATGGGATTAGGTCAAGTGCACGAGTGGTGAGGTGTGATTTGGAGAGAAGATGAGCAAGCTGTCCTCCAGTGATTTTGGAGAGGGAAGTTATGGGGTTAGGGCATTGGTCTGGTATACAAAGGGGTTGTGGTGGTTGAACAACAAAGACTTGCCTTGTTTGGTCTATCTTTTGTTTGAAGTGTGTGGCAAAGTCCTTGACAGAGATTAGGGAAGTCGGAGGGGGCAGTGGTGGGCAGAGGAGGGAGTTAAAGGTGTTGAACAACTGTTTGGGGTTGTCGGATATAGAAGATACAAGGGATGTAAAGTAGGCTCGTTTAGCAGAGGTGAGAGCTGATTTGAATGCCAGTGTTGCTTGTTTGAGTGCAGTGAATTCATCTTGCCAATGCGTTTTCTTCCAACGCCGTTCTGCAATTCTGGATACTTGCCGACGCTTTTTAGTGATGTTATTGTGCCAGGGTTGTCTATTGATTTGTTGCGCTCTGATATGCATGACAGGGGGGACCGAGTCGATGGCTGATGCCAGAGTGGCATTGTAGCAACTAGTGGCAGTGTCTGTGTCGTGGAGTGAAGCTATGGAGGACAGTGGCCGAACAGAGTCAGAATGGGCGAGGGTCTAGGTGTGCGAGGTTTCTGCAGGGATGAGCATGTTGCTGGACATGGGTGACAGGTGTGGATGCCAGTGATGAGAAAGTGAGCAGATGGTGGTCAGATAGAGGGAGAGGGGAGGTTGTGAAGTTAGATGGGGAGCAGAAACGGGTGAAGACCAGGTCTAATGTGTGTCCATCTGTGTGGGTGGCTGAGGAGGTCCACTGAGTAAGTCCAAAAGATGAAGTGAGGGACAGGAGTTTGGAGGCTGCTGACTGATCATTCATTGCAGGCCCCATCATAAGCTGTTATTACTCCTGGAAGAAGCCGAGTGTAAATAGTGTACATAACTTTGCTATCACAGGTGACTGCTGAGTACTGCAGATCAGCTCATTTCATTTGAACAGGAGATCTGCAGTGTCTGATGTGGTCTGATTGATGACCTACCCTAAGCATTGCTATACCAAAGTGGTTGAAAACCATTTTATATTGATTATATCACTGCAGACAACCCCTTTAATCTGAGAGCCACCCTAATGGTCAAGCTTTTAATGCAGCCAGCTGTTCATTTCCCTTAAGGTACCGTCACACTGAACAATATCGCTAGTGATCCGTGATGTTGCAGCGTCCTGGCTAGCGATATCGTTCAGTTTGACACACAGCAGCGATCAGAATCCTGCTGTGATGTCGTTGGTCGCTGCAGAAAGTCCAGCACTTTATTTTGTCGCTGGACTTCCTGCTGACATCGCTGAATCGGCGTGTGTGACGCCGATTCAGCGATGTCTTCGCTGGTAACCAGGGTAAACATCGGGTTACTAAGCGCAGGGCCGCGCTTAGTAACCCGATGTTTACCCTGGTTACCAGCGTAAAAGTAAAAAAAAACAAAAAACACTACATACTTACCTTCCGCTGTCTGTCCCTTGGCGCTGTGCTTCTCTGCCCTGTGTAAGCACAGCGGCCGGAAAGCAGAGCGGTGACGTCACCGCTGTGCTTTCCGGCCGCTGTGCTTACACAGGGCAGAGAAGCAGAGCGCCGAGGGACAGACAGCGGAAGGTAAGTATGTAGTGTTTTTTTTTTTTAACTTTTACGCTGGTAACCAGGATAAACATCGGGTTACTAAGCGCGGCCCTGCACTTAGCAACCCAGTGTTTACCGGCATAGTTGGTCGCTGGAGAGCTGTCTGTGTGACAGCTCTCCAGCGACCAAACAGCGATGCTGCAGCGATCCGGATCGTTGTCGGTATCGCTGCAGCGTCGCTTAGTGTGACGTTACCTTAACATTGTGGCTATTAACCCCTTCATGACCCAGCCTATTTTGACCTTAATGACCTGGCCGTTTTTTGCAATTCTGACCAGTGTCCCTTTATGAGGTAATAACTCAGGAACGCTTCAACGGATCCTAGCGGTTCTGAGATTGTTTTTTCGTGACATGTTGGGCTTCATGTTAGTGGTAAATTTAGGTCAATAAATTCTGTGTTTATTTGTGATAAAAACGGAACTTTGGCGAAAATTTTTAAAATTTCGCAATTTTCACATTTTGAATTTTTATTCTGTTAAACCAGAGAGTTATGTGACACAAAATAGTTAATAAATAACATTTCCCACATGTCTACTTTACATCAGCACAATTTTGGAAACAACATTTTTTTTTGCTAGGAAGTTATAAGGGTTAAAATTTGACCAGCGATTTCTCATTTTTACAACGAAATTTACAAAACCATTTTTTTAGGGACCACCTCACATTTGAAGTCAGTTTGAGGGGTCTATATGGCTGAAAATACCCAAAAGTGACACCATTCTAAAAACTGCACCCCTCAAGGTGCACAAAACCACATTCAAGAAGTTTATTAACCCTTCAGGTGCTTCACAGCAGCAGAAGCAACATGGAAGGAAAAAATTAACATTTAACTTTTTAGTCACAAAAATGATCTTTTAGCAACAATTTTTTTATTTTCCCAATAGTAAAAGGAGAAACTGAACCAAGAAAGTTGTTGTCCAATTTTTTCTGAGTACGCTGATACCTCATATGTTGGGGTAAACCACTGTTTGGGCGCACGGCAGGGCTTGGAAGGGAAGGAGCGCCATTTGACTTTTTGAATGAAAAATTGGCTCCACTCTTTAGCGAACACCATGTCGCGTTTGGAGAGCCCCTGTGTGCCTAAACATTGGAGATCCCCCACATGTGACCCCATTTTGGAAACTAGACCACCAAAGGAACTAATCTAGATGTGTGGTGAGCACTTTGAACCCCCAAGTGCTTCACAGAAGTTTATAATGCAGAGCCATGAAAATAAAAAAAATTTTTTTTCTCAAAAATGATTTTTTAGCCCACAATTTTTTTCTTTTCCCAAGGGTAACAGGAGAAATTTGACCCCAAAAGTTGTTGTGCAGTTTCTCCTGAGTACGCTGATACCCCATATGTGGGGGTAAACCACTGTTTGGGCACATGCCGGGGCTCGGAAGTGAAGTAGTGACGTTTTGAAATGCAGACTTTGATGGAATGCTCTGCGGGCGTCACGATGCGTTTGCAGAGCCCCTGATGTGGCTAAACAGTAGAAACCCCCCACAAGTGACCCCATTTTGGAAACTAGACCCCGAAAGGAACTTATCTAGATGTGTGGTGAGCACTTTGAACCCCCAAGTGCTTCACAGAAGTTTATAACGCAGAGCCGTGAAAATAATAAATACGTTTTCATTCATCAAAAATGATGTTTTAGCAAGCAATTTTTTATTTTCACAAGGGTAACAGGAGAAATTGGACCCCAGTAATTGTTGCGCAGTTTGTCCTGAGTATGCTGGTACCCCATATGTGGGGGTAAACCACTGTTTGGGCACACGTCGGGGCTCGGAAGTGAGGGAACACCATTTGACTTTTTGAATACAAGATTGGCTGGAATCAATGGTGGCAGACCAGTGTTTCCAGCCATGGCCGATGATATTGCAGCATCGGCCATGGCTGGATTGTAATATTTCACTAGTTTTAATAGGTGAAATGTTACAAATCGCTCTGATTGGCTGTTGAAAGTGAAACTGCCAATCAGAGCGATTGTAGCCACGGGGGCTGTACTACCACTCCCCCTGTCCCTGTAGGTCGGGTGAAATTGGAGTTAACCCTTTCTCCCGATCTGCAGGGACGCGATCATTCTGTGACACAGCATATGCGTCACAGGTCGGTGACTGAACGCGCGTCGGTGCCGTCCCCGTGACTGAAACCTGAACGCTGTAGAAGGGAAGAAAGTCCATTTTCTCCCCGCAGCATTGAGCGAAATGCTGTCACTGGGCAGGTTAATAACGCTACTAACATGCAGATTAACCCCATACCTGCAGGTAAATAGCGTGTTTTTCTGGTGACTGGTTCCCTTTCAAAATCAGTAATTTCTTGATTGCATTATGTTCTGGTACGTGGGATGTATGGTACGTGTTTTACAAGGGCCCACAGACTTGTGTGGGTCCGTGTAATCTGTGCTGCCGGTAAAAAACAGACAGGTCTCCGTGTGATTCCCATAGAATATAATGGGTGTCCTAGTGTGTGAAGGAGACCTGAGGCTGTGACACTGGTCCTAGTCATCTCTCTGGCTTTGGACTATTGATTTTTGAATATTCATTGTGACAGATATAGAGGAAGTATTTGTCTTGTTTCCATGGGAGCACGTTCTGTATGCTGCACATATACTTACTGATAGCTGCTCCATTCTACATTGTAAAAGACTGTACGCAATAATTAACAGTGGATATATGCACATGCGATTTCTGGAATTACACAAGAAGGGCTGCGGCAGGAAGGCTGCATGTGTGGCCTTTCACAACAGCTTCTTAAAATAGAGAGCTACATGATCAAGTGTGAGGTCTCTTAGGGTAATTGGCAAGGAAGTTTGTTATGGCAAGACTTGCGTGATGTGTTTAGCATTTTATATTTCTTGCTGTTTAGGCTTTTTACACTAAAAATGCTGCAGGGCAGAAATTATCCCATATTAATCATGTCAATTTCGTAACAAATCAACAGTTTCCCCATGTTGGTAGGATGTGCCTCCAGAAACCCCCACACCTGAGTATAAAGGGCGCTGTGCATAGAGCACTAGAGGGATCGTAGGACTAAATTGGGCCTCGTTCAGACACACATTTTTACATATGTGTTATATCCATGTTTTCCACTGAAAATGTAAAATAAAATTTACTCGTTATGATCTATGGAGCTGTTCACGTGTGTGTTTTTCTTGTATCCTCCAAAAAAATCATGGAGATATGTCCATTTCTGATCACAAATCAAAATTATTCATATACGGTAAGTCTATGGGTTCGGGAAGATCACGGTCAGTACACCGACAACTACTATCCGTGTGCTGCCTGTGATTAACATTGTAAGGGATAGGAGAAGCTTTGTCTTTTGGTTCTATACTTTTTCATATGCGAGAATCACTGATGATAACAGCTGACACACGGACCAAACAATGATGAAAACACTGATGAGCAACAGATCATGATTTTACATACAAGAAAAATCACAGACTGAATTAGGACGTAAAGAAAAGAATGGGATCAACTGCAATTCCCTGACACAGCCAGGTGACTAGGAACGTTGCATTTGAAGGGGGACACAGCTCAAAGCCCTGCATCCTCTTGATTGTGAATGCACTGACTTCATGGAAATACGCGTTAAAACTCCTTAATGCAAAATCACATACAGGTCCTTCTCAAAAAATTAGCATATAGTGTTAAATTTCATTATTTACCATAATGTAATGATTACAATTAAACTTTCATATATTATAGATTCATTATCCACCAACTGAAATTTGTCAGGTCTTTTATTGTTTTAATACTGATGATTTTGGCATACAACTCCTGATAACCCAAAAAACCTGTCTCAATAAATTAGCATATCAAGAAAAGGTTCTCTAAACGACCTATTACCCTAATCTTCTGAATCAACTAATTAACTCTAAACACATGCAAAAGATACCTGAGGCTTTTATAAACTCCCTGCCTGGTTCATTACTCAAAACCCCCATCATGGGTAAGACTAGCGACCTGACAGATGTCAAGAAGGCCATCATTGACACCCTCAAGCAAGAGGGTAAGACCCAGAAAGAAATTTCTCAACAAATAGGCTGTTCCCAGAGTGCTGTATCAAGGTACCTCAATGGTAAGTCTGTTGGAAGGAAACAATGTGGCAGAAAACGCTGTACAACGAGAAGAGGAGACCGGACCCTGAGGAAGATTGTGGAGAAGGACCGATTCCAGACCTTGGGGAACCTGAGGAAGCAGTGGACTGAGTCTGGTGTGGAAACATCCAGAGTCACCGTGCACAGGCGTGTGCAGGAAATGGGCTACAGGTGCCGCATTCCCCAGGTAAAGCCACTTTTGAACCATAAACAGCGGCAGAGGCGCCTGACCTGGGCTACAGAGAAGCAGCACTGGACTGTTGCTAAGTGGTCCCAAGTACCGTACTTTTTTCTGATGAAAGCAAATTTTGCATGTCATTCGGAAATCAAGGTGCCAGAGTCTGGAGGAAGACTGGGGAGAAGGAAATGCCAAAATGCCTGAAGTCCAGTGTCAAGTACCCACAGTCAGTGATGGTGTGGGGTGCCATGTCAGCTGCTGGTGTTGGTCCACTGTGTTTCATCAAGGGCAGGGTCAATGCAGCTAGCTATCAGGAGATTTTGGAGCACTTCATGCTTCCATCGGCTGAAATGCTTTATGGAGATGAAGATTTCATTTTTCAGCACGACCTGGCACCTGCTCACAGTGCCAAAACCACTGGTAAATGGTTTACTGACCATGGTATTACTGTGCTCAATTGGCCTGCCAACTCTCCTGACCTGAACCCCATAGAGAATCTGTGGGATATTGTGAAGAGAAAGTTGAGAGACGCAAGACCCAACACTCTGGATGAGCTTAAGGCCGCTATTGAAGCATCCTGGGCCTCCATAACATCTCAGCAGTGTCACAGGCTGATTGCCTCCATGCCACGCCGCATTGAAGCAGTCATTTCTGCCAAAGGATTCCCGACCAAGTATTGAGTGCATAACTGAACATTATTATTTGATGGTTTTTTTGTTTGTTATTAAAAAACACTTTAATTTGATTGGATGGGTGAAATATGCTAATTTATTGAGACAGGTTTTTTTGGTTATCAGGAGTTGTATGCCAAAATCATCAGTACTAAAACAATAAAAGACCTGACAAATTTCAGTTGGTGGATAATGAATCTATAATATATGAAAGTTTAATTGTAATCATTACATTATGGTAAATAATGAAATTTAACACTATATGCTAATTTTTTGAGAAGGACCTGTACATGTATGTGATTGCCAGGCTTGCTTCGTTTGGAGAGGGCTCAGAAGCTAAACTCTCTCCTCGCGTGATAGTCATGGCCAAAAGTATTGACACCTCTGCAATTCTGTCAGATAATACTCATTTTCTTCCTGAAAATGATTGCAAACACAAATTTTGTGGTACTATCTTCATTTAATTTGTCTTCAATGAAAAAACACAAAAAGAATTGTCCTAAAGCCAAATTGGATATAATTCCACACCAAACATAAAAAAGGGGGTGGACAAAAGTATTGGCACTGTTCGAAAAATTTTGTGATGCTTCTCTAATTTGTGTAATTAACAGCACCTGTAACTTACCTGTGGCACCTAACAGGTGTTGGCAATAACTAAGTCACACTTGCAGCCAGTTGACATGGATTAAAGCTGACTCAACCGCTGTCCTGTGTCCTTTTGTGTACCACATTGAGCATGGAGAAAAGAAAGAGGACCAAAGAACTGTCTGAGGACATGAGAAGCCAACTTGTGAGGAAGCATGAGCAATCCCAAGGCTACAAGTCCATCTCCAAAGACCTGAATGTTCCTGTGTCTACCGTGCGCAGTGTCATCAAGAAGTTTAAAGCCCATGGCACTGTGGCTAACCTCCCTAGATGTGGACGGACAAGAAAAATTGACAAGAGATTTCAACGCACGATTGTGCGGATGTTGGATAAAGAACCTCGACTAACATCCAAACAAGTTCAAGCTGCCCTGCAGTCCGAGGGTACAACAGTGTCAACCCGTACTATCCGTTGGCGTCTGAATGAAAAGGGACTGTATGTTAGGAGACCCAGGAAGACCCCACTTTTTACCCAGAGACATAAAAAATCCAGGCTGGAGTTTGCCAAAACTTACCTGAAAAAGCCTAAAACGTTTTGGAAGAATGTTCTCTGGTCAGATGAGACAAAAATAGAGCTTTTTGGGCAAAGGCATCAGCATAGAGTTTACAGGAGAAAAAAATGAGGCATTCAAAGAAAAGAACACGGTCCCTACAGTCAAACATGGCGGAGGTTCCCTGATGTTTTGGGGTTGCTTTGCTGCCTCTGGCACTGGACTGCTTCACCGTGTGCATGGCATTATGAAGTCTAAGACTACCAACAAATTTTGCAGCATAATGTAGGGCCCAGTGTGAGAAAGCTGGGTCTCCCTCAGAGGTCATGGGTCTTCCAGCAGGACAATGACCCAAAACACACTTCAAAAAGCACTAGAAAATGGTTTGAGATAAAGCACTGGAGACTTCTAAGGTGGCCAGCAATGAGTCCAGACCTGAATCCCATAGAACACCTGTGAAGAGATCTAAAAATGGCAGTTTGGAGAAGGCACCCTTCAAATATCAGGGACCTGGAGCAGTTTGCCAAAGAAGAATGGTCTAAAATTCCAGCAGAGCATTGTAAGAAACTCATTGATGGTTACCGGAAGCCGTTGGTCGCAGTTATTTTGGCTAAAGGTTGTGCAACCAAGTATTAAGCTGAGGGTGCCAATACTTTTGTCTGGTCCATTTTTGGAGTTTTGTGTGAAATGATCAATGTTTTGCTTTTTGCTTCATTCTCGTTTGTGTTTTTTCATTTAAGACAAATTAAAAGAAGATAATAATAAAAGAATCTGTGATTGCAATCATTTTCAGGAAGAAACTGAGTATTATCTGACAGAATTGCAGGGGTGTCAATATTTTTGGCCATGACTGTAGATGCGGGGTATATTACATAGCTGGCGGCATCTGTATCTAGCAGCAGCAGACGGAGCCGAGCTCTTGCCTCTGACAGCAGAGCTTAAATTGAACGCACACCCGTGTTCACACGCATCGGCACCAGTCAGCTTCCCGTGACATTATTGGGGTGCACCGATGGGTTATCAAAGAAGCCAGAGGCCTGCTGAAGGCCCCCGGCGCTGCCCTCTCAGTACTCCTATGTAGTTCCACCACAGATGGCTCATAGGAGACTGAGACTTAAACAAAAACTTTAAAAAATATGAAGGTTATATTCACCCTGCTCTCCCTCAAATAAAATGAAACAAATGTAAAATATCAAACATATTTAGTATATCTGTAAAAGTCCTGTCTATTAAAAATATTACATTTATTGACCTGATTAGAAAATACTGTAACAAAATGAAAATTGCAGCAAAATTGTGTTTTTGGTCACTACTCCTTCCTAAAAACATGCAAAAAAAAAAACAGTTCAAAATGTATATACCCGAAATGAGTATTAATAAAACCATCAGCTTGCAAGGCAATAAGCAAACCTTCACAGAAACCCTGATGTAGTCCTCAGCAGAGACCACTGGATTAGTGAGAAATTAGCCTACTGTGTATAGGGGTGTCCTTACTTTTCCATTGGGGGGGGGAGGATGGGCATGGCAAGTGGAGCATGTGTAGAGGGGAGGAGGAACAGCAGTTAACTAGTTATTGAACTGGATCCAAAAAGAAAAATCTCTGCATGAGAAACTGCATGTGTGATTCCAACCTAAGGAATCGATTTCCCTCCTTGGATAATGTTCTGAATTCCTGGACACGTTGTGATCTTCCTTCCCTGACTTACATGGAAGAGTTAGCATTAAGGACAGACGGGGGTCCTTTAATATTGGTCTTTATGTACAACTATGGTTATGGTCACACGGTCACGGAGTAGGAAGTCTAACCTGCTGTCAGTAGGATCAGAGACCTGTTTCCACCATATGTACAGAGTTTCACCGTCTTTACAGATGATGATGCTGGTATGTAATTATGTGAACTCTAGTGTATTGAATAATATACTGCCAGGGGCGGAAGAATACAGCGTCGTACCCATATGCAAGAGCAGAGTACGGACGCCCTCTCTAATAATTATGTATTGTTATAGGTATAGAATATCCCTCTTATATGTCCCCAAAAATCTACCAACAACTGGGAGCTATCAATCCAATGTACTGTATGTAATCTAATAAACACTTTGGATTCTTGCCACTTTTATGGTGGGACAGAGACCCCTTACTTGCTTGGCCCCTGTGCACCTGCACAGGTTGGACATATTAAATGTCGCCCCTGCTGACAACCATCACAAATCATTCTTTGACTTCATCAAGGTGGTAGCAGTACATAGAACTTAGAGCGGTGAAAGCCAGGCAGCGTGGTGAAAGTGACTGCTGACTGTGCTTGTTTTCCCGTCAGCTGCAGTAGAGCGGCTGAATGCTGCGGGTATTTGGTATGGAGTAAAATAGTCTGAGACGATGTGCACATGTTGCGGATTAGGCTTAGGAATTTCTGGTGCGGATTCTGCCTCTCCTGGCAGATGTAACAACCCTGCCGGCATCACTGCATGGCCTTCCATTCCCCACCTGCCTGTTACATCTACTCACTCACCCAGTGCCATGCTGTGAGATCTGTCTGCTGCTGGTTCCATGCCATGTGCTTCATGGCGGCCTGCTCTGTGTACACTTCCTGGCTGTGTTCATAGGGGGGCGGCGCCAGCCACTCCGGATTCTTATTGAGACTGTGTGCACCTCCCTATGGTGCTTCTGGCCAATAGCCTTGAGGCCTCTGATACTTAAGGCATCCTCACCCATTGGCGGATGCCTGAGCAAACTATTCCCCTCAGTTAGCATTTGCTACTGAGCTGCCAGTTTGTGTGTTTCCTGTCTCAGAGGGCTGCACTATTGCAGGCCTTCATCTGTGTTCTGTTTGTGTATCCTTGTCCGTTCCTGTCTGTACTCTGGTCTATGTCCGTCCCTGCTCCTTCTTTGTCATTAGTCATTTCCCACTCTGCTGTGTGTACCTCTGCCTTATCTTTCTGCTCTGTTCTCCACTGTCTGTGGCTCTTCTTCTCTCTGCTCAGTTCTACCACAACCTGTGGTTCTGTGTCTCTCAGCTTTTCTCTCAGCTCTGCTCTCTGACCTTGCTCCGCACTCTGTGGCTTTGCTCTGCGGCTCCGCTTCCTGCGGTTCCACCTGGCACCGCTGCTTGCGGTTCTACGTCTTTAGCTCTTGGCGTTACCTCCTGCGGTTCCGCTCTTGGCTCCGACTCCAGCGTCTCCGCTCTTGGCTCCGCCTCCAGCGTCTCCGCTCTTGGCTCCGCCTCCGCTCTTGGCTCTGCCTCCAGCGTATCTGCTCTTGGCTCCGCCTCCTGCGGCTCCGTCCTTGGCTCTGCCTTCTCCTTCTCTACTCTCTGCTCTGCCTTCTCCTTCTCTGCTCATAGCTCTGCCTTCTCCTTCTCTTCTCTTTGCTCTGCCTTCTACTCGTACTCAGCCTCCTGCGATTCAGCTTTGCTTCCACTCTTGCTCTATCTTTATTCTGCAACTTTCCATACAGGTCTCTACCTATTTCTTTATATTCTCCAGTCTGAACAGGTTCTTACCTGTTTCCACACATCCATCTGAATCCCAGTTCCTACCAGAGTTTCAGTCCTGTCTGCCAGTGCCAGTCGTGCCCGCCTGTCTGCCTGAGTGCCAGCCGCGCCCGTCTGCCTGCCTGTATCTCCGTCAAGCCAGTCCGCCCGTCAGGGCCTCTGCCATACCCGTCTGTCAGCCAGTGTCACAGCCGTGCCTGCCTGCCCGTGTCTTGTCCCCGGTGGGATCAGCATCCACAGTCCGACTCCACCCTGGAGTGGCACCTGGTAGCTTCCTATTGCACAAGTCTGACCTCACCATCAGAGGCTCCAGCGAACACCTAGGAAGCTACTTAGTTACGCCCCTTCCAGGGAAGTTCGGTCTGTGGTCCAGTGGGTCCACACCCCCAGGCGCCCGCGCCAACCAGTCTCGGTGCGAGCGTTACAGCAGAAAACGCCGCTGCGGATTTATCGCGTTTTTTGTGCGGTTCCGCAGCGTTTTTTTGTGCGTTTTTGCTGCGGTTTTCTTGCGGATTTGCTGTGTTTTTTACCCCTGTGGTTTTCTATAATGGAATGGGTACAAAAACACTGCAGATTCACAAAAAAGAAGTGACATGCTGCTTGTTTTAAATCGCAGCGTTTCCGCAGCGGATTTTCCGCAAAGTGAGCACAGCATTTTTTTTTCTCATTTATTTAAATTGTACTGTAAATCAATTGCGGATCTGCAGCGTTTCTGCACTGCAAAAAACGCTGCGGATCCGCAGAGAATCCGCAACGTGTGCACATACCCTAAAGGGGATTTTTAAAAACGTAACCCCCACTCATGTGCTCTTTGGCATCTCTGTGAAGTAGCCCAAGAATTTATCTAAGGGAATCTGTCAATAGTGCTGCCGAACTGCGGGCAGCATGGATTACACTCTCCGTCATTGCCACTGGGTGTATTTCACTCTGAAACGCTGCGGTTTCTTAGACAATAGAATCTGCACTTGGAAATGACTAGTCAGAGAGATGTCCTTGTTGGCCTCTCCCTACTTATTATATCAAGTGCAAATACTTTCACTCGTCAGTGACTCACGTAGACACATTAAAATAAATGTGTTTTCCTGTCATAGGGTTAAAATTGTAAAAATTGTTGCAATACACGGACACGTACAGCACACGGACCCTAAAAACGTTCTCACGGACATCACACGGATCCCACACGGATGGCCTATGTGAGCACACGGACAACTCCGGTACCGTTTTCTCCAGTACTGGAATTATCTGGACGTGTGAGACTGGCCTTAGGGAGAGACCTGTCAATCTAGGTGGGCGGGGGGAAGCCAGCAAGAAAAACTCTGTAACTACTCATTGCTCTAGTGTTACTTCTGTGACACACTGCAGCGTTTCAGAGTAAAACATACCCAGCGGCAATAACGGGGCCAACGTCTGATTCATGGCTGCAAGTCAGCAGCAAAAAAACGCCACTAAAAGTGCAGCCTGTTTTGCAGCCTTTTTACTGCCAAGAAAACTGGTTTTGCTTGCATAAAAAAGCTGCAAAAATGCTTTGTGTGAGCATAGCCTAAAACGACAAGCGCATACACTGTGTCCAGTTCAGGCAATCCTCTGTGAGCCAAGTAGACTGGTTACAGGCAGATGAATTTTACCTGCACTGACACATTGTAACAAACTGTTAGGAAAGGAATGAGATTTGTGCTGGGGTATGATCAGCTCACAGAGGATTGTCTAGGCCTGATACAGCTCTTAGGTGTGAGATATAATGCATTATACCCGATTTTTAGCCTGTTGATGAAACCGTACACACTGCACGGGGGGATAGCCTGTCACAGAACTCGCACTGTGCCCCATATTAATGAAATTCCCACAAAGAGTTCGTTATAAGTAGGACAATTAATGGCAAATATGGAAAGATGGATTCAGCTTACTACGCCAGTTGTTTTACCTGGAGGGTGCTGGTCGTGCTGGTGATTGCAGCCAAATGGAAGAAGTGGAGGGGAGGGAGGAGTGAAGTTCAGCACGACCATCCAGGTAATGGTCGTGCTGAACTTCACTCCTCTCTCCCCTCCACTGCTTCTGGGAAAATGAATGGCTGTCCATTCCATCTATGAAAAGCATGTTGTAGTCACCATGATATCTCCTGTGTCAGGAGGAGAAGCCACAAATCATCTCCTCCAGGCTCTGCAGCCTCTGCTGATCCGTCATGTGCATTGTTTTACTTTGCTTTATCCTTTTCATGATGTTTTCATGACGGTATGATTTTCACAGCAGTACTACGTGTCCCTTATTAATCAAACATGACTTCTCCTTGTGACCACAACATTAATCTGCAGTCTTCTCTTGTTCACCTGATATTGTCAATTTCACTAGACAATGATAGAATAAGGTATTTGTCCTTATGGCGCCTCTTCCCTTCTTCTGATGTGCCCCTCAGTGAGGAGGGCTAATTATGTCTGGGGTATTGTGCTTGTAGATCCAACACTAGGACTATTTCCACCTACACTTAGATATTCCAGGCCACATCGTGGCAATTTCATACACTCCATTCCACTTTCTTTGTCAGAAACATTGTGCCTATGTACAAGTAAATGGAGGCAATCTTGCATAAATATAGTTCTCAGATCAAACGGTGATTTGTATTGTGTCAACGGCAACGTGTGAAATTAGTAAAAGTTGTCCAGGTCTAGAGAGGAGTTTTCCATTTCTAGAAAGGCAGTGTGCGCACAGTGACATCTAGATGCCAAGCCACTTCTGGAGGACACCGGCGGTCGTTTTCCTGAGGGGGCTTCACCGGTGCTACTGTCGTCGATCTTACTGCGGCTCTACCGCTATCGGTTGTCACTCTATACCGTGAGCCGGTAGGTTCTCAGCAGAAGCTGCTCAGCGAATGAGCATGTCACTTCTATTACCGGCTTCTGGGATTCAGAGCACTGAAGTGGTTAATAAAAGTGACATGAGACGGAATATGTGCTCGGTAATATCGTTTTGACATTGCCGTGCGTTAGGTTCATTTTATGGGGCATTTTTACAGTTTGTCAGATGAAGGACACTGTGTGCACATACCCAAAACAGTGCCAGACACAAACCATGGACACACGTGGTGCTTTTATTGGGAACAAGTAGACCCCTTTTTCACATTTTGGGAATATAAACAACTCATTAAAATTCCTTCAAAGATAGACAGTAGTTTGTGTAACATTTACCAGTTAAAAAGTGTTTGCATGAAAAAGTTAAAAACGATAGTAGGAACCATTTGGATATCATTGCATTTTAAGAAAACTTTTTTTTGTGCCTAAAACCGGGACCGTCAGCTTTTTCCACTAAACTATTGTGACAGAAGAATGATAAAAGAAAAGTCTTTCTACTCATTTTCCGGTAGATAAATTATCCCCATCCGTACATGGGACATTATTCCCAGGGACAGACCCAAATGCTAAGTTCTTTTATACAATTTTGGCATGGAAACTTGGCTCTGAGCACTTTAACCCCTTAGCGACCGCCGATACGCCTTTTAACGGCGGCCGCTAAGGGTACTTAAACCACAGCGCCATTAATTAACGGCGCTGTGGAAAAAGTGACTAGCGCCCCCCAGAGTCGGATTTTCTCCGGGATCTCGGCTGCCGGGGGTAGCCGAGACCCCAGAGAACATGATTCGGGGGGTTTTTAACCGACCCCGCATTTGCGATCGCCGGTAATTAACAGTTTACCGGCGATCGCAAAAAAAAAAAAAAAAAACGCGATCTCTTTTTAATTTCTCTGTCCTCCGATGTGATCGCACATCGGAGGACAGAGAAAAGGGGTCCCATGTAGTCCCCCAATACTTACCTGTCTCCCCCGGTGCTCCTCGTGGCTCCCGGTGGGCGCCGCCATCTTAAAAATGGCGGGCGCATGCGCAGTGCGCCCGCCGGCCGGCCCCGCGAGAATCTTTGGGGTCTCGGCTGCCGGGGGTAGCCGAGACCCCAAAGAGCATGATCGGGGTCGGTTTTACCAACCCCTGTTTTGTGATCGCCGGTAATTAACTGTTTACCGGCGACCGCAAAAAAAAAAAAAAAGTAAAGTGTAATTCTGTCCTCTGATGTGATCGCACATCAGAGGACATAGAAATAGGGGGATTCGGGGACCCTAGCATACTCACCTGTGTCCCTGGATCCTCCTGCTGCTCCTCCTGGCTGCTGGGGAAAAGAAAATGGCGGGCGCATGCGCAGTGCGCCCGCCATCTGTCTCCATCTGCTGGCCGGCAGGAGAACAGCAGTTGGGGCTAAAATTAGGGGTAGGGTTAGGGCTAGGGGTAGGGTTAGGGCTAGGGTTAGGGCTAGGGCTAAATTTAGGGTTAGAGTTGGGGGCTAAATTTAGGGTTAGGCTTCTTTCACACTTACATCGGTACGGGGCCGTCGCAATGCGTCAGCCCGACATACCGACGCACGTTGTGAAAATTGTGCACAACGTGGGCAGCGGATGTAGTTTTTCAACGCAGCCGCTGCCCAATCTATGTCCTGGGGAGGAGGGGGCGGAGTTACGGCCACGCATGTGCGGTCAGAAATGGCGGATGGGACGTACAAAAAAAGTTTCATTGGACTTTTTTTGGTGCTGACGGTCCGCCAAAACACAACTGATCCAGTGCACGATCCGTCGGCAATACAAGTCTATGGGCAAAAAACGCATCCTGCGGGCACATTTGCAGGATCCGTTTCTTGTCCAAAACTACGGATTGCGACGGATGCCAAACGACGCAAGTGTGAAAGTAGCCTTAGGGCTAGGGTTAGGATTGGGGTTAAAGTTAGGGCTAGGGTTGGGGCTAAAGTTGGGGTTAGAGTTGGGATTAGGGTTAGGGTTTGGATTAGGGTTGGTATTAGGGTTACGCTTGGGATTAGGGTTAGGTTTGGGATTAGGGTTAAGGTTAGGGTTGTGATTAGGGGTGTATTGGGATTAGTGTTGTGAATTCTGTGGCAGAGCTCCGTCCTGTGGTCACAAGTGGTACTTCGGCTGATTCTCTCTGTGAGCTTCCGTTGGTGGAGGAAAGTGGTACTGCGGCTTCTGAGTTTCCTTCCTCAGGTGATGTGGTGAAGTCGTTAGGTGCTGCTCTATTTAACTCCACCTAGTGCTTTGATCCTGGCCTCCAGTCAATGTTCTAGTATTGGACCTGTTTCCTCCTGGATCATTCCTGTGGCCTGTTGCTCTGCATAGCTAAGTTCCTCTTTGCTATTTGTTTGCTGTTTTTTTCTGTCCAGCTTGTCAATTTGTTTTTTTCTGCTTGCTGGAAGCTCTGGGACGCAGAGGGTGTACCTCCGTGCCGTTAGTTCGGTACGGAGGGTCTTTTTGCCCCCTTTTGCGTGGTTTTTGTAGGGTTTTGTGTAGACCGCAAAGTTACCTTTCCTATCCTCGCTCTGTTCAGAAAGTTGGGCCTCACTTTGCTAAATCTATTTCATCTCTACGTTTGTCTTTTCATCTTAACTCACAGTCATTATATGTGGGGGCTGCCTTTTCCTTTGGGGTATTTCTCTGAGGCAAGGTAGGCTTATTTTCTATCTTCAGGCTAGCTAGTTTCTCAGGCCGTGCCGAGTTGCATAGGGAGCGTTAGGCGCAATCCACGGCTGCCTTTAGTGTGGTTGGAGAGGAATAGGGATTGCGGTCAACAGAGTTCCCACGTCTCAGAGCTCGTTCTTGTTTTTTGGGTTATTGCCAGGTCACTGTATGTGCGCTGACCTCTATGTCCATTGTGGTACTGAATTACCTTTCATAACAGATTAGGGTTAGGTTTGAGGTTAGGGTTGAGATTAGGATTAGGGGTGTGTTGGATTTAGGGTTTTGATTAGGGTTATGGTTAGGGTTGACATTAGGGTTGTTTTGGGGTAAGGGTTGTGATTATGGTTAGGGTTAGTGATTAGGATTTTGGATCAGGTTGGGATTAGGGTTAGGGGTGTGTTGGAGTTGGGTTGGAGCTAGAATTGGGGGATTTCCACTGTTTAGGTACATCAGGGGGTCTCCAAACACGACAGCCAATTTTGCGCTCAAAAAGTCAAATGGTGCTCCCTCCCTTCTGAGCTCTGCCGTGCGCCCAAACAGTGGTTTACCCCCACATATGGCGCATCAGCGTACTCGGCATAAACTCGCCCCCCCCGTGCCCTGATCTCCCCCCCCTTATACTTACCTGGCCGCCCGAGGTCCGTCCGTCTTCTTTCCTGGGCGCCGCCATCTTCCAAAATGGCGGGCGCATGTGCAGTGCGCCCGCCGAATCTGCCGGCCGGCAGATTCGTTCCAGAGTGAATTTTGATCACTGAGATATATCCTATCTCAGTGATCAAAATAAAAAAAATAGTAAATGACCCCCCCCTTTGTCACCCCCATAGATAGGGACAATAAAAAAAATAAAGAATTTTTTTTTTTTTCACTAAGGTTGGGGTAAGAACTAGGGTTAGGGTTAGGGGTAGGGTTAGGGGTAGGGTTAGGGTTAGGGGTAGGGTTAGGGTTAGGGGTAGGGTTAGGGGTAGGGTTAGGGCTAGGGTTAGGGGTAGGGGTAGGGTTAGGGCTAGGGTTAGGGGTAGGGTTAGGGCTAGGGTTAGGGTTTCGGTATGTGCACACGTATTCTGGTCCTATGCGGATTTTTCCGCAGCGGATTTGAAAAATCCACAGTGCTAAACCGCTGCCGATTTATCGTGGATTTACCGCGGTTTTTCTGCGCATTTCACTGCGGTTTTACAACTGCGATTTTCTATTGGAGCAGTTCTAAAACCGCTGCGGAATCCGCAGAAAGAAGTGACATGCTGCGGAATGTAAACCGCTGCGTTTCCGTGCAGTTTTTCCGCAGCATGTGTACAGCGATTTTTGGTTCCCATAGGTTCACATTGAACTGTACACTCATGGGAAACTGCTGTGGATCCGCAGCGTTTTCCGCAGCGTGTGCACATACCTTTAGAATTAGGCTATGTGCACACGGTGCGGATTGGCCGCTGCAAACTCGGCTTTGGGAAAATGGCCGCCGCGATCTCTAATGCGCACGCGCGGCATCCTGCGGCCATTTTCCTGAAGCCCCGTGCAGCAGAGCACTCGATCTGCGCACGCGCGGCCCCAGGAAGATGGCCGCCCCCACCGACGAAAGGGATGACAGCGCAGATCGCGCGCTGCTTGTTCACCACTACGCCACCAACGTAAAGCTGAGGAAGAACCAGCGATGCCACCACGCTCTCCCGACCTGACCAGCCTGATTGACAGGCGAAAACGGCGACTTTGGTAAGTTATTTCTCAGCATAGGTGGGGAATCGGGGTACACTACATACACTATAGGAACACACAGCGCAGGCCCTATTTAACAGTATTTATAGCTCAATCTCAAAAAACGGGGTGACAGGTTCCCTTTAAGGTCAAAATAGGCTGGGTCATGAAGGGGTTAAGGTGAATGCATGGTCGTCATGGGGCTGATATACAGATTACATTGATACAATAGGTGAAGAAATCTGCCCTGTGGTTTTTCTTTCAATCACCATTTGAAGTTTTCTGGTGATGAGATTCGGGTGCATGGGGCCCAGAATGTTTAATTTCCCGGCTGGTCTTAAATAGAATTACAGCGGGGCAGCGCATAAACAGATCGAGATCTTGGCTCAGTAATATCTTTTAGAGAAGCTGAGCACAAAGAACTGTAGATTTGTGGGAAAAGATTCTGTACATTTAGTATTTTATTCAGTGAAATCCCTGGTGTTTGTATATGAGTCCAGTGGGCGGTCCTACTCCGTGATTGACAGCTGGCTTTGCATGCAGCTATATATGGAAGACAGTCAGTCATTAGTGAGACCGTCCAAATACCAGGGAGTTCAGTGAATGAAATATAAAAATTAGTAACACTTTACCCACAAAAATGTAGATCCACCTGATCAGCTCCTCCTGCTCTGTACCATCACACAGCACGTCCATCATGCCAGGTATACCCCAGTAATGGATGATGTGCTGCACTATGCTGATGGCTCTGCTACAGTGTAGTTTGTGGATTGTGAGAAACAGCCTCCCTGATGCCTGAGTGCTGTGCAGCTCTGGTCTCAGGGGTTAATGCAGCAGCCTGCAGTGTGACTGCAGCAGGAGAGGGCAATGTGGCTGCTGCTCTGCTGCCTCTGCAGCTGTTGCTGACTCCTGTTCTATCACCTTCAAGCAGCCGCAGAGCTTGCTGGGAGTTGTATTTCAGGGTGCTGAGCCCTGCAGTAGGATGATGCAGATGCTCACATTCTGGAAAGGAAACTCCATTTCCATCAGTATGGCTGTGGTGCACTGTTGTTTTTGCACACTAGTTCTGCTGTATTGCAGTGTCAATCAGGATTCTGGAGCCAGTGCGGAGAAGCCAGGGATGAGGGACCTGCCTCTTATTGGTTCCTGTAGACTGGGAGGGATGGGAAGGAGGGCTGCAGATTGCTAGTGACACTGTACAAGCCATCTCTCTCTGCTTCATCATCTGATGGGAAACCCCTGGAAGGGCAAAGCATCTGTGAGGGGGCCAGGGAGGCAGGGGCAAGACAGGCTGTGCTGCAGGTCATTGCTGCTGGGGTGAGGAGGAGGATGTTTGTCAGAGAGGGGAGGACTGGCGGAGCAGAGGAATAACCAGTGCTGAGGCAGGTAAGAGGATTGCTCCGTGCCCCTGCATGGAAGAAGAGTTTGCTGCAGTCTGCTGCATACAAGTGAGGACCCTGGCTAGCCCCCCATCTGCTGGCTCTCATGTGTCCGCTCCAGAGCCCCATCATTATCCCCCGATCACAGTGGAATGGTGGCATCATCTAGCTGCATTGATTTGGAGGATTTGCTCTCTATAGGGTGTAAGTGTATATTGGGTTTGCAGTGATAATAACGCCTACTTCAATTATGCCACGGTCATGCAATATTAATGAGAACACACAGCCAGCAGAATAAATTAACGGCATCAGATTTTTTTCCTCTTTCCCAGAAAAGCCTTGCTTTTGCTATTTAGCTCCTCGTCAACTTCCTAGCTTTCTCTCCAGCCTTATAACAAGATAAGACCTATTTGTTAGAAATTGGCGTGTCTGTAGCAAAGGGCATAGTGGGAGCAGTCAGCAAGTGGTGCCCTCCAGGCAGGCTAGGCCTCAGGTGCAGCCATGGCTGGCACTGGACAGAGCCGAGACCTCCTGGGGAAAGCGAAGTCACCTTGTGAGGGCTTCTTACATCAGTGCGTGTATGCCAAAACCAGGAGTGGGGCTTACAGAGGAAAACTAGAAATGAAAGATTGGCACCTGTGTCTTGGAGACGCCTGGTTTTGGCATACAAATACTGATGTGTGAATAAAGCCTCAGAAGGTGAGACATTCATGCTGAAAAAGAGGATAATCATGCTTTATATATATATATATATATATGTATATATACACGCACACATACACTTCTTAGTAGTGGAAGCCATTGACCGCAGCTCCTCTGCAGTGTGTATGCCCTGACTGGTGTGCCTGAAGTTTAGGGAAGAGGTATGCAGTTAATAAATGTGCCTTTAGTATGCACCGTAGATCTAAATAGCTCCAAAACATTAATTAGAATGGTAGATATATGATTATTTTTGGAGTATGGTATATTTAATAGTTTTTTATGATAACATATTCCCAATAAAATATTGCATATTCATTTTACATTCTTTATAAATTCTCATTATCTGCAATGAGAACTACATGCGTTTTGTTGCGTTCTCTATATTCCGTGTTCCATAGAGTTAAGTTCATAGGACTGAGGTTTGTAAACCATGTCGCCAACATATGTCTGTACCTGGTTGTTGCTGTGCAAATTTTCACGTTCTGCACTAAAACCTGGTCTCGGTAGCTGAGATACAGTATGTGGAGCTGAATACCATAGTTTAGCTTTACTTGTCTCTGCTTGCTGTGCATAGACTGGATTCTCTAGCAACAAGACATTGTTCTGCAGGGACTGTTATTTTTTATTTGCTTTTATCTATATTTAGGCCTTTGTTAGCCACAGATAGATCACTCAAGGAAGCTTAGCTAAAGCTGGTGTTGGAGTCTTTTTTCCACAGTGTCATGGTTGTAGCAGGGGTCACTGTCCTCGCCTTCGTAGGAAGAGGCAGTCAGAGATCAGCCTCAGTCTGGACTTCCTTTGATGTTCAATTCGACAGAAAGCCGGGACAGTGACGCCAGTGCTGATTGTGCTCATGGGTCCCAACACCGTAATACAGCCCTTGGACTGTGAGTGCCGACACCTCTCGAATGGCGCCGGCAAGGGAGGTGAGTATGGCCTTTTTTTATTTTATCAGGGCCAAACATTTCGATCAAAAAGGGGTTGTCCTAGTAGTGGACAGCCCATTTAACCCCTTCAAGTTGCGGCCCTTTTTCATTTTTGCGTGTTCGTTTTTCGCTTCCCTCGTTCCCAGAGCCATAACTTTTTTATTTTTCCGTCAATATCGTCATGT
The DNA here is from genome assembly GCF_032444005.1 of Ranitomeya imitator. Taxonomy (NCBI): domain Eukaryota; kingdom Metazoa; phylum Chordata; class Amphibia; order Anura; family Dendrobatidae; genus Ranitomeya; species Ranitomeya imitator. The sequence goes on along the minus strand of NC_091284.1, from coordinate 580,977,680 downwards.
GAGGGCTTATTTTTTGCGGGACAAGTTGTACTTTTGAGCGACACCATTGGTTTTACCATGTCTTTTACTAGAAAACATGAAAAAAAATTCCAAGTGCGGTGAAATTGCAAAAAAAGTGCAATCCCACACTTGTTTTTTGTTTGGCTTTTTTGCTAGGTTCACTAAATGCTAAAACTGACCTGCCATTATAATTCTCTAGGTCATTACGAGTTCATAGACACCTAACATGACTAGGTTATTTTTTATCTAAGTGGTGAAAAAAAATTCCAAACTTTGCTAAAAAAAAAAAAAAAAAGGGCCATTTTCCGATACCCGTAGCGTCTCCATTTTTCGTGATCTGGGGTCGGGTGAGGGCTTATTTTTTGCGTGCCGAGCTGATGTTTTTAATGATACCATTTTTGCGCAGATACGTTCTTTTGATCGCCCGTTATTGCATTTTAATGCAATGTCGCGGCGACCAAAAAAACGTAATTCTGGCGTTTCGGATTTTTTTCTCGCTACGCCGTTTAGCGATCAGGTTAATGCTTTTTTTTAATTGATAGATCGGGCAATTCTGAACACGGCGATACCAAATACGTGTAGGTTTGGGGTTTTTTTAATTGTTTTATTTAGGATGGGGCGAAAGGGGGGTGATTTAAACTTTTATATTTTTTATATTTTTTTCATATTTTTAAAAACATTTTTTTTTTACTTGTGCCATGCTTCAATAGCCTCCATGGGAGGCTAGAAGCTGGCATAGCCTGATCGGCTCTGCTACATAGCAGCGATCATCAGATCGCTGCTATGTAGCAGAAATGCAGGTGTGCTGTGAGCGCCGACCACAGGAGGGCGCTCACAGCAGACCTGCATCAGTAACCATAGAGGTCTCAAGGACCTCTATGGTTACCTTCCCGATGCATCGCCGACCCCCGATCATGTGACGGGGGTCGGCGATGACGTCATATCCGGCCGCCCGGCCGGATGCGGTAGTTAAATGCCGCTGTCTGTGTTTGACAGCGGCATTTAACAGGTTAATAGCGGCGGGTGAATAGCGATTTCACCCGCCGCTATTGCGCGCACATGTCAGCTGTACAAAACAGCTGACATGTCGCGACTTTGATGTGGGCTCACCGCCGGAGCCCACATCAAAGGGGGATTCACGGCATGCGCAGTAGATGTACGGCGCATGTCGTGAAGGGGTTAATGCAAGTCTGTGAGAGCCAGAACAAATGACCTCCACGCCACTCCATGAAATAATAATTTTTAAAGTGCCAACATATTTCGCATTGAGAGTCCTCAGTGGTTGATACCTTTTAATGGCTAACTGAAGGTATCAACCACTGAGAACTCTCAATTCTAAATATTTTTCTGTCCACTGGCTAACACGGTACCAAGATATATTTCTTTCCTGTAACATATTTCGCAGCACTTTACAATTTTAGAGGGGACTTGTAGGGCCAATAAAACACATTACAGAATAACACATAAGTCAGATGCCAAGAGGAGTGAGGGCCCTGCTCACAAGCTTGCAATCTATGAGGAAATAGGGGAGACATGAAAGGTAAATGGTAAAATGTACTTATATTCTACGGTCCAGCAATCAATATAATAAATAGAGAATTCACATAATTCTGCATGAATCGGTCACTATTCAGTAGCTGTACAAGCACAGACACAAGTACATGTAGGGGGTGTAAACAGATATTACGAGGGTCATGATTTTGAAGAAAATATTATATAGTCAAAGCAGGGATAGTTAGTTAAGAGATGTGGGCCAACAGGCCAGTCTAAAGATATTTGTTTGTGTGCCAATGTTAATACTGTGGGTATTGGGAATTCATCAAATTGTCCTGGGTAGTGCATTCCAAAGAATTGGTGCAGCACGTGAGAAGTCTTGGATACAGGAATTATTGCGAATTTTAGTTTTAAGTCATTAGCAGAATGGAGGTTATTGGTGGGGTGGTAGACTGAGATAAGTGAGGAGATGTAGAGTGGTGCTGAATCGTGGAACGCTTTGTGGGTGAGAGTGATAATTTTATATTAAATTCTGTAGCTGATGGACAACCAGTGCAACGACTGGCACAGGGTAGAGGCATCGGTATAGCTGTTGGAAAGGAATAAGATCCTGGCTGCTGCATTCAGGATGGATTGGAGAGGGGAGAGCTTAGTAAGAGGGAGACCGATTAGTAGAGAGTTGGATTAGTCCAGACGAGAATAAATAAGAGGTATAGTAAGAGTTTTTGTCAAGTAAAAGGGAAGGAAAGGTCAAATTCTAGAGATTTTTTGAGGTGCATGTGACAGAAGTGAGTGATTGGATGTGGGGAGTGAAGGAAAGATCTGAATCATATATAACACCAAGACAGTGGGCATGTTGGTGGGCAGTAATGGTTTAACCACACACAGAAATGGCACCCCGACAGTAAGGGGAAAATGAGAGGAGGAGCCAGCAAAAGATACAGTGAATGAGCAGTCAGAGAGGTAGGAGCAGAACCAGAGAGAACAGTGTCCTTGAGGCCCATAGAGAGGAGCATATTGAGGAGGAGCTGATGATCCACGGTGTCGAATGCTGCAGAGAGATCCAGGAGAATTAGCATGAAGTAGTGAGAATTAGATTTAGCTGTCAGTAGGTCATTAGTTACAGTTGTGGCCACAAGTATTGACACCCCTGCAATTCTGTCAGATAATACTCAGTTTCTTCCTGAAAATTATTGCAATCACAAATTCTTTGGTATTATTATCTTCATTTAATTTGTCTTAAATGAAAAAACACAAAAGAGAATGAAGCAAAAAGCAAAACATTGATAATTTCACACAAAACTCCAAAAATGGGCCAGACAAAAGTATTGGCACCCTCAGCCTAATACTTGGTTGCACAACCTTTAGCCAAAATAACTGCGACCAACCGCTTCCAGTAACCATCAATGAGTTTCTTACAATGCTCTGCTGGAATTTTAGACCATTCTTCTTTGGCAAACTGCTCCAGGTCCCTGATATTTGAAGGGTGCCTTCTCCAAACTGCCATTTTTAGATCTCTCCACAGGTGTTCTATGGGATTCAGGTCTGGACTCATTGCTGGCCACCTTAGAAGTCTCCAGTGCTTTCTCTCAAACCATTTTCTAGTGCTTTTTGAAGTGTGTTATGGGTCATTGTCCTGCTGGAAGACCCATGACCTCTGAGGGAGACCCAGCTTTCTCACACTGGGCCCTACATTATGCTGTAAAATTTGTTGGTAGTCTTCAGACTTCATAATGCCATGCACACGGTCAAGCAGTCCAGTGCCAGAGGCAGCAAAGCAACCCCAAAACATCAGGGAACCTCCGCCATGTTTGATTGTAGGGACTGTGTTCTTTTCTTTGAATGCCTCTTTTCTTTCTCCTGTAAACTCTATGTTGATGGCTTTGCCCAAAAAGCTCTACTTTTGTCTCATCTGACCAGAGAACATTCTGCCAAAACTTACCTGAAAAAGCCTAAAATGTTTTGGAAGAAACTCCAGCCTGGCTTTTTTATGTCTCGGGGTAAGAAGTGGGGTCTTCCTGGATCTCCTACCATACAGTCCCTTTTCATTCAGACGCCGACGGATAGTATGGATTGACACTGTTGTACCTTCGGACTAAAGGGCAGCTTGAACTTGTTTGGATGTTAGTCGAGGTTCTTTATCCAACATCCGCACAGTCTTGCGTTGAAATCTCTTGTCAATTTTTCTTTTCCGTCCACATCTAGGGAGGTTAGCCACAGTGCCATGGGCTTTAAACTTCTTGATGACACTGCGCACGGTAGACACAGGAACATTCAGGTCTTTGGAGATGGACTTGTAGCCTTGAGATTGCTCATGTTTCCTCACAATTTGGTTTCTCAAGTCCTCAGACAGTTCTTTGGTCTTCTTTCTTTTCTCCATGCTCAATGTGGTACACACACGGACACAAGACAGAGGTTGAGTCAACTTTAATCCATGTCAACTGGCTGCAAGTGTGATTTAGTTATTGCCAACACCTGTTAGGTGCCACAGGTAAGTTACAGGTGCTGTTAATTACACTAATTAGAGAAGCATCACATGATTTTTCGAACAGTGTCAATACTTTTGTTCACCCCCATTTTTATGTTTGGTGTGGAATTATATCCAATTTGGTTTACGACAATTCTCTTTGTGTTTTTTCATTTAAGACAAATTAAATGAAGATAATAATAACAAAGAATTTGTGATTGCAATCATTTTCAGGAAGAAACTGAGTATTATCTGACAGAATTGCAGGGGTGTCAATACTTTTGGCCACCAACTGTAGTAAGGGCAGTTTCAGTCGAGTGTAAAGAGTGGAAACCGGATTGAAAAGGGTCAAGAAAAGAGTGATCTGAGAGATAGTGGATTAGATGGGAGTGGACCAAGCGTCCAGGAGTTTAGAGATGAAGGGAAGTTTAGAGAGACAGGTCTATAGTTAGCAGTGCAATTCTGGTTGAGAGATGGTGTTTTAAGTAATGGATGAAATACAGATGCTGCCGGCAGGTCACTTTTCGCCACAGACTGATAGTAGTGGCCCTGGAAAACGATGAATGCGGTGGCAGGTGAGTATGAGACAGGGGACGGGACAATTACATTTAGGCCTCGCTCACATGATTGTATAACATGGCCGAGTGCTATCCAATGTTTTATCGGATAGCACTCGGCCCAGTATTCTATGGGGCAGTGCAGAGCCGTGATTATTTTCTCATGCCGATTCAGCATGGGAGAACAATGGCAGCTAGACTCGTCTCCCTCACATCCATACAATTCTATAGGTGCTTGTGAAACATCGGGCTGCACTTGGATGTCATCCCAGTGCAGTCCGTTATATGCCCATTCAGGCCATGGAGGAGATGGAGAAATTATTTTCTCCGTGTACTTTGCACTTGTGCTGCCATTCTTTCATGCGAGGGGGGATCTGAGCATAGAAAACAGACACTCAGCTCACGCTCTCAGAGGAGCAGGAGCCGAGTCATTAGCATATCGCATCCGATGCCATACGTCAGTGTGACTCCAGCGGTGCAATAAAAAATCTGGAGTGGTAAAGTATTCCCTCTAGTGGGCTACTTAACACAACCGTATTTTGGGTCCGAGTTCTGTCTGAAAAAAAATCAACCTTACACAGGCAGCATTAAATGGACCTGTGTTATCCAATTGGGCTATTCAGATGAAAGTATTTTCTCATTGACCAAATGTCCGCGTGAATAACGATGCAGCAGAGACTCGCCTGTTTAAGTCCATGGGTGCATAAAGAAAATTGTACCCCACATGCATTATCCTTATTGCAGCCATTTGCAATTCTGTAACGTAGGAAACTGTACTTTGTACATTTTATTAACTGCTGATGTATAAAAACAGGTATCAAACAGATGACAATACACATGAAAAATTATCCTTTTTATCAGATGAAAATTAGACATTTTTTTTTTTTTGTGTGATCTCCGTCAGAGGATGGACTCTATTGTAAAACATACCTTGTAATTCCACCTTTGTCCTGCAGCGGCCACTGCAGGGAACATGGACACGGTGTTCACCTGATCTTTTATTATTTTTTATTATTATTTATTTATTATTATAGTGCCATTTACTCCATGGCGCTTTACATGTGAGAAGGGGTGTACATATTAAAAAAACAAGTACAATAATAATGAACAAAACGAGTCATCGACTGGTACAGGAGGAGAGAGGACCCTGCCCGCGAGGGCTCACTGTCTACAAGGGATGGGTGAGGATACAGTGGGTGAGGGTAGAGCTCGGTGTGGTGGTATCTGCAGGTTGTAGGCTTGGCGGAAGAGGTGGCGCTTCAAGTTCCTTTTGAAGGTTTATCTTCAGTGAGTTCTGCTGTCAGATTTGCCAAAATCAGCTGATTACTACTGCAATCCATATTTACTAAAGGGGTTGTCCAAACGGCATGACCCCTAATGATAGGCTTCTATTCAGATCATTTTACAATAAAAGTGGTGAATAATAATATTGACAGTCGTAGAAATAGCATTTCTCTCATGTATCTTTTCCCTTGGAGTTGATTATTTTTCACGAAGGATTATTTCAATGTTTCACGTTTCGGATTATTGTGACTGTATACGGTATATCAATTTATTATAACCTGTGTTTGCTGGAGGGCTGCCAGCATAGGAGGATACGAATGACCCCCTTAATTAACTAAGCACGATGATAAACAATTTAGCATGAAAGCTGAAGATGTGATGCTAATGGCAGCGTGGACCATTTTTCCTATTTTTGATACAGGTCCAGTATGCACTGTGGACCCCAAATTCCAAATGTAATGTTTAAGAAGCTGTTTAATGTTTGCAGTATCCTATATTTCCCCTGTACAAGTGATGTATAGCCAAGAGAAGTAGGAATGGACAATACAACTAAAGTTATGTCAAGTAATGCTCAGTAAAGAAGAAAGGTGCAATGCACATGTACAGATAATAAATAATGCAGTATCAAAAGAATATCCAAAAGATACTAAGCAATAACTATGTGCAATAGAGTGCCATTTGCATGGCCACCCATAGCCACTCATGGAAAAAGCATCATATGGGAAAATCGCCAAAAAGAGAATCTGTCACCAGGTTTTTGAAGGCTTCATGATGTAGGGGCAAAGACCCTGATTCTAGCGATGTATAACTTACTGGACAGCTTTCTGTAGTTTTGATAAATCACTTTTATCTGCTTCAAATCTGTCAATTCTCTGAACGCCCAAATCACTTGATTGTGCATAGGCAGAAAGCTGCCAACCAGTGCTGGAGGCTGGGTTATACAGAACTCATGAATATGGAGGACTATATGGCAGCAGGTTTACTAGTCCTCTAGTGATAATCTCCTGCTGATAAAACATTGATTTTATCAAAACTACAGCCAAAAGCCCATTAAGTGATACATTGCTGGAATCAGAGTTTCTGCCCCAACATTATGCTGCTCTCAGATTAGGGAGCAGAAACCTGGTGAAAGATTCCCTTTAACCACAGCTGCCATTTCATCCGTCTTTTTCTTTTAGATACAGACTCATCTGGCATAACATGTAAAATGGAGGGAGCACAACATTTTATTTGATAGAAAAAGGCATTATAGATAAGAAATTGAAGATTTGGGCTAGAGATAGACAAAAACGCACACAAGTGTCCTGCCTTGTCTTTGTGGTGGCTGGGGAATTTGTAACTATACGTGATAAGCCACTGAGCTACTAGCAGGAGTGGCCCTCAACTCCGCAGTGACCGTAAGCCATGGTTGCTTATTGCACCTCCTCGCACATTGGATAATAGTCAGCCAAACCTATTGATTTCAGAGGGATCGGCTGACCATCTAACATGTGCGGAGGCCTCCAGACTCTTCCCGGATACATGATGTCGGCGGAGAGGATTGGGCTGTTGGAATTTCAATCTTATCCTTTTATTCGGCATGGAGATAAGCTGCCAGCAGAGGAGTCTGGCAGTGGTTCTCTCAGAGAACACAGGAACGCTTGTCCGATGGGTGAGTCTGGAGACATAAGGGTCATCCTAAGGACTGTTCAGCCTGCAGCTACCTATGAGTTCACCGATAAAAGTATACTAGCACTGTTTCCTGGTCTACTCCACTCTGCCAGCCAGTGATCCTGGGCTTTGTTTGTTCCTTATCCCATTTCAGTGATATTTGAGTTGATTCCCCCTACTCTTGTGTTGGCATACATTAGTGTCTATGGATAAGAAGGGTTTATGCAGGGTCTAATAATCCACTAGAAAATAAGGCCAGTCTGGACTCTAAGGCTACTTTCACACTTGCGTCGTGTGGCATCCGTCGCAATCCGTCGTTTTGTGTAAAAAAACGGATCCTACAAATGTGCCCGCATGATGCGTTTTTTGCCCATAGACTTGTATTGCCGACGGATGGCCACACGTCGCGTCCATCGTGCACTGGATCCGTTGTGTTTTGGCGGACCGTCGTCACAATAAAAGGTTCAATGTAACGTTTTTTTTGTACGTCGCATCCGCCATTTCCGACGGCGCATGCGCGGCCAGAACTCCGCCCCATCCTCCCCAGGACATAGACTGGGCAGCGGATGCGTTGAAAAACTGCATCTACTGCCCACGTTGTGCACAATTTTCACAACGTGCGTCGGTACGTCCGCAAGTACCAACGCAAGTGTGAAAGAAGCCTAAGCTCTCTCCAGTAGGCCCCATCAGTGGTATCATCTTGGCTTTCCATATTACCTAATATGATTATTAATGGATAATGAGAGGGGGGATAACTACAAGAAAGCTAGAATGCACTTGAATTTTATATATGTGGTTACATACAAACAATATCCAGTGAGTCACAAATATGAGGTGGGGAAAAATCCTAAAATAGATCTTAATCCCAATACTGGATTAGAAGGAAATATGGTGTGAAGATCTCTCAGCATTAGGAAGGAATGTATTAGAAGGCGAAACTTGATCTGTGTTGGTGTTTTGGAAGCATGCCTCATTGTGATGCTGACTAGTGCTGAGCGAATGTGCTGGGATAAGGTGTTATCGGAGCATGCTCATGTGCTATCTGCGTGCTTGATTAATATGTTTGAAACCCCGCAGCTGCATGTCTGGTGGCTGGTTGACAGCTGCACCACATGCAGGGATAGCCTATCAAACAACCAATCCCTGCATGTGTGGCGGCTGTCAAACACAATTTTCGAGTACGCCGAAGATGGTTAGCACCCGAGCTTGCTCAGATAACACCTTATACAAGCACATTCACTCATCACTAATGCTGATCATTAATATTAATTAAGTGATTAACCCCTTTATCTCTCATGATTCCTTGGATTTAATAAGCTCAGTCTAGTGCTGTATAAGCTGAATGTTTTTCGAAGCTAAATGTAGTCATTGCAAAATTTCTACAAAGCGCTAATGTGAAATACTTCTAGTAAATAAAGGCAATGGTTTGCTAGTCTCCCTGAGGCTGGCGCAGACAAGGGGCGGTTGTGTACCGCTTAGCTTTGAACCGTGTCGTAGAACTACATGGTACCATATGTCTCAGCACTACTTGCCGCAATAAACTCTGAGTGGTTTTGCTGCAAGCCTGGCACACTACCACCCTGCAGATCTCTGAGGCTCTATAATCATTTCATAAGAGCTGCAAAAATATGTGCAGTGCTCGCAACGTGTGAACTCAGTGGTGGACAAGGCGTTAAACATCAAATGCTGATGAATGATCGCTTACCCTTGGTATTTCTAGTGCTGGTAGCATGACATAATAACATGAAAAGGTCACAAGTGCCAAAACCCTAACATTAAATGACTGTCGCACCGAAATGGCTACATTCAGGTCATGGCTCAGTATTTTCAGAGGGAGTAGGTGTTCATCTTGCATATAATTTAATCAGAGATACAATTTGGCTACATACGTTATGTGTTCTATTAGATCAGGGTGGTGAATCTTTTTCCTGCCAATTGCCATTTGGATATGTATACCATCCTTCGGGGGCCGTACACACTCCGCCCACAAAGTACATCCTGACTCTGGCACTGGTGTCAGGACGTAATCTTTCATTGCATGCTCTTCAGTGTTCAGTAGTGAGCACCATGTGTGTGCTAACAGGGCAAGAAGAAATTAATGAGCTGGTTGTAATCCAAATACACCTCACTGCCCACGAATGCGGTCCCTGAGAATCTGCTCGCGGGGGTCTAATAAAAGGTCATCGAGGGCCGTAAATGGCCCTGGGGCCTGAGGTTCCCCACCCTTGTATTAGATACACTAAGATAAGAGGTTAGTCCTATAAAAATTCTGTTAATGGTGTTGTCCCACCGTTGAAAACCTAATTTTTGCCTTAACTAATTGAATTCAGAGGTCCTGTACGGACCGCTATGTCCAGACTCGCTATGGGCCTCCTTACCCAAACTCACAGAGCCTAAAAGGCAGATATGAAGCTCTTACGTTCTGGTCAGGAGATCTATGGCCACCCTGGACATTACAGTCCCCTTTTTAAAGGCATATATGATGCTGTTAAAAGGGTATTGTCAAGTTGTCTTTTCAGCATCTCAGAGCTATGCAGTCTCCGTACTGCTTGGTTGCTGGCAAGGCAGGTTCTCCTCCTTGGTGAGTATCAGAGCTTTAGTATTAGTAGAACTATACAGCTCAACACAAGTTCTGCTGTAACACACCCTGCTATCATTGCTTTGTTCTGCAGTGCAAACTGATATCACCGTATGTACACATAGAGATGTCAGGGCATTTGAACAAGTGCACAGATTTGGACATCAATAGTAGAGAGCTGAGATTATGAGACCTGCTGTGAATGCTGTCAGCTCCTGATTTTGCAAGATTGATAGAATTGGGAAGGCACGTGAGCAGCTAGCTGCTGTATAAAAATCAATGGGCTGGAGAGCTGACTGGCATGTTAAGCAGGGCTGTGGAGTCGGTAAGGCTACTTTCACACTTGCGTCGTGCACTGCACGTCGCTATGCGACGTTGCGGCGCACCGACGCCAGCAGTGAAAGCGCCGCACAACGGGGGCAGCGGATGCATTTTTCCAGCACATCCGCTGCCCCACTGTGAGGTGCGGGGAGGCGCGGGCGGAGTAACATGTAACGTTTTTTGCTGCCGGCGGTCCGCCACAACACGACGCAACCGTCGCACGACGGTTGCGACGTGTGTCAATGTGTCGCAATGCGACGCTAATGTTAGTCTATGGGGAAAAAACGTATCCTGCAGACAACTTTGCAGGATGCGTTTTTTCCCCTAAACGACGCATTGCGACGTATTGAAAACGACGCTAGTGTGAAAGTAGCCTAAGCCAAATCTCCGACTCCTCAATTTCCTCTGACCCCCACAGCACTGGTCACTACTGAGCATGTATATAAAGTGTAGCACAGATTCATGTCAACTAAAAGCCGAGATCCTTAGATCAGGAACAGAACAGACATTTCATAACTTTTCCAAATTCTTATAGAAACATTTACAGCACAGCTTGCACTGTACTACTGTACCCAATTATATATTTTAGGGGTCGGTCCATTTTGCTCCGACTCCACCAAAATGGACACCGACTCCATGATTCCGACTGCACAGCTCTGATGTTATGAGTTAACTCCTCTCCTGGAATGTAACTACTGCTATTCCAGATCAGGGTTTGAAGGCCAAGCTCCATGCAAATGAGCTGTACACTATGAAAGATAAAAGCTGTTGCAGGAGAATAACAGTAGAAAGAAAAAGCAAGACAATTGCAAACGTGCTTATTTTCATGCTGTCTGACTAATTAAACAAATTTAACAACTCGAGAACACCCAGGGAACATGTCAGCGGTATTGTGCGCAGTAACCTACAGACAGTGTCAGGTCGGCGCCGTTATACTGATTAAAATACCGTAATACCTCGGTTGATGAAATCCATCTTGTGGTTGTTGTGTAATCATTATTTTCAGTTTTTAGTTAAAGGGAACCTGTCACCCCCCCCCCCCCCCCAGGTGTTTTTAACTAAAAGAACCACTTTGTTCAGCACTAATGCTGCATTCTGTCAAGGTGACTCTTTTAGTTGGGGTCCCTGCCAACGCTGAACTATTCGTTTTTAGAATTTGCCTTTCCTACCTGTAGTTTGTCAGGGGGGAATGTCTTTTCCCCCCTGACACAAACTCCTCCCAGCCGTCACTCAGGGCCTCCGTACACCTCCACTTCCTTCATTAATGTCCCTGGCGCCTGCGCTGTAAGTTCCCATCATGTGATGGGAGTCGAAGGGCAGCGCAAACTGCGCATGCCAGAAAAAAAAACTTGCAGCGCAGGCGTTGGGGACGTTAATGAAGGAAGTGAAGGCGGCGTACGGAGGCCCTGAGTGATGGCTGGGAGGCGTTTACAGGTAGGAAAGGCAAATTCGAAAAACAATAAGTTCAGCGTTGGCAGGGACCCCAAATAAAAGGTGGCTCTTTTAGTTAAACTTTTGGGGGGGTGACAGGTTCCCATTAATGATATGCTCGTGCCTCTTGGCAGCCTGTGGGGGATCTTCATGTGGTGATGTGCTTAGGTATTCATAATTAATATTATATATATCTTGAACAAAAAAAACCTTCTGCAGGCGCCGGCACCTGTTTCCAAAAAGGAAACAGAGAAGCACATTGCTAAGGAGAGTAAAACTAATCCCAAACTGTTCTTCAACTATATCAATAGTAAAAGAATAAAAACTGAAAATGTAGGCCCCTTAAAAAATAGTGAGGAAAGAATGGTTGTAGATGACGAGGAAAAAGCTAACATATTAAACACCTTCTTCTCCACGGTATTCACGGTGGAAAATGAAATGCTAGGTGAAATCCCAAGAAACAATGAAAACCCTATATTAAGGGTCACCAATCTAACCCAAGAAGAGGTGCGAAACCGGCTAAATAAGATTAAAATAGATAAATCTCCGGGTCCGGATGGCATACACCCACGAGTACTAAGAGAACTAAGTAATGTAATAGATAAACCATTATTTCTTATTTTTAGTGACTCTATAGCGACAGGGTCTGTTCCGCAGGACTGGCGCATAGCAAATGTGGTGCCAATATTCAAAAAGGGCTCTAAAAGTGAACCTGGAAATTATAGGCCAGTAAGTCTAACCTCTATTGTTGGTAAAATATTTGAAGGGTTTCTGAGGGATGTTATTCTGGATTATCTCAATGAGAATAACTGTTTAACTCCATATCAGCATGGGTTTATGAGAAATCGCTCCTGTCAAACCAATCTAATCAGTTTTTATGAAGAGGTAAGCTATAGGCTGGACCACGGTGAGTCATTGGACGTGGTATATCTCGATTTTTCCAAAGCGTTTGATACCGTGCCGCACAAGAGGTTGGTACACAAAATGAGAATGCTTGGTCTGGGGGAAAATGTGTGTAAATGGGTTAGTAACTGGCTTAGTGATAGAAAGCAGAGGGTGGTTATAAATGGTATAGTCTCTAACTGGGTCGCTGTGACCAGTGGGGTACCGCAGGGGTCAGTATTGGGACCTGTTCTCTTCAACATATTCATTAATGATCTGGTAGAAGGTTTACACAGTAAAATATCGATATTTGCAGATGATACAAAACTATGTAAAGCAGTTAATACAAGAGAAGATAGTATTCTGCTACAGATGGATCTGGATAAGTTGGAAACTTGGGCTGAAAGGTGGCAGATGAGGTTTAACAATGATAAATGTAAGGTTATACACATGGGAAGAGGGAATCAATATCACCATTACACACTGAACGGGAAACCACTGGGTAAATCTGACAGGGAGAAGGACTTGGGGATCCTAGTTAATGATAAACTTACCTGGAGCAGCCAGTGCCAGGCAGCAGCTGCCAAGGCAAACAGGATCATGGGGTGCATTAAAAGAGGTCTGGATACACATGATGAGAGCATTATACTGCCTCTGTACAAATCCCTAGTTAGACCGCACATGGAGTACTGTGTCCAGTTTTGGGCACCGGTGCTCAGGAAGGATATAATGGAACTAGAGAGAGTACAAAGGAGGGCAACAAAATTAATAAAGGGGATGGGAGAACTACAATACCCAGATAGATTAGCGAAATTAGGATTATTTAGTCTAGAAAAAAGACGACTGAGGGGCGATCTAATAACCATGTATAAGTATATAAGGGGACAATACAAATATCTCGCTGAGGATCTGTTTATACCAAGGAAGGTGACGGGCACAAGAGGGCATTCTTTGCGTCTGGAGGAGAGAAGGTTTTTCCACCAACATAGAAGAGGATTCTTTACTGTTAGGGCAGTGAGAATCTGGAATTGCTTGCCTGAGGAGGTGGTGATGGCGAACTCAGTTGAGGGGTTCAAGAGAGGCCTGGATGTCTTCCTGGAGCAGAACAATATTGTATCATACAATTATTAGGTTCTGTAGAAGGACGTAGATCTGGGTATTTATTATAATGGAATATAGGCTGAACTGGATGGACAAATGTCTTTTTTCGGCCTTACTAACTATGTTACTATGTTACTATGTTACCTGCTCTGCAGCCTGATCGCATATGTAATATGTTTATAATTAATTTCTTTGCTGTTCTCCTGTTATTCCAAAAAAAAAAAGAAAATCCATTTGAAAATGGCACTCCAATAGCTGCTATTGTGCAGGCGCACCTGGCACCATCTTGGCGGAGGACATTTTTTTGCATATGCAATCATGCTGCAGCGCAGGAGCCACCGCCGACACCTGCCTGCAGAAGGTTTTTTTTTCCTACAGTATGTGCAGATATTCATTATGTAAACTAGGATGCAGGTCAGTGAGGGATCAGTGACTTGTCAGCAGTCTGCATTATGAATATCTAATCATCAGAGTACCACATGAAGACCCCACTCCAGGCCTGCTCTAGGGCATGGGCATATCCTTAACTAAAAACTGAAAATAAAGATTAAATAACAACCACAGGACGGATTTCATCAACCAATGTAATCAGTATAACTGCGCCGACCTGACACTGTCTGTAGGTTACTGTGCACAATTGGTTCGGGATGACGGTAGAGTAGGTAGCAGCATGTAGAGGATTGTATCCACGAGACCTGAATACATCTTAGAACGTGTGGTAACCGGTTTACTTTCCCTGTATTGTGGTGGCATGTCTTGCCCATCGTGTAAGAACTGTTTCAGTGTAGAATGATGGTGGACCACTGGTATGATTGATCCATCCTTCCGTTAAAATGACAATGTGACAAGACATGATTAAAATCGAGTCATAACACTTAACATTTTATCTGATGCTTTGCTAACAGCATATGTTTTATGTAAATGTATTACATGAGGGAGCCATTATCTGTAGGTACATGTAGGCACTCACAGGTCACAGGTCATACATCCTGCCTGTAATATGGGAGACACCCGCTGGAAGGGTACACAGACTTGTGCACTAGGTAGCATTTAACACCATGCCAAATCTGCTTCTTCAGCAGTGAAGTAATCATCTTATTTCAATCTGCTGAACTCATGTCCCAAGCTATTCTATGATTAATGCGGTAAGGAATATGTACTCCATTATAGTATGTTCAAATGGAAGTTTTTTCTTGGATTTTTAAGGGGATCTGCTGCAAAATCCAGATCAAAAACCTCTTCAAACACCCTTTGATGTGGATTTCAGAGTGGATCCACGTCATAATTCACATAAAAAACCCTCTGTCTGAAGATACCCTTGAACTACATAGACAAATCATATTAAAGTGTAAGTCCTCCATGAAGAAGGATCACAGTCCTGCTGATGGGCATCTGCATGGTATTGAAACCTTCATAAAGTGGGGGCTCAATTTATAATTTGTCGGTTTGGGAAATGACTTTTCTTATTCTGTCTTGTAGTATTTATTGACATTTGTGTCAAATATCTTCAAACTGCGGTACGTACCTAAGGAATTGTGCACAAACTGAAAAATGTTCTTTCTTTTGTTCTTTAGCTTTGAATGCACGTTTTTATAGCAGAAAGTCACTTATTCTGTTAGGGCTCGCTCACACTGGCGTACAGTACAGAGGAGTGCAATGCGAGAAAACATCGCATTGCCCTCTGACCAACGTTATTAATTGAGGCAGTGCTCATCTGAGAGATTTTTCTCAGCTTGGATCGGACTGAGGAAAACAAAAAAAAATTGCAACATGCTGCGATTGTCTGCAAGAGTCGGATCTCACTCACCAAAGCAGTCAATGTTTGCAAGAAAAAAAATCCCATGGAATATGCGTTTGCCTTCCCATTTTTACAAATGGAACCCAACATTTCATCAGCCAAATACAGTAAATTCACAGCCCAAACAGAATAGAGAGATAGAATAGATAAATAAGATAGATGTAATGTTGCAATTTAATGTCACAAGCCCCCTACATATAATAAACATGACATGGAGCCTACCCTATTTTTTCATAACTAGCTAAGGGAAAGCAGACAGCTGCGGGCTTATATTATCAGACTGCAAAGGGCCAGATAACCATGGACCTTCCCAGCCTATTAATATCAGCTCCCAGCTGTGTGCGTTGCCTTTGCTGGTTATCAAAATTGGAGGGACCCTAAAAAATTTTTTTGATAACCAGCAAAGGCTACGCAGAGAGCTGTGGGCTGATATTAAGGTTGGGAAGGTCAGTGGTTATCTGGTCGCCAATAGCTGCTATTGGGCAGGAGCCGGTGTCACCATCTTAGAGGATTTTTTTTTCCCTAGCAAGATGGCACTGCCTGTGGCTGCACAGTAGCAGCTATCGGATAGCCGATAACTTCTACTGCGCAGGAGCGAGCAGCACCATTTTCAGGCACATTTTTTGATTTTGATGAATTTATTAATAGCATAATATAAAAGAATGAACTGCACATTACACATGTGATCATGCTGCAGTAAAGGCACCGCCGCCTGCTTGCTGAAAATGATTTTTTCCCTTAATATATATAATATTCATTATTATAAAATAGGGGGCAGGTCACTGAGGGATCAGTGATTTGTCAGAAGCCATACACATGAATACCTAATCAGAGCACCACATAAAGACCCCATACCCGCCCTGGAGCATGAACATATCATTAACTCAAAACTGAAAATAAAGATTAAACAACCACAAGACGGATTTCATCAACCAAGGTATCATTTTAATCAGTATAATGGCGCCGACCTGACACTGTATGTAGGTTACTGTGCACAATCCTGCCGACAGGTTCCCTTTAAAGGAAACCTGTCACCTCATTTTTGAGCTATGGGCTGCGGCCACTGCCTTTCGGGGCTTCTCTACAGCATTCTGTAATGCTGTAGATAAGCCCCTGATCTAACCTGAAAGATAAGAAAAACAAGTTATATTATTCTCACCTAGGGGCAGTCCGGTCCGAGGGGTGTCGCAGGTCCGAGTCCGGCGCCTCCCATCTTCATGCGATGTCATCATTTTCCTTGCTGCTTGTCGCGGCTCCTGCGCAGGCGTACTGATTTGCCCTGTTGGGGGCAAAGCCAAGTACTGCAGTGTGCAGGCGCTGGGCTTCTCTGACCTTTCCCGGCACCTGCGCACTGCAGTGCTGTGCTCTGCCGTCAACAGGGCAGACAAAGTACACCTGCGCCGGAGCCACAGCGTGCAAGGAAGAGGATGACATCGCATGAAGATGGGAGGCGCCGGACCCGGACCTGCGACGCTCATCAGACCGGACCTTCCCCCCCAGGTGAGTATAATATAACTTGTTTTTCTTATCTTTCAGGATACATCTGGGGCTTATCTACAGCATTACAGAATGCTGTAAATAAGCCCCTAATGGCATTGGCCGTAGCTCATAGCTCAAAAATGAGGTGACAGATTCCCTTTTACAGCACGCAGCCTAGTAAGTGACACATCTCTGGCGTCTGTCCTTCCAATAAGCTATTCTCAGAATACATACCAAAAACTTGCTGAAAGATTCCATTTACTGTATATACTCGAGTATAAGGCGACCCCCTTAATTTTGCAACAAAAAACTGGGAAAACGTATTGACTCGAGTATAAGCCTAGGGTGGAAAATGCAGCAGCTACCGGTAAATGCCAAAAATAAAAATAGCTACCAATAAGAGTAAAATTAATTGAGACATCAGTAGGTTAAGTGTTTTTGAATATCCTTATTGAATCAGGAGCCCCATATAATGCTCCATACAGTTCATTATGGCCCCATAAGATGCTCCATATTAAAATATGCCCCATATAATGCTCCATACAGTTCTTTATGGCCCCATAAGATGCTCCATATACAAATGTGCCCCATATAATGCTCCATGCAGTTCTTTATGGCCCCATACATGCCCCATATAATGTCCCATGCAGTTCCTTATGGCCCCATAAATGCCCCATATAATGTTCCATGCAGTTCTTTATGGCCCCATAGATGCCCCATATAATGCTCCACGCAGTTCTTTATGGCCCCATAGATGCCCCATATAATGCTCCATGCAGTTCTTTATGACCCCACAGATGCCCCATATAATGCTCTATGCAGTTTTTTATGGCCCCATAGATGCCCCATATAATGCTCCATGCAGTTCATTATGGCCCCATATAATGCTCCATGCAGTTCTTTATGGCCCCATAGATGCCCCATATAATGCTCCATGCAGTTCATTATGGCCCCATAGATGCCCCATATAATGCTCCATGCAGTTCTTTATGGCCCCATAGTTGCCCCATATAATGCTCCATGCAGTTCTTTATGGCCCCATAGATGCTCCATATAAAACTGTGCCACATATAATGTTCCATACTGTTCATTATTGCCCCATAGATGCTCCATATAAAGCTGTGCCACATATAATGCTCCATACCGTTCATTATTGCCCTATAGATGCTCAATATAAAGCTGTGCCACATATAATGCTCCATACCGTTCATTATTGCCCCATAGATGCTCCATATAAAGCTGTGCCACATATAATGCTCCATACCGTTCATTATTGCCCCATAGATGCTCCATATAAAGCTGTGCCACATATAATGCTCCATACCGTTCATTATTGCCCCATAGATGCTCCATATAAAGCTGTGCCACATATAATGCTCCATACCGTTCATTATGGCCCCATAGATGCTCCATATAAAGCTGTGCCACATATAATGCTGCAATAAAAAAAAATGACATACTCACCTCTCGTTGCTGCCCGCTGCTCCTCAGCGTCCCGTCTCTCCTCACTGACTGCTCAGGCAGAGGGCGGCGTGCACACTAATACGTCGCGCCCTCTGACCTGAACAGTCACAGCAAGAGGACGGGAAGACGGAGCGGCGCCGGGCAGGTGGAACGCGGACAGGTAAATATGAAATACTCACCTGCTCCGGCGCAGTCCCTTGCTCCTTCTCCCGGACAGATGGTCTCTGGGCACTGCAGCTTCTTCCTCTGTCAGCGGTCACTGGTACCGCTCATTACAGGAATGAATATGCAGCTCCACCCCTATGGGAGTGGAGTCCATATTCATTACTTTAATGAGCGGTACCACGTGACCGCTGAACAGAGGAAGAGCTGCGGCACCCGAACACCGTGGGACTGCAGGGACAGCGCCAGGAGCAGGTCAGTATGCAACAGTCCTCTCTCCCCCTCACCCACCGACCCTGCCGCCGACCATGACTCGAGTATAAGCCGAGAGGGGCACTTTCAGCCCAAAAATTTGGGCTTAAAATCTCGGCTTTTACTCGAATATATACGGTAAATCATTTGTGTGAAGCCAGCCTAATAGAGTTTGTTCTGTCGTTCATGAGTACAAAAGCAATGAACTGGAGTATACTTGTAAAGTGTAGCAGCATATTCACACTGGCTATTAAACAAACTAAATCTAAAATAGAAACAAAATGAACCTATACCCTGCAGTAAGCAAATAAAAAGCAATTGTGCATACAAACAGCATAGGGTACTCTGTAAATACCGTTTTTGATTTTAAAAAAAGCATAAATGCCATCTCACCTGCAACAAGGTGTAACCAGTCGAGACTATCCTAATTTCTAGTATTAAAGCCTTACCATGTGTCAAGAATGACCTTAATGTGAATAAGGGCTGAGCAGGACCAGGGCCTGACTGTAGGCACCCAGCAATGGGAAGCAAAGGGGAAACCTGAAGTAATGAACTGCAGTATAAGTTGGTGTGCACGAGTACGGCTTTATTACACATCCCTGCTGTATGGATCATGATAGATTTACTGTACCTCTATGTGTATCCATTTTCATAGAGGCATGCCAAGACTTTTTTATCTCAGATTTATATGGAATTTTTCTTTCTATAATCAGATTTTGTATTACGATATTTTAGTCTAGAAGCATCTCTTGCAAGGGAGAGTAGGGTGCCTCAGAGATCACACAGCAGCCCATGAAGTGCCCTTTGCTCCATAATATATTCTTACAAGGACTCAGTGCCACCATACAGGCTCCATTCACACGGGCTTGTGCATGATGCCTCGATCAGGTGCTTTGTGGGAACGGATCTAGGTGTGTACTGCCGGAGGCATATAATGCTTCTGTAATATGTCATGTTGATGCCAAGGGAACCACCCAATCATCCTTTGGATTTTAGAGACAATTATTAGGCTTTACAGTATTTCTTCTCTACAAAAAATTGTCATTCCCCCTTCCTTATTGCCCATTTCCATTTGTATCGATTCTTTGCAAGTTTACAGTACTATTTTATGTGTTGCTTATACTGTCATTCTTCAGTTGTACTGTGGTTGGTTTTATATGATTTATAAAATAATCATATTAATAATAAGAACATTTTCTCTTTTTGGTTGTGAGTCTGAACTGTGGCTACAAATACTGCAGAAAGCAATAACAAGAATCATATGACCTAAGTTGGTATTTTTCCTAGTGGGATCTATTTTCTTAGGAAGTGCGTGTTTATGCCGAATACACTCAGCTAATGATAACAGGAGTCACGCCCTACCTCTGCATGTTCATACTTTCCTCCTTGAAAACCATTGTAACACAGTGCCAGTTTTTCTTCCTTCGGTGCTTTGCAACTTGTTTTTTCTTCATTTTAAGAGTACTTTCCTATGGAACATAAGGTAGTTATTGCAGTGCCTCATTGTGAACAAGGCGCGGGTGGATGGAAACATTTCCTCCCCTAGCACTGCGTTGAGAGCCGCAGCTCTTGTCAATTTCCGCTGCTATTTTCCATAGCATGTGTATGAGATTTCTTAAAGGATTGTCAGGCGTTAAGCTACAAGTCTGCAGTCACTCAGTGTGTCTTCACATCACACGTACTGCGTGGTGTGGGGAATCTCTGGTGCCGGCGGTGGGGGTGTGACTGGAAGTATACGATTTGCATTAATATGATCACATACTGACTAGACGGTCGCAGCCTCTCTCAATGCAAGTGAATTGTCCGAGGTTGTACACAGTCTAGTCGGACTGTGGCCATCAATAACCCCTAACCCTTCCCGACGTAGGCGTCATGAAAGTCGGTGCCAATCCGACCTGTGACGCATATGCAGTGTCACAGAATTATCGTTTCGCTGCAGGTCGGGTGAAAGGGTTAACTCCAATTTCACCCAACCTACAGGGGCAGGGGGAGTGGTACTTCAGCCCAGTGGGGGGAGGCTTTGCCCCCCTAACAACCCCCCCTTGGTTACGATCGCTCTGATTGGCTGTTTCACTTTCAACAGCCAATCAAAGCAATTTGTAACATTTCACCTATGAAAAGTGGTGAAATATTAAAATCCAGCCATGGCCGATGCTGCAATATCATCGGCCATGGCTGGAAACCCTGATCTACCGCCACCGATCTCCTCCCCATGAACATTTAACTTTTTTTTTGCAAACATCTTAATTCAGAACCATTTTTTTTATTTTCACAAGTGTAAAAACAGAAATGTAACCATAAATTTTGTTATGCAATTTCTCCTGAATACGCCAATACCCCATATGTGGGGGTAAACCACTTTTTGGGCGCACCACAGAACTTAGAAATGAAGGAGCGCCGTTTGACTTTTTCAATGCAGAATTGGCTGGAATTGAGATCGGACGCCATGTCACGTTTAGAGAGCCCCTGATGTACCTAAACAGTGGAAACCCCCCACAAGTGACACCATTTTGGAAACTAGACCCCTTAAGGAACTTATCTAGATGTGTGGTGAGCACTTTGAACCCCCATGTGCTTCACAGAAGTTTATAACGTAGAGCCGTGAAAAAAAAAAATCGCATTTTTTCTACAAAAATGATATTTTTGCCCACAAATTTTTATTTTCACAAGGGTAACAGGAGAAATTAGACCAAAAAAGTTGTTGTGCAATTTCTCCTGAGTACGTCGATACCCATTATGTGGGGGTAAACCACTGTTTGGGCGCACCGCAGAGCTTGGAAGAGAAAGAGTGCCGTTTTACTTTTTCAATGTAGAATTGGCTGGAATTGAGATCGGACGCCATGTCGCGTTTGGAGAGCCCCTGATGTGCCTAAACAGTAGAAATCCCCCACAAGTGACCCCATTTTGGAAACTAGACCCCCATGGAACTTATCTAGATGTGTGGTGAGAACTTTGAATGCCCAAGTGCTTCACAGAAGTTTATAATGCAGAGTCGTGAAAATAAAAAATATTTTTTTTTCCACAAAAAAGATTTTTTTAGCCCCCAAGTTTTTATTTTCACAAGGGTAACAAGAGAAATTGGACCCCAAAAGTTGTTGTCCAATTTGTCCTGAGTATGCTGGTACCCCATATGTGGGGGTAAACCACTGTTTGGGCGCACGGCAGAGCTCGGAAGGAAGGAGCGCCGTTTTGGAATGCAGACTTTGATAGAATGGTCTGCGGGCATTATGTTGCGTTTGCAGAGCCCCTGATGTACCTAACCAGTAGAAACCCTCCACAAGTGACCCCATTTTGGAAACTAGACCCCCCAAGGAACTTATCTAGATGTGTGGTGAGAACTTTGAATGCCCAAGTGCTTCATAGAAAGTTTAGAATGCAGAGTCGTGAAAATAAAAAATATTTTTTTTTCCACAAAAAAAATATTGTAGCCCCCAAGTTTTTATTTTCACAAGGGTAACAGGAGAAATTGGACTGCAATAGTTGTTGTCCAATTTATCCCGAGCACGCTGATGCGCCATATGTGGGGGTAAACCACTGTTTGGGCGCACGGCAGAGCTCGGAAGGGAAGGAGCGCCTTTTTGGAATGCAGACTTTGATAGAATGGTCTGTGGGCATTATGTTGCGATTGCAGAGCCCCTGATGTTCCTAAACTGTAGTAACCCCCCACAAGTGAACCCATTTTGGAAACTAGACCCCCCAAGGAACTTATCTAGATGTGTGGTGAGAACTTTGAATGCCCAAGTGCTTCACAGAAGTTTATAATGCAGAGTCATAAAAAAAATATATATATGTTTTTCCACAAAAAGGATTTTGTAGCCCCCAAGTTTTTATTTTCACAAGGGTAACAAGAGAAATTGGACCCCAGAAGTTGTTGTCCAATTTATGCCGAGTATGCTGATGCCCCATATGTGGGAGTAACCCACTGTTTGGGCGCACGGCAGAGCTCAGAAGGGAGGGAGCACCATTTGACTTTTTGAGCGCAAAATTGGCTGTCGTGTTTGGAGGCCCCTGATGTACCTAAACAGTGGAAACCCCCCAATTCTAGCTCCAACCCTAACCGCAACACACCCCTAACCCTAATTTTAGCCCCAACTGCTCTTCTTCTGCCGGCTGGCAGATGGAGACAGATGGCGGGCGCACTGCGCATGCGCCCGCCATTTTCTTTTCCCCAGAAGACGCCGGCGGCCAGGAGGAGCAGCAGGAGGACCCAGGGACACCGGTAAGTATGATACGGTCCCAGAATCCCCCTATTTCTCTGTCCTCTGATGTGCGAATTACACTTAGCTTTTTTTTTTTTTTGCGGTCGCCGGTAAACAGTTAATTACCGGCGATCGCAAAACAGGGGTCGGTAAAACCGACCCCGATCATGCTCTTTGGGGTCTCGGCTACCCCAGGTAGCCGAGACCCCAAAGATTCTCCCGGGGCCGGCCGGCGGGCGCACTGCGCATGCGCCCGCCATTTTGAAGATGGCGGCGCCCACCGGGAGCCACGAGGAGCATCGGGGGAGACAGGTGAGTATCGGGGGTCTATCTGGGACCCCTTTTCTCCCCTTTTATCTGTCCTCTGACGTGCGCTCACATCGGAGGACAGAGAAATTAAAAAGAAATCGCGTTTTGTTTTTTTTGCGATCGCCGGTAAACGGTTAATTACCGGCGATCGCAAAAGCGGGGTGGGTAAAAAACCCCCCGAATCATGTTCTCTGGGGTCTCGGCTACCCCCGGCAGCCGAGACCCCGGAGAAAATCCGACTCTGGGGGGCGCTATTCACTTTTTCCACAGCGGTTTAAATACCCTTAGCGGCCGCCGTTAAAAGGCGTATCGGCGGTCGCTAAGGGGTCAAGAACATCAGGGGTCTCCAAACGCAACATGGCGCCACCATTGATTCCAGACAATCTTGCGTTCAAAAAGTCAAATGGTGCTCCCTCCCTTCCGAGCCCCGACCTGCACCCAAACATTCTTTTATCCCCACATATCGGGTACCAGCATACTCAGGACAAACTGGGCAACAACTATTGGGGTCCAATTTCTCCTGTTGCACTTGCGAAAATAAAAAATTGCTTGCTAAAACATAATTTTTGAGGAAAGAAAAATGATTTTTTATTTTCACGGCTTTGCGTTGTAAACTTCTGTGAAGCACTTGAGGGTTCAAAGTGCTCACCACATATCTAGATAAGTTCCTTGGGGGTCTAGTTTACAAAATGGGGTCACTTGTGGGGGGTTTCTACTGTTTAGGCACATCAGGGCTCTGCAAACACAATGTGACGCCCGCAGACCATTCCATCAAAGTCTTCATTTCAAAGCGTCACTACTTCCCTTCCGAGCCCCGACATGTGCCCAAATAGTGGTTTACCCCCACATATGAGGTATCAGCGTACTCAGGACAAACTGGGCAGCAAATATTGGGGTCCAATTTCTCTTCTTACCCTTGTGAAAATAAAAATTGCTTGCTAAAACATAATTTTTGAGGAAAGAAAAATTATTTTTTTATTTTCACAGCTCTGTGTTATAAACTTCTGTGAAGCACTTGGGGGTTTAAAGTGCTCACCGCACATCTAGATTAGTTCCATGGGAGGTCTAGTTTCAAAAATGGGGTCACTTGTGGGGGAGCTCCAATGTTTAGGCACACAGGGGCTCTCCAAACGCGACATGGTGTCCGCTAGCGATTGGAGCTAATTTTTCATTCAAAAAGTCAAATGGCGCTCCTTCCCTTCCAAGCCCTGCCGTCCGCCCAAACAGTGGTTCCCCCCAAATGTGAGGTATCGGTGTACTCAGGAGAAATTGCCCAATAAATTTTAGGATCCATTTTATCCTGTTGCCCATGTGGAAATGAAACAATTGAGGCTGAAATAAATTTTTTGTGAAAAAAAGTACTTTTTCATTTTTACGGATCAATTTGTGAAGCACCTGGGGGTTCAAAGTGCTCACAATGCATCTAGATAAGTTCCTTGGCGGGTCTAGTTTCTAAAATGGGGTCACTTGTGGGGGATCTGCATTGTTTAGGCACATCAGGGGCTCTGCAAACGCGACATGGTGTCCGCTAGCGATTGGAGCTAATTTTTCATTCAAAAGTCAAATGGCGCTCCTTCCCTTCCGAGCCTTGCCGTGTGCACAAACAGTGGTTTGTGACCACATATGAGGTATCGGTGTACTCAGGAGAAATTGCCCAATACATTTTAGGATCCATTTTATCCTGTTGCCCATGTCAAAATGAAAAAATTGAGGCTAAAATACATTTTTTATGGAAAAGAAGTACTTTTTCATTTTTATGGATCAATTTGTGAAGCACCTGGGGGTTCAAAGTGCTCACTATGCATCTAGATAAGCTCCTTGGGGGGGGTCTAGTTTCCAAAATGGGGTCACTTGTTGGGGAGCTCCAATGTTTAACCCCTTTCTGCCATTAGACGTACTATTGCGTCCATGTGGGGTGGGCTTTACTTCCCAAGGACGCAATAGTACGTCATATGCGATCGGCAGCGCTCACGGGGGGAGCGCCGCCGATCGCGGCCGGGTGTCAGCTGCCTATCGCAGCTGACATCCGGCACTATGTGCCAGGAGCGGTCAAAGACCGCCCCCGGCACATTAACCCCCGGCACACCGCGATCAAAGATGATCGCGATGTGCCGGCGGTGCAGGGAAGCACCGCGCAGGGAGGGGGCTCCCTGCGGGCTTCCCTGAGCCCCCCGCAGCAACGCGATGTGATCGCGTTGCTGCGAGGGTCTTACCTCCCTCCCTCCCTGCTCCAGGCCCGGATCCAAGATGGCCGCGGATCCGGGTCCTGCAGGGAGGGAGGTGGCTTCACAGAGCCTGCTCAGAGCAGGCACTGTGAAGCAGCCTGCACTCCTATCAGATCGGTGATCTGACAGAGTGCTGTGCAAACTGTCAGATCACCGATCTGTGATGTCCCCCCCTGGGACAAAGTAAAAAAGTAAAAAAAAAAATTTTCAAATGTGTAAAAAAAAATTAAAAAAAATATTCCAAAATAATGAAAAAAAAAATAGTAATATTATTCCCATAAATACATTTCTTTATCTAAATAGAAAAAAACAAAACAATAAAAGTACACATATTTAGTATCGCCGCGTCCGTAACGGCCCGACCTATAAAACTGGCCCACTAGTTAACCCCTTCAGTAAACACCGTAAGAAAAAAAAAAAAAAAAACGAGGCAAAAACAACGCTTTATTATCATACCGCCGAACAAAAAGTGGAATAACACACGATCAAAAAGACAGATATAAATAACCATGGTACCGCTGAAAGCGTCATCTTGTCCCGCAAAAAACGAGCCGCCATACAGCATCATCAGCAAAAATATAAAAAAGTTATAGTCCTGAGAATAAAGCGATGCAAAAATAATTATTTTTTTCGTAAAATAGTTTTTATCGTATAAAAGCGCCAAAACATAAAAAAATGATATAAATGAGGTGTCGCTGTAATCGTACTGACCCGAAGAATAAAACTGCTTTATCAATTTTACCAAACGCGGAACGGTATAAACGCCTCCCCCAAAAGAAATTCATGAATAGCTGTTTTTTGGTCATTCTTCCTCACAAAAATCGGAATAAAAAGCGATCAAAAAATGTCACGTGCCTGAAAATGTTACCAATAAAAACGTCAACTCGTCCCGCAAAAAACAAGACCTCACATGACTCTGTGGACCAAAATATGGAAAAATTATAGCTCTCAAAATGTGGTAACGCAAAAAATATTTTTTGCAATAAAAAGCGTCTTTCAGTGTGTGACGGCTGCCAATCATAAAAATCCGCTAAAAAACCCGCTATAAAAGTAAATCAAACCCCCCTTCATCACCCCCTTAGTTAGGGAAAAATTAAAAAAATGTATTTATATCCATTTTCCCGTTAGGGCTAGGGTTAGGGTTAGGGTTGGGGCTAGGGTTAGGGCTAGGGTTAGGGTTAGGGTTGGGGCTACAGTTAGGGTTGGGGCTAAAGTTAGGGTTAGGGTTTAGATTACATTTACAGTTGGGAATAGGGTTGGGATTAGGGGTGTGTCAGGGTTAGGGGTGTGGTTAGGGTTACCGTTGGAATTAGGGTTAGGGATGTGTTTGGATTAGGGCTTCAGTTATAATTGGAGGGTTTCCACTGTTTAGGCACATCAGGGGCTCTCCAAACACGACATGGCATCCGATCTCAATTCCAGCCAATTCTGTGTTGAAAAAGTAAAACAGTGCTCCTTCCCTTCCGAGCTCTCCCGTGTGCCCAAACAGGGGTTTGCCCCAACATATGGGGTATCAGCGTATTCAGGACAAATAGGACAACAACTTTTGGGGTCCAATTTCTCCTGTTACCCTTGGGAAAAAACAAACTAGGGGCTAAAAAATAATTTTTGTGGGAAAAAAAAAAGATTTTTTATTTTCACGGCTCTGCGTTATAAACTGTAGTGAAACACTTGGGGGTTCAAAGTTCTCCCAACACATCTAGATGAGTTCCCTGGGGGGTCTAGTTTCCAATATGGGGTCACTTGTGGGGGGTTTCTACTGTTTAGGTACATTAGGGGCTCTGCAAACGCAATGTGACGCCTGCAGACTATTCCATCTAAGGCTGCATTCCAAATGGCACTCCTTCCCTTCCGAGCCCTCCCATGCGCCCAAACGGTGGTTCCCTCCACATATGGGGTATCAGCGTACTCAGGACAAATTGGACAACAACTTTTGGGGTCGAATTTCTCCTCTTACCCTCGGGAAAATACAAAACTGGGGGCTAAAAAATAATTTTTGTGGGAAAAAATTTTTGTTTTATTTTTACGGCTCTGCATTATAAACTTCTGTGAAGCCCTTGGTGGATCAAAGCGCTCACCACACATCTAGATAAGTTCCTTAGGGGGTCTACTTTCCAAAATGGTGTCACTTGTGGGGGGTTTCTACTGTTTAGGTACATTAGGGGCTCTGCAAACGCAATGTGACACCTGCAGACCATTCCATCTAAGTCTGCATTCCAAATGGAGCTCCTTCCCTTCCGAGCCCTCCCATGCGCCCAAACAGTGGTTCCCCCCCACTTATGGGGTATCAGCGCACTCACGACAAATTGGACAACAAATTTTGGGGTCCAATTTCTCCTGTTACCCTCGGGAAAATACAAAACTGGGGGCTAAAAAATAATTTTTGTGGGAAAAAATGTTTCTTTTATTTTTACGGCTCTGCATTATAAACTTCTGTGAAGCCCTTGGTGGGTCAAAGCGCTCACCACACATCTAGATAAGTTCCTTAGGGGGTCTACTTTCCAAAATGGTGTCACTTGTGGGGGGTTTCAATGTTTAGGCACATCAGTGGCTCTCCAAACGCAACATGGCGTCCCATCTCAATTCCTGTCAATTTTGCATTGAAAAGTCAAACGGCGCTCCTTCCCTTCCAAGCTCTCCCATGCGCCCAAACAGTGGTTTACCCCCACATATGGGGTATCAGCGTACTCAGGACAAATTGTACAACAACTTTTGGGGTCCAATTTCTTCTCTTATCCTTGGGAAAATAAAAAATTGGGGGCGAAAAGATAATTTTTGTGAAAAAATATGATTTTTTATTTTTACGGTTCTGCATTATAAAGTTCTGTGAAGCACTTGGTGGGTCAAAGTGCTCACCACACCTCTAGATAAGTTCCTTAGGGGGGTCTACTTTCCAAAATGTTGTCACTTGTGGGGGGTTTCAATGTTTAGGCACATCAGGGGCTCTCCAAACGCAACATGGTGTCCCATCTCGATTCCAGTCAATTTTGCATTGAAAAGTCAAATGGCGCTCCTTCGCTTCCGAGCTCTGTCATGCGCCCAAACAGTGGTTTACCCCCACATATGGGGTATCGGTGTACTCAGGACAAATTGTACAACAACTTTTGCGGTCCATTTTCTCCTGTTACCCTTGGTAAAATAAAACAAATTGGAGCTGAATTAAATTTTTTGTGAAAAAAAGTTAAATGTTCATTTTTATTTAAACATTCCAAAAATTCCTGTGAAGCACCAGAAGGGTTAATAAACTTCTTGAATATGGTTTTGAGCACCATGAGGGGTGCAGTTTTTAAAATGGTGTCACATTGGTTATTTTCTATCATATAGACCCCTCAAAATGACTTCAAATGAGATGTGGACCCTAAAAAAAAAATGGTGTTGTAAAAATGAGAAATTGCTGGTCAACTTTTAACCCTTATAACTCCCTAACAAAAAAAATTTTTCGTTCCAAAATTGTGCTGATGTAAAGTAAACATGTGGGAAATGTTACTTATTAAGTATTTTGTGGGACATATATCTGTGATTTAATTGCATAAAAATTCAAAGTTGGAAAATTGCAAAATTTTCATAATTTTCGCCAAATTTCCGTTTTTTTCACAAATAAACGCAAGTACTATCAAAGAATTTTTACCATTGTCATGAAGTACAATATGTCACGAGAAAACAGTGTCAGAATCACTGGAATCCATTGAAGCGTTCCAGAGTTATAACCTCATAAAGGGACAGTGGTCAGAATTGTAAAAATTGGCCCGGCCATTAACGTGCAAACCACCCTTGGGGGTAAAGGGGTTAAGCACACAGGGGCTCTCCAAACGCGACATGGTGTCTGCGAAAGATTGGAGCCAATTTTTCATTGAAAAAGTCAAATGGCGCTCCTTCCCTTCCGAGCCCCGTTGTGCGCCCAAATAGTGGTTCCCCTCCTCATATGGGGTATCGGCGTTCTCAGGACAAATTGTAGAATAACTTTTGAGGTCCAGTTTCTCCTTTTACCCTTGGGAAAATAAAAAAATTGTTGCTAAAAGATAATTTTTGTGAGTAAAAAGTTAAATGTTAATTTTTTCCTTCCATGTTGCTTCTGCTGCTGTGAAGCACCTGAAGGGTTAATAAACTTCTTGAATGTGGTTTTGAACACCTTGAGGGGTGCAGTTTTTTAGAATGGTGCCACTTTTGGGTATTTTCAGCCATATAGACCCCTCAAACTGACTTCAAATGTGAGGTGGTCCCTAAAAAAAATGGTTTTGTAAATTTCGTTTTAAAAATGAGAAATCGCTGGTCAAATTTTAACCCTTATAACTTCCTAGCAAAAAAAAAAATTTGTTTCCAAAATTGTGCTGATGTAAAGTAGACATGTGGGTAATGTTATTTATTAACTGTTTTGTGTCACATAACTCTCTCGTTTAACAGAATAAAAATTCAAAATTTGAAAATTGCAAAATCTTTTCAAAATTTCCATTTTTTTCACAAATAAGTGCAAAAATTATCGATCTAAATTTACCACTATCATGAAGCCCAATATGTCACGAAAAAACGTTCTCAGAACCGCTAGGATCCGTTGAAGCGTTCCTGAATTATTACCTCATAAAGGGACACTGGTCAGAATTGCAGAAAACGGCCAGGTCATTAAGGTGAAAATAGGCTGGGTCATGAAGGGGTTAAGCAAGTCGTATACTACCGGTTACATTACCGCCCGCACCTGACCTCAGCATCGGAGACCACCCACAGGGCGCAGTCACATAGAGTGACTGTACATTTAAGGGTCACTTCCATCTTTCTGTCTGTCTTTCTGTCTGTCTTTCTGTCACGGATATTCATTGGTCGCGGCCTCTGTCTGTCATGGAAATCCAAGTCGCTGATTGGTCGCGGCAAAACAGCC
Organism: Ranitomeya imitator; assembly: GCF_032444005.1. NCBI lineage: Eukaryota > Metazoa > Chordata > Amphibia > Anura > Dendrobatidae > Ranitomeya > Ranitomeya imitator. The sequence continues at coordinate 580,947,157 of NC_091284.1, read as the reverse complement.
GCGACCAATCAGTGACGGGCACAGTCCGAAAGAAAATGGCCGCTCCTTACTTCCCGCAGTCAGTGCCCGGCGCCCGCATACTCCCCTCCAGTCACCGCTCACACAGGGTTAATCCGGCGGTAACGGACCACGTTATGCCGCGAGTAACGCACTCCGTAACCGCTGCTATTAACCCTGTGTGTCCCCAACTTTTTACTATTGATGCTGCCTGTGCGGCATCAATAGTAAAAAAAAATGTAATGTTAAAAATAATTTAAAAAAAACAAACCTGCTATTCTCACCCTCCGTAGTCCGCCGAGCCGCACGCGTCTGCCGCCATCTTCCGTTCCCGGTGATGCATTGCGAAATTACCCAGAAGACTTAGCGGTATCGCAAGACCGCTAAGTCATCTGGGTAATTTTGTAATGCATCCTGGGAACGGAAGATGGCAGCAGCCGCGCGCGTATAGCCAGAGCTTCGCTGGATCCCAGGGGTGAGTATATAACTATTTTTTATTTTAACAGGGATACGGTGCCCACACTGCTGTATAGTACGTGGGCTGTGTTAGATACCATGTGGCTGTTATATACTACATAGGCAGTGTTATATACTTACCTACACGCACCCTCCGATCCTCACAAGATCTCCTTCTCTACTCCCCTCTTATCTCCTCTTCCCACAATCGTATACAAGAATTCTCTTGCGCATCACCCCTACTCTGGAACCCTCTACCACAACACATCAGACTCTCGCCTACCATTGAAATCTTCAAAAAGAACCTGAAGACCCACCTCTTCCGACAAGCCTACAACCTGCAGTAACCACCGATCGACCAAACCGCTGCATGACCAGCTCTATCCTCACCTACTGTATTCTCACCCATTCCTTGTAGATTGTGAGCCTTCGCGGGCAGGGTCCTCACTCCTCCTGTACCAGTTATGACTTGTATTGTAAAGCGCCATGGAATAAATGGCGCTATAACAATAAATAATAATGATATACTATGTGGGCTGTGTGATATACTCTGTGGGCTGTGCTATATACTGTGTGGGCAGTGTTATATACTACATGGCTGCTATATACTGCGTGGGCGGTGTTATATACTATGTGGCTGCTATATACTGCGTGGGCTGTGCTATATATTACGTGGCTGCTATATACTGCGTGCCCTGTGTTATATACTACATCGCCTGTGTTATATACTGCGTGGCTGCTATATACTGCGTGGGCTGTGTTATATAGTACGTGGCTATGTTATATACTGCGTGGCCACTGTTATATATTGCGTGGCCTGTATTAATGCATCGGGTATTCTACAATATGTATGTATATAGCAGCCACATAGTATATAGCACAGGCCACGTAGTATTTCTCTGCTATATACTACATGGCTCCTATATACTACGTGGCCTGTGCTATATACTATGTGGCTGCTATATACATACATAAATACATATTCTAGAATACCCGATGCGTTAGAATTGGGCCACCATCTATGGATGGAGATGTGGATCCCCAAAATGGCACACATATATGAATTCACGTGTGCCGTGTGAACGAGGTCTAATACAGAGGAGATGACACACAGGTATATACTATATACAGGAGGAGATGACTTACAGGTATATACTATAATACAGGGGAGATGACACACAGGTATATACTATATACAGGGGAGATGACACACCGGTATATACTATATACAGGAGGAGATGAGACACGTACATACTATATACAGGGGAGATGACACACAGGTATATACTATATACAGGGGAGATGACATACAGGTATATACTATATACAGGAGATGACACACAGGTATATACTATATACAGGAGGAGCTGACACACAGGTATATACTATATACAGGAGGAGATGACATGCAGGTACATACTATATACAGGAGGAGATGACACACAGGTATCTATATATAATTGTCTAAGGGTTTTTCCGTCTGTCCTGAAAATCCCGGCTCTCTGATTGGTCAGAGACCGACACATCGGGTATTCTAGAATATGCATGTCCCCGTAGTATATGGACAATGATGATTCCAGAATTCGCGGCACACTGTGCCCGTTGCTGATTGGTCGAGGCAACCTTTATGACATCATCGTCGCCATGGCAACCATTATGACATCATCGTCGCTGTGCCAGGCCTCGACCAATCAGCAACGGGCACAGCGACGATGATGTCATAAAGGACGTAGACATCTCACGTTTCTGATTCAGCGACGGGCACAGTATCGACGTAGATGTCATAATGGTTGCCATGGCGACGATGATGTCATAAAGGTTGCCTCGACCAATCAGCGACGGGCACAGTCTGCCGCGAATTCTGGAATCATCATTGTCCATATACTACGGGGACATGCATATTCTAGAATACCCGATGCGTTAGAATCGGGCCACAATCTTGTATACTATATACAGGGGAGATGACATACAGGTATACACTGAGGCGAAAATGAGAGGTGTGAGGTGAAAATGAGAGGAGTGAGGGGAAAATGAGAGAAGTGAGGGGGAAAATGAGAGAAGTGAGGGGGAAAATGAGAGGCATGATGGAAAAATGAGAGATGTGAGGGGCAAAATGAGACAAGTGAGGGGGAAAATGAGAAGTGAGGGGGAAAATGAGAGGTGTGAGAGAAAATGAGAGGCGTAATGGGAAAATGAGAGCTATGAGGGGGAAAATGAGAAATGTGAGGGGGAAAATGAGAGAAGTGAGGTTTTATAACTAACCACAGTTAGTTACTCTGCTCGGACAATGCTGGGCTCTTCAGCTAGTTCTATCAATATTATCCATGCACTGCCTAAAAATTCCGTGCAATATTCACATGGAATAATCAGCAAAACTATAGCTATGCAAAATCCTTGAAATCCAAAGCAAAACCCGCAACAAATATGGATGTAACTACTACTGATTTGTTGCCCATTTTTCCGCTGATTTGCAGCAGAGTATTTTCTCCAACTCCCTGTGTGAACATACTTAGATTTATGAATGGTAACATTTTTAAAAAGTCTGCGCATCTCCAGGACTGTGGTATAAGTTATGACCAAAATTACCACCCCTCTATTAATTTAATATGGAGGAAATTTTAAGAAATATCCTGTGACATTACATACATTTGTGGCAAAGCTTACTCCAAAAAATTACACAAAATAAATGCAAACTTCATACATGTGGGTCAATGTCTTCCTGGCCAGTTTGAAGGTATAGATTTAAAGCGGACCTGTCTGCTGGCCAACAATGGCTAGTTTCTGGTCTTATTTTACTCGCGGTGCTCCCCTAAGTAGCCATTTTTTTTTAAACCTACCATACAGTTCCAGAAATGTAGGCCTTTTTAGTGCAAATTTTATGATCTTTACCAAAGGAGCGAGCACTGCAGATCAGCCTGAAGACATTGCTAGGAGCACTGCCTCTTTGGCGAAGAAAATAATACATAGATAGCACGGAATAAAAATATCTCTGGAACTATATGGTGGATTAGGAAAAAAATATATAATTATATACAGAATAATCAGGAAAGCATCATGACTAAAATAAGGGCAGAACCTGGCCATTTTTTGCCTAGAGACAGGTTCTCTTTTAAATAATGTCCTTAATAGAGCTTAACGCGCTACTTTGTAAGTCAAAGTACAGAAGTGGCAGTCATTGTTGCTAAGCAACAAGTGAGACATCTTTCCCTGGCATGCTAGAAAGATATAGAGGCTAGAAGTGTTGTCATGAGGATGTAGGAGTACCACAACTACAAAATCTAAGGCTCTGAAATCAAGTTCAGAACGTCAGTGAAAAAGTAAGTCATTAAGAAACTTTCTCCGTGCAGACCTCCCTGGGGTGTATTTTTCTGTAAATGCTGTTTGCACACCCCACGTACAGCACATGGCTGTAGAACCAGTGTCTGTTTTAGGCTTTTACTTGTTTACTTGGCCTCCCCGCTAAATAGTTGTCCATGTATGGCTAGGTGCCTCCGCGGCTGGCAGGCAATAAATCACGGTGGTCATAGATAGTTGGCATAAACCACTGTCTCACACTTCATGAACACAAATGACAACCAGTGCCCACCATTTCCTCTCTTCCATCAGCTCTTCCTGTAAATGTCTCGTTACAGTGTTTCTAGGCTAAAAAATATTTCTTTCAATAATAAAAAGGGCTAGCGTGTCTATATATGTGGACGACGAGGTCTAGCAATTATAATGTTCTCATCCAGCTAATATAATAATCCTAAACCCACATTTTATATCAAACACTTTACTATGGTTTATTCTGAAAATTTGCAGTGAATATGTGTTATCCAGGTCCGACTGTGTGTCTAATACTTTGGTCTGACACCAACATGTAGCCATAATGGGATGTAGATGGGTTATAAAATCAAATACGGTAGTTTCAATCTTTTCTGGCATCTTTTTACATGACTTTTTCAGGCTATTATTTAAACAGTGTTATTTTAGGTGTTTTAGCAGTTTTTGAAGTTCTGTTGAACAGCCAACTAGAGATGAGCGAATATTTCAATATTCAGTTTGGATTATGATCGCAATATTCGCCGAACATAGCCAAACGCCATTGGAGTCAATGGGAGTACAGATGAGCGAATATGTTCGAAAACAATTGTCAAACATAAATTCAGCACAAATATGGCAAATTCAGCAATTGTTTTACAAACATATTCACTCATCTTTATAGCCTACAAAGAAAAACGCCTGAATAAAACTATGTACCTTCTGTTGCTGATTCAAAGAAAATGCAACTATTTCCAAAATTCATTAATTACGGTAAATATTAGCTTATATATACTGTGATTAGGTCACCAGTGTATATTAGAGTCTGTGGCAGAGGTTAGCCCCCTTTTGTAAATCAGGAGCCACCTTCAGTTGTTATAACCAGCCCTACTAAGAGTAGACATGTATAAAAGGGTTATTCTCAAAACAGTAAGTCATCCACTACCATAGCATAGGTAATAGAGGCTAATTTACGGATCGCTGGGTGTCCGACTGAAGGGACCCCCAGTGATCCCAGTGGATTTTTCCGGACTGATTTTGGTAAATCCGCAGGTAAACCGCACTTCTGCGGATTTATTCTGCAGCATGTGCAATGCGGATTTTGTTTTCCATAAGTTTACATGGTAATTACGTGGTTGGAAGAGGCTGTCTCTTTCCATAGGAGTATTATGTAGGAAGTCTGGGGTGTAACATAGTAACATAGTAACATAGTTAGTAAGGCCGAAAAAAGACATTTGTCCATCCAGTTCAACCTATATTCCATCATAATAAATCCCCAGATCTACGTCCTTCTACAGAACCTAATTGTATGATACAATATTGTTCTGCTCCAGGAAGACATCCAGGCCTCTCTTGAACCCCTCGACTGAGTTCGCCATCACCACCTCCTCAGGCAAGCAATTCCAGATTCTCACTGCCCTAACAGTAAAGAATCCTCTTCTATGTTGGTGGAAAAACCTCTCCTCCAGACGCAAAGAATGCCCCCTTGTGCCCGTCACCTTCCTTGGTATAAACAGATCCTCAGCGAGATATTTGTATTGTCCCCTTATATACTTATACATGGTTATTAGATCGCCCCTCAGTCGTCTTTTTTCTAGACTAAATAATCCTAATTTCGCTAATCTATCTGGGTATTGTAGTTCTCCCATCCCCTTTATTAATTTTGTTGCCCTCCTTTGTACTCTCTCTAGTTCCATTATATCCTTCCTGAGCACCGGTGCCCAAAACTGGACACAGTACTCCATGTGCGGTCTAACTAGGGATTTGTACAGAGGCAGTATAATGCTCTCATCATGTGTATCCAGACCTCTTTTAATGCACCCCATGATCCTGTTTGCCTTGGCAGCTGCTGCCTGGCACTGGCTGCTCCAGGTAAGTTTATCATTAAGTAGGATCCCCAAGTCCTTCTCCCTGTCAGATTTACCCAGTGGTTTCCCATTCAGTGTGTAATGGTGACATTGATTCCTTCTTCCCATGTGTATAACCTTACATTTATCATTGTTAAACCTCATCTGCCACCTTTCAGCCCAAGTTTCCAACTTATCCAGATCCATCTGTAGCAGAATACTATCTTCTCTTGTATTAACTGCTTTACATACTTTTGTATCATCTGCAAATATCGATATTTTACTGTGTAAATCTTCTACCAGATCATTAATGAATATGTTGAAGAGAACAGGTCCCAATACCGACCCCTGCGGTACCCCACTGGTGACAGCGACCCAGTTAGAGACTATACCATTTATAACCACCCTCTGCTTTTCTACTTTACTGAGATATTACAAAGAGTCTTCTTAAACATGTCCTTACCTGCTTGTGAATGTTATTGTGGGATAGTTAATTGGAAATATAGCATGGTTTTCTATCCCTTGACAACGTTATGGTGGTTAACATAAATCAAGGAATATTGGCAACCCAAGCGGTTCTTATGTCCAGAAAATATAATCTCTCAGACTAAAATCTGCTATTAATTGGAAATGGGAGTCTTAATAAATTGGTTAGGAGGCTAAGCACATTAGAGTGAATTGTTTTGGAAGTGGCTTGTCTAATTATTGTGTCTGCAGCATTCATCCATTCCTGAGTCACTCCCATGTGCTGGATAGATGCCTAGAATATTACCGCAGTCTGTCCTCTGATTGGTTCTTCTCTGTCGGGCAGGTCTTCTCCGGGAAGGCTGACGGTTTATCATGATCAGAACAGAGGCTTGTATTATGCGGGTAGTTTGTGACACTTCCTCCTAGGATAGGTGGGGTTAGTCTTTGATCTGAGTTTTGTTATTAGCCCTCCTTTTTGTTATTACTAAACTTGTCTATGTTCTGTTTTTTTTTCTTTTAGGCTTACTGCTTATTTGGAAAGTGCCTTTTTTCCAAAGCCACTTCTGCCAATAAGTGCAACAGCGGACATATATTACATGCCAAACACCCAAAAGCCTGCCCTGAAGTCTATCTGAAGATACCTTGTATGATTCTGTCTTGTTGCCAATGACTTATCGAGAAGTGGACTGAATATCTGCAGCCTACAAGGACATAGGCTGTGCCCAGTGAAAACTGCGGATACCCAAAAAGGCCATCATCATACTGAAGAGTGACCACGGGAGGACCATATTCCATACAGGACCGCCGTTAGTACTTTATGGAAAGCAGCCACCAGCTAGGCATTAATCCCACCCTGATATTTCCATCTGAAGCGGTCTCAGAGTATGTTGTCTTCTCAGCCAAATTTGCTTAAGTAGTGCAATCTGATTGATGACGGACTGAATGCTGATTTATTCACTTTTCTCATGCAGCTTTGCGCATTTTGGACTCCCTTCCACAGTTCAGTCCATCTAAAGCAATTGCATTTCTATTTTACTGACGCTTGCTGAGGAAGGTTACAGGATCCATCTGACTTAAGCTTGAAAGTCACCTGGCAGACTTCAGCTTCCTTTCCACTTCTCCAGCATGGCTTTGAATGTAGCTCCAGTGAGAGACACTAAATGGCTGACCCTCGAAGTGTGCAGGCAGTTCCAGAGGGGGACATGTTCAAGATCTGACGAGGAATGCAAATTTGCACACCCGCCTAAAAGTTGTCAGGTCGAAAATGGACGTGTTATTGCCTGCTTTGATTCCCTAAAGGTAAGGGTGTGTTCCATTCTTTCACTAATTACACTGTGTATAGAGAAGTGGTAATAACGCCATGATGATAATCGCTCGGGAGAACATTTGTTCTACAGATTGTTTTAAAGATCCCTCAACAAAAAACCGGAAATTTTATTGAACATTGCAAGCCTGAAATTGAGCTTACATGTGAGACCATATTATTTAGGGCACTGGCCTTCATTAATACCTAATTCATTAATGACCTTGCCCTATCTTGGATCTCCTCATACCTTAACAACCGCATATTTAGCATTTCCTACTCCCATACTACCACTTTATCTCGCCTCCTCTCTGTTGGTGTCCTCAAGGCTCTGTCCTAGGACCCTTACTCTTCTCAATCTATACACCTGGGACAACTCATAACACTCAGATATACCTCTCTGCTCTCCAGAATCCCAGAGTGTCTATCACCATATCCTCCTTCTCCTCTCGCTTCCTCAAGCTCAGTATGGACAAATCTGAACTAATTATCTGTCCTCCATCTCGCATATCTTCCCTACCTGATCTAACTATCAAAATAAATGAAATCACACATTCCCCTGTCCCCAAAATCCACTGCCTCGGAGTAACCCTTGACTCTTCCCTGTCCCTCAAACCACACATCCAAGCTCTCACCACCTCCTGTCGCCTCCAGCTTAAAAATATTTCCTGAATCCGTCCTTTCCGCAACCATCACTCTACCAAAATGCTTGTTCATGCCCTAATCATCTCCCGCCTCGACTATTGCAACATCCTCCTTTGTGGCCTACCTTCTAACACTCTCGCACCCCTCCAGTCCATCCTTAACTCTGCTGCCTGACTAATTAATCTCTCTCCTCGCTACACTCCTGCTTTCCCTCCTTGCAAATCCATTCACTGGCTCCCAATTTCCCAGCGTATCCAGCTTAAATTACTAACACTGACCTACAAAGCCATCCATAACCTTACCTTTTTCCTCCATATATTTCCGAACTAATCACTCAATATCTTACCTCACGTAATCTCCGGTCTTCCCAAGATCTCCTCCTCTCCTCCACGCTTATTCACTCCTCACCCTATCGCCTCCAAGACTTCTCCCGAATATTCCCCATCCTCTGGAATTCTGTGCCCCAACACACCCGGTTATCCACCACATTTGGATCCTTCAAAAGAAACCTGAAAACCCACTTCTTCAAGAAAGCTTACAACCTGTAATGACCACACGGCCACCTCAACACCATTGGAGCTACTGCAACCCTCGACCTACTGTCTCCTTCCCCATAATCCTGTAGAATATAAGCCCGCAAGGGCAGGGTCCTCTTCCCTCTGTACCAGTCTGTCATTGTTAGTTTGTTTACTGTAAGTGATATTTGTATTTTGATGTAACCCCGTCTAATGTACATACAGCACCATGGAATTAATGGTGCTATATAAATAAATAATAATAATAATTAATACAGTGATGTACATGTAAGTAAAAGAGCACAGTACATTTACAGGTGACATGAAACTCCAACTATAAAAAAGTTGAGTAACTTTGCAGATGAGAAACTTTCACTGTTTTCTACTGATCATTAGTTGTAACTTGTATTACAGTCCAGTCCAGAGCTTCTGTCACAACTATCAAGGCTTTTCACATTTTCCAGAATCCCTTCGAGATTAGAGGTTTGGCCACCTACGATTGTCTATACCATTCCACGGTGAAAATAAATGGAGCAATATCATACATTCTTGATAATGCCATTACTTCATTCATTGTCAGAAGAAGTTGGAGCAAACAAGTGATTGGAATATCCATAATAGTGACTGTTGGGGGTCACGGCGGTGGGAACGCTACCAATCAGATAATTGTATTATCTATCAATATAAATGTTTCATTGCTTGGGGGTCACACCCCTAGAACCACTATCGGCCACTTTCACAATGCCCCATTCTTCTGCACTTCTATTGGGAATCAGGACGCCTGTTCTGGTTTCGCTATGCTTGCATTTTGGTAATGTACATTTGTAAGCTATGCACTGCCCCCCTATCAGCGCCCACCTACAGTCCTATATCACATTCTTTGGTTATATTTAACGTGCATGTCTGGAAAGCTCCAGATATACACACAAGTGCACACTAATTGTCAGATGGAGGCCTCAAGAGTATCGTTTGAGCCTCCGTCTGGCCAGTATGTGCCACCATATTGGAAATGGCATGAATAGAATGTCATAGTATATTACACTCTTCCACCCTGCAATGTTCAGTGTATGTTCTTTAACCTAACTGTAAATGATGGATGTGTTGTATCCGCTGTAGGCATCTCTTCAATGGATTTATCATGAGCTCTTGATGACATATCTATTACACGGATGTCATTATTGTCTATATGTGGTGTACTGTATATGTCTCTGACTGATATCTAACAGTGGCATCTATCACCCACAGGATATAATGGAAGCCATTTAATGGCAACATCATCAAAACCTGTTAAAAAGCTCATGACTTAGGCTACGTTCACATTTGCGTTTTGCGTGTTTGCGTCGGGCGACGCAGCGGCGACGCATGCGTCATGCGCCCCTATATTTAACATGGGGGACGCATGGACATGCGTTGTGCTGCGTTGTGCGACGCATGCGTTTTTTTGCCGCAAGCGTCGGGCGCAGAAAACGCAACAAGTTGCATTTTTCTTGCGTCTAAATTTCGGCAAAAAAGGACGCATGCGTCGCAAAACGCAGCGTTTTTGCGTGCGTTTTGGTGTGTTTTTATTTGCGTTGTGCGTTGCGTCGCCGACGCAGCGGCGCACAACGCAAATGTGAACGTAGCCTTATCCATTATTTGGGTGTCAACTTAGCCTATGCTTAATTGGCACATCAATCACAGGCATCCATAGCTTACAGCCAATAATGGCATCTGTTTTACGTATACCTCATGAAAAACCCATGACATATTGGTTAAATAAATTCCATTATGGTCTATGGGCCCGATTCATTCAGACTGGTGTTTCGAAAGTAGGATGTAGGAATAAAGCACACCAAATTCATTAAGAGGCGCATGCTGTTTTGAACAAAAATGGTGTCACTAAGAGGCCTACGTTGTTTAAATGTAATTTTGCTTTTTTACTTATTTAGTTACAGCAGGGTTTTATGCTCATTTTGTTTCTTGTAGGTGGTGTCAATGTAATGGCTAATGTGAACATGCGTTGATGTGCTGCATGTATACCTACTTAAAAGCAAGCTGTATTTCTTTGTGTTTTCTTTGTATTATTGCATTTTTTGCCTCCCCTCCTTGAGCTGGATATTACATTTAAAAACCTTCCCATGGCTGGTGTCCACAGATTGGGAACCGGTACTTTGTCTGCCATTGTACACATTGAGGTCACTTCTGACACATGGTAAGGTTTTAACCCCTTAATCCCATATGACGTACTATCCCGTCAAGGTGACTTGGGACTTAATTCCCAGGGACAGGATAGTACGTCATAGCGATCGGCCGCGCTCACGGGGGGAGCGCGGCCGATCACAGCCGGCTGTCAGCTGACATCCGGCACTTTAACCCCCGGCACACTGCGATCAAACATGAACGCAGCGTTCCGGGGGCAAAGGGGAGCCCACTCCCTGCGCGCTTCCCTGAGACCCTCGCTACAAGGCGATGTGCTCACCTTGTACCGAGCGTCTCCTCCCCGCAGGCCATGGATCCAAAATGGCCGCGGGGCTGCATCCGGGTCCTGCAGGGAGGTGGCTTACCAAGTGCCTGCTCAGAGCAAGCGCCTGTAAGCCAGGAGCAGTGCACGTCAGATCGCTGACCTTATAACAAGATTCCCCACTGGGGCAATGTTATAAATTAAAAACAAAAATATTTAAATGTGTAAAAAAAAAAAAAATTCCTAAATAAAGAAAAAAATAAATATATTGTTCCCATAAATACATTTCTTTATCCAAATTAAAAAAATAAACAATAAAAGTACACATATTTAGTATCGCCGCATCTGTAACAACCCGAACTATAAAACTGTCCCACTAGTTAACCCCTTTAGTGAACACCGTAAAAAAAGAGGCAAAAAACAACGCTTTATTATCATATCGCCAAACAAAAAGTGGAATAGCACACGATCAAAAACACAGATATAAATAACCATGGTACCGCTGAAAACGTCATCTTGTCCCGCAAAAAACGAGCCGCCATACAGCGTCCTCAGCGAAAAAATAAAAGTTATAGTCCTCAGAATAAAGCGATGCAAAAATAATTATTTTTTCTATAATATAGTTTTTATCGTATAAAAGCGGCAAAACATAAAAAAATGATATAAATGAGGTGTCGCTGTAATCGTACTGACCCGAAGAATAAAACTGCTTTATCCATTTTACCAAGCACGGAATGGTATAAACCTCCCCCCCCCCCCACAAAAAAAAAATTGTGAATAGCCGGTTTTTGGTTATACTGCCTCACAAAAATCGGAATAAAAAGCGATCAAAAAATGTCATGTGCCTGAAAATGTTACCATAAAAAACGTCAACTCGTCCCGCATAAAACAAGACCTCACATGACTCTGTGGATCAAAATATAGAAAAATTATAGCTCTCAAAATGTGGTAACGCAAAAAAATATTGTTTGCAATAAAAAACGTCTTTTAGTGTGTGGCAGCTGCCAATCATAAAAATCCGCTAAAAAACCCGCTATAAAAGTAAATCAAACCCCCCTTCATCACCCCCTTAGTGAGGGAAAATTAAAAAAATTAAAAAAAATGTAAAAAAAAATGTATTTATTTCCATTTTCCCATTAGGGTTTGGGTTAGAGTTGGGGTTAGGGTTGGGGTTAGGTTAGGGTTGGGGTGTGTCAGAGTTAGGGGTGTGGTTAGGGCACGGTGGCGCAGTGGTTAGCACAGCAGCCTTGCAGCGCTGGAGTCCTGGGTTCTAATCCCATCCGGGACAACATCTGCAAAGAGTTTGTATGTTCTCTCCGTGTTTGCGTGGGTTTCCTCCGGGCACTCCGGTTTCCTCCCACATTCCAAAGACATACTGATAGGGAATCTAGATTGTGAGCCCCATCGGGGACAGTGATGATAATGTGTGCAAAACTGTAAAGCGCTGCGGAATATGTTAGCGCTATATAAAAATAAAGATTATTATTATTATTATTATTATTATGGTTGGGATTAGGGTTAGGGGGGTGTTGGAGTTAGGGGTGTGGTTGGGGTTAGGGGTGTGGTTGGGATTAGGAGTGTGTTTGGGTTAGGGTTTCAGTTAGAATTGGGGGTTTCCATTGTTTAGGCACATCAGGGCTCTCCAAACGCGACATGGCGTCTGATCTCAATTCCAGCCAATTCTGCGTTGAAAAAGTAAAACAGTCCTCCTTCCCTTCCGAGCTCTCCCGTGCGCCCAAACAGGGGTTTACCCCAACATATGGGGTATCAGCGTACTCAGGACAAATTGGACAACAACTTCTGGGGTCAAATTTCTCTGGTTACCCTTGGGAAAATAATTTGGGGGGCTAAAAAAACATTTTTGTGGGAAAAAAATGATTTTTTATTTTCACGGCTCTGCGTTTTAAACTGTAGTGAAATACTTGGGGGTTCAAAGTTCTCACAACACATCTAGATAAGTTCCTTGGGGGTCTAGTTTCCAATATGGGGTCACTTGTGGGGGATTTCTACTGTTTAGGCACATCAAGAGCTCTGCAAATGCAGCGTGACGCCTGCAGACCAACCCATCAAAGTCTGCATTCAAAATGGCGCTCCATTTCTTCAGAGCTCTGCCATGCGCCCAAACGGTGGTTACCCCCCACATATGGGTATCAGCGTACTCAGGACAAATTGCGCAACAACTTTTGGGGTCCAATTTCTCCTGTTACCCTTGGGAAAATGCAAAATTGAGGGCTAAAAAATAATTTTTGTGAAAAAAAAGAATTTTTATTTTCACAGCTCTGCGTTACAAACTGTAATGAAACACTTGGGGTTCAAAGCTCTCACAACACATCTAGATAAGATCCTTAGGAGGTCTACTTTCTAAAATATTGTCACTTATGGGGTGTTTCAATGTTTAGGCACATCAGGGGCTCTCCAACGCAACATGGCGTCCCATCTCAATTCCAGCCAATTTTGCATTGAAAAGTCAAACGGCTTTCCTTCCCTTCCGAGCTCTGCCATGCACCCAAACAGTGGTTTACCCCCACATATGGGGTAACAGCGTACTTAGGACAAATTGCACAACAACGTTTGGGGTACAATTTCTTCTGGTAACCCTGGGAAAATAAAAAATTGGGGACGAAAAGTTCATTTTTGTGAAAAAATATTATTTTTTATTTTTACGGCTCTACATTATAAACTTCTGTGAAGCACTTGGTGGGTCAAAGTGCTCACCACACATCTAGATAAGTTCCTTAGGGGGTCTACTTTCCAAAATGGTGTCACTTGTGAGGGGTTTCAATGTTTAGGCACATCAGAGGCTCTCCAAACGCAACATGGCGTCCCATCTCAATTCCAGTCAATTTTGCATTGAAAAGTCAAATGGCGCTCCTTCCCTTCCAAGCTCTCCCATGCGCCCAAACAGTGGTTTACTCCTACATATGGGGTATCTGGGTACTCAGGACAAATTGTACAACAACTTTTGGGGTCCATTTTCTCTTGTTACCCTTGGTAAAATAAAACAAATTGGAGCTGAAGTACATTTTTTGTGAAAAAAAAATGTTCATTTTTTATTAAACATTACAAAATTCCTGTGACACACCTGAAGGGTTAATAAACTTCTTGAATGTTGTGTTGAGCACCTTGAGGGGTGCAGTTTTTAGAATGGTGTCACATTATTTTCTATCATATAGACCCCTCAAATTGACTTCAAATGTGATGTGGTCCCTAAAAAAAAAAATGGTGTCGTAAAAATGAGAAATTGCTTGTCAACTTTTAACCCTTATAACTCCCTAACAAAAAAAATTTTGTTTCCAAAATTGTGCTGATGTAAAGTAGACATGTGGGAAATGTTACTTATTAAGTATTTTGTGTGACATATCTCTGTGATTTAAGGGCATAAAAATTCAAAGTTTGAAAATTGCGAAATTTTCAAAATTTTCACCAAATTTCAGTTTTTTTCACACATAAACGCAGGTAATATCAAAGAATTTTTACCACTATCATGAAGTACAATATGTCTCGAGAAAACAATGTCAGAATCACCAGGATCCGTTGAAGCGTTCCAGAGTTATTACCTCTTAACCCCTTTCTGACCTCGAACAGGATAGTACAGTTAGGTCCATATATATTTAGACAGAGACAACATTTTTCTAATTTTGGTTGTAGACATTACCACAATGAATTTTAAACAAAACAATTCAGATGCAGTTGAAGTTCAGACTTTCAGCTTTCATTTGAGGGTATCCACATTAAAATTGGATGAAGGGTTTAGGAGTTTCAGCTCCTTAACATGTGCCACCATGTTTTTAAAGGGACCAAAAGTAATTGGACAGTTGACTCCAAGGCTATTTCATGGACAAGTGTGGGCAATCCCTTCGTTATGTCATTCTCAATTAAGCAGGTCAAAGGCCTGGAGTTGATTTGAGGTGTGGTGCATGCATTTGGAAGGTTTTGCTGTGAAGTAAGCATGCGGTCAAAGGAGCTCTCCATGCAGGTGAAACAAGCCATCCTTAAGCTGCGAAAACAGAAAAAACCCATCCGAGAAATTGCTACAATATTAGGAGTGGCAAAATCTACAGTTTGGTACACCCTGAGAAAGAAAGAAAGCACTGGTGAACTCATCAATGCAAAAAGACCTGGGCTCCCATGGAAGACAACAGTGGTGGATGATCGGAGAATAATCTCCATGGTGAAGAGAAACCCCTTCACAACAGACAACCAAGTGACCAACACTCTCCAGGAGGTCGGCGTATCAATATCCAAATCTACCATAAAGAGAAGACTGCATGAAAGTAAATACAGAGGGTTCACTGCACGATGCAAGCCACTCATAAGCATCAAGAAGAAAAAGGCTAGACTGGACTTGGCTAAAAACATCTAAAAAAGCCAGCACAGTCCTGGAAGAACATTCTTTGGACAGATGAAACCAAGATCAACCTCTACCAGAATGATGGAAAGAGAAAAGTATGGGGAAGGCGTGGTACAGCTCATGATCCAAAGCATACCACATCATCTGTAAAACACGGCCGAGGCAGTGTGATGGCTTGGGCATGCATAGCTGCCAGTGGCACTGGGTCACTAGTGTTTATTGATGATGTGACACAGGACAGAAGCAGCCGAATGAATTCTGAGGTATTCAGAGCCATACTGTGTGCTCAGATCCAGCCAAATGCAGCCAAACTGATTGGTCGTCGTTTCATACTACAGATGGACAATGACCCAAAGCATAAAGCCAAAGCAACCCAGGAGTTTATTAAAGCAAAGAAGTGGAATATTCTTGAATGGCCAAGTCAGTCACCTGATCTCAACCCAATTGAGCAGCATTTCACTTGTTAAAGACTAAACTTCAGACAGAAAGGCCCACAAACAAACAGCAACTGAAAACCACCGCAGTGAAGGCCTGGCAGAGCATCAAAAAGGAGGAAACCCAGGGTCTGGTGATGTCCATGAGTTCAAGACTTCAGGCAGTCATTGTCAACAAAGTGTTTTCAACCAAGTACTAAAAATGAACATTTTATTTAAAATTATTGAATCTGTCCAATTACTTTTGGTCCCTTTAAAAACAGGGTGGCACATGTTAAGGAGCTGAAACTCCTAAACCCTTCATCCAATTTTAATGTGGATACCCTCAAATGAAAGCTGAAAGTCTGAACTTCAACTGCATCTGAATTGTTTTGTTTAAAATTCATTGTGGTAACGTCTATAACCAAAATTAGAAAAATGTTGTCTCTGTCCAAATATATATGGACCTAACTGTATGTCCGAGGTCAGATCCCCTGCTTTGATGCAGGGCTCCGCGGTGAGCCCACATCAAAGCCGGGACATGTCAGCTGTTTTGAACAGCTGACATGTGCCCGTAATAGGCGCGGGCAGAATCGCGATCTGCCCGCACCTATTAACTAGTTAAATCCCGCTGTCAAACGCAGACAGTGGCATTTAACTACCGATTCCGGCTGGGCGGCCGGAAATGATCGCATCGCCGACCCCCGTCACATGATCAGAGGTCGGCGATGCTTCAGAATAGTAACCATAGAGGTCCTTGAGACCTCTATGGTTACTGATCACCGGTGGCTGTGAGCGCCACCCTGTGGTCGGCGCTCACAGCACACCTGCAATTCTGCTACATAGCAGTGATCTGATGATCGCTGCTATGTAGCAGAGGCGATCGTGCTGTGCCTGCTTCTAGCCTCCCATGGAGGCTATTGAAGCATGGCAAAAGTAAAAAAAAATGTGAAAAAAATAAAAAATATATAAAAGTTTAAATCACCCCCCTTTCGCCCCAATCAAAATAAATGAATAAAAAAAAAATCAAATCTACACATATTTGGTATGGCCGCGCTCAGAATCGCCCGATCTATCAATTAAAAAAAAAGCATTAACCTGATCACTAAACGGCGTAGCGAGAAAAAAATGCGAAACGCCAGAATTACATTTTTTTGGTCGCCGCGACATTGCATTAAAATGCAATAACGGGCGATCAAAAGAACGTATCTGCACCAAAATGCTATCATTAAAAACGTCATCTCGGCACGCAAAAACTAAGCCCTCAACCGACCCCAGATCATGAAAAATGGAGACGCTACGAGTATCGGAAAATGGCGCAATTTATTTATTTATTTTTTTAGCAAAGTTTGGAATTTTTTTTCACCACTTAGGTAAAAAATAACCTAGTCATGTTAGGTGTCTATGAACTTGTACTGACCTGGAGAATCATAATGGCAGGTCAGTTTTAGCATTTAGTGAACCTAGCAAAAAAGCCAAACAAAAAACAAGTGTGGGATTGCACTTTTTTTGCAATTTCACAGCACTTGGAATTTTTTTCCCGTTTTCTAGTACACGACATGCTAAAACCAATGATGTCGTTCAAAAGTACAACTTATCCCGCAACTTATCCCCATTTAATGTGTACTTCAGGAGCTTTTCCCGATGTATACACCAAATGTAAACATAAACGAAATGTGAACGGAGCCTGAATAGTAAGGCTCCTTTCACACTAGCGTCGGAATCTCCCCGTCGCAATGCGTCGGGGAGAGATTCCGACGCTAGCGTTTGCTGCATTGCACAATGGAGGCAGCGGATGCATTTTTCCGGCGCATCCGCTGCCCCATTGTAAGGTGCGGGGAGGTGGGGGCGGAGTTCCAGCCGCGCATGCGCGGTCGGAAAAAGTGGTCCGTCAGGAGAAAAAAACGTTACATGTAGCGTTTTTTTTCTCCCGACGTTCCGCAAAAGCACGACGCATCCGTCGCTCGACGAATGCGACGTGTGGCAATCCGTCGCAATGCGTCGTCAATACAAGTCTATGGGGAAAAAACGCATCCTGCAAGCACTTTTGCAGGATGCATTTTTTCTGCAAAACGACGCATTGTGACGGTTTGCAGAAAACGCTAGTGTGAAAGTAGCCTAAGTAGAGCTTATTTTATGAAGATTTTAGGAAAACCTAAAATAGTATTCAAAAGTGGCATACTGTATGACTCAAGGTCTCATATCTTAGCTGTAGTCTGTCCCAAAATCATGTGGAATTGGTTAATAGGTTTGGG
The DNA here is from genome assembly GCF_032444005.1 of Ranitomeya imitator. Classification (NCBI taxonomy): domain Eukaryota; kingdom Metazoa; phylum Chordata; class Amphibia; order Anura; family Dendrobatidae; genus Ranitomeya; species Ranitomeya imitator. Next base: position 580,928,948 of record NC_091284.1, on the reverse strand, counting down.
ACAAACAGTAATAATGGTGAAGCCCCATCTGTATAGAGGCACAATGGACATTCCAACCGTGTGATATATTAACCCCTTTACCCCCAAGGGTGGTTTGCACGTTAATGACCAGGCCAATTTTTACAATTCTGACCACTGTCCCTTTATGAGGTTATAACTCCGAAACGCTTCAACGGATCCTGGTGATTCTGACATTGTTTTCTCGTGACATATTGTACTTCATGATAGTGGTAAAATTTCTTTGATAGTACCTGCGTTTATTTGTGAAAAAAACGGAAATTTGGCGAAAATTTTGAAAATTTCGCAATTTTCAAACTTTGAATTTTTATGCAATTAAATCACAGAGATATGTCACACAAAATACTTAATAAGTAACATTTCCCACATGTCTCCTTTACATCAGCATAATTTTGGAACCAATTTTTTTTTTTGTTAGGGAGTTATAAGGGTTAAAAGTTGACCAGCAATTTCTCATTTTTACAACACCATTTTTTTTTAGGGACCACGTCTCATTTGAAGTCATTTTGAGGGGTCTATATGATAGAAAATGCCCAAGTGTGACACCATTCTAAAAACTGCACCCCTCAAGGTGCTCAAAACCACATTCAAGAAGTTTATTAACCCTTCATGTGTTTAATAGGAATTTTTGGAATGTTTAAATAAAAATGAACATTTAACTTTTTTACACAAAAAATTTACTTCAGCTCCAATTTGTTTTATTTTACCAAGGGTAACAGGAGAAATTGGACCCAAAAAGTTGTTGTCCAATTTGTCCTGAGTACGCTGATACCCCATATGTGGCAGTAAACCACTGTTTGGGCGCATGGGAGAGCTCGGAAGGGAAGGAGCGCTATTTGACTTTTCAATGCAAAATTGACAGGAATTGAGATGGGACGCCATGTTGCGTTTGGAGAGCCACTGATGTGCTTAAACATTGAAACCCCCCACAAGTGACACCATTTTGGAAAGTAGACCCCCTAAGGAACTTATCTGGATGTGTGGTGAGCACTTTGACCCACCAAGTGCTTCACAGAAGTTTATAATGCAGAACCGTAAAAATAAAAAATCATATTTTTTCACAAAAATTATATTTTTGCCCCCAATTTTTTATTTTTCCAAGGGTAAGAGAAGAAATTGGACCTCAAAAGTTGTTGTCCAATTTGTCCTGAGTACGCTGATACCCCATATGTGGCAGTAAACCACTGTTTGGGCGCATGGGAGAGCTCGGAAGGGAAGGAGCGCAGTTTGACTTTTCAATGCAAAATTGACAGAAATTGAGATGGGACGCCATGTTGCGTTTGGAGAGCCACTGATGTGCCTAAACATTGAAACCCCCCACAAGTGACACCATTTTGGAAAGTAGACCCCCTAAGGAACTTATCTAGAGGTGTGGTGAGCACTTTGACTCACCAAGTGCTTCACAGAAGTTTATAATGCAGAACCGTAAAAATAAAAAATCATATTTTTTCACAAAAATTATATTTTTGCCCCCAATTTTTTATTTTTCCAAGGGTAAGAGAAGAAATTGGACCTCAAAAGTTGTTGTCCAATTTGTCCCGAGTACGCTGATACCCCATATGTGGCAGTAAACCACTGTTTGGGCGCATGGGAGAGCTCGGAAGGGAAGGAGCGCCGTTTGACTTTTCAATGCAAAATTGACAGGAATTGAGATGGGACGCCATGTTGCGTTTGGAGAGCCACTGATGTGCCTAAACATTGAAACCCCCCACAAGTGACACCATTTTGGAAAGTAGACCCCCTAAGGAACTTATCTGGATGTGTGGTGAGCACTTTGACCCACCAAGGGCTTCACAGAAGTTTATAATGCAGAGCCATAAATATAAAACAAAATTTTTTTCCCACAAAAATTATTTTTTAGCCCCCAGTTTTGTATTTTCCCTAGGGTAACAGGAGAAATTGGACCCCAAAAGTTGTTGTCCAATTTGTCCTGAGTACGCTGATACCCCATATGTGGGGGGGGAACCACCGTTTGGGCGCATGGGAGGGTTCGGAAGGGAAGGAGCGCCATTTGGAATGCAGACTTAGATGGAATGGTCTGCAGGCGTCACATTGCGTTTGCAGAGCCCATAATGTACCTAAACAGTAGAAACCCCCCACAAGTGACACCATTTTGGAAAGTAGACCCCCTAAGGAACTCATCTTGATGTGTTGTGAGAGCTTTGAACCCCCAAGTGTTTCACTACAGTTTATAACGCAGAGCCGTGAAAATAAAAAATCTTTTTGTTTTCCCACAAAAATTATTTTTTAGCCCCCAGTTTTGTATTTTCCCAAGGGTAACAGGAGAAATTGGTCCACAAAAGTTGTTGTCCAATTTGTCCTGAGTACGCTGATACCCCATATGTTGGGGTAAACCCCTGTTTGGGCACACAGGAGAGCTCGGAAGGGAAGGAGCACTGTTTTACTTTTTCAACGCAGAATTGGCTGGAATTGAGATCGGACGCCATGTCGTGTTTGGAGAGCCCCTGATGTGCCGAAACAGTGGAAACCCCCCAATTATAACTGAAACCCTAATCTAAACACACCCCTAACCCTAATTCCAACGGTAACCCTAACCACACCTCTAACCCTGACACACCCCTACCCCTAATCCCAACTGTAAATGTAATCTAAACCCTAACCCTAACTTTAGCCCCAACCCTAACTGTAGCCCCAACCCTAACCCTAACCCTAGCCCTAACCCTAGCCCTAACCCTAGCCCTAACCCTAACCCTAGCCCTAACCCTAGCCCTAACCCTAGCCCTAACCCTAGCCCTAACCCTAGCCCTAGCCCTAACCCTAGCCCTAACCCTAGCCCTAACCCTAGCCCTAACCCTAGCCCTAATGGGAAAATGGAAATAAATACATTTTTTTTTATTTTTCCCTAACTAAGGGGGTGATGAAGGGGGGTTTGATTTACTTTTATAGCGAGTTTTTTAGCGGATTTTTATGATTGGCAGCCGTCACACACTGAAAGACCCTTTTTATTGCAAAAAATATTTTTTGCAATACCACATTTTGAGAGCTATAATTTTTCCATATTTTGGTCCACAGAGTCATGTGAGGTCTTGTTTTTTGCGGGACGAGTTGACGTTTTTATTGAAAACATTTTTGGGCACGTGACATTTTTTTATCGCTTTTTATTCCGATTTTTGTGAGGAAGAATGACCAAAAGCCAGCTATTCATGAATTTCTATTGGGGGAGGCGTTTATACCGTTCCGCGTTTGGTAAAATTGATAAATCAGTTTTATTCTTCGGGTCAGTACGATTACAGCGATACCTCATTTATATCATTTTTTTATGGTTTGGTGCTTTTATACGATAAAAACTATTTTACAGAAAAAATAATTATTTTTGCATCGCTTTATTCTCAGGACTATAACTTTTTTATTTTTTTGCTGATGATGCTGTATGGCGGCTCTTTTTTTGCGGGACAATATGACGCTTTCAGCGGTACCATGGTTATTTATATCTGTCCTTTTGATCGCGTGTTATTCCACTTTTTGTTCGGCGGTATGATAATAAAGCGTTGTTTTTTGCCTCGTTTTTTTTTTTTTTTTTCTTACGGTGTTTACTGAAGGGGTTATCTAGTGGGACAGTTTTATAGGTCGGGTCGTTACGGACGCGGCGATACTAAATATGTGTACTTTTATTGTTTTTTTTTTTTTATTTAGATGAAGAAATGTATTTATGGGAATAATATATTTTTTTTTTTTTCATTATTTTGGAATATTTTTTTTTATTTTTTTTACACATTTGGAAAAATTTTTTTTTACTTTTTTACTTTGTCCCAGGGGGGGACATCACAGATCAGTGATCTGACAGTTTGCACAGCACTCTGTCAGATCACTGATCTGACATGCAGCACTGCAGCCTTCACAGTGCCTGCTCTGAGCAGGCTCTGTGAAGCCACCTCCCTCCCTGCAGGACCCGGATCCGCGGCCATCTTGGATCCGGGGCTCGAGCAGGGAGGGAGGTGAGGAGACCCTCGCAGCAACGCGATCACATCGCGTTGCTGCGGGGGGCTCAGGGAAGCCCACCGGGAGCCCCCTCCCTGCGCGGTGCTTCCCTGCACCGCCGGCACATCGCGATCATCTTTGATCGCGGTGTGCCAGGGGTTAATGTGCCGGGGGCGGTCCGTGACCGCTCCTGGCACATAGTGCCGGATGTCAGCTGCGATAAGCAGCTGACACCCGGCCGCGATCGGCCGCGCTCCCCCCGTGAGCGCGGCCGATTGGCTATGACGTACTATCCCGTCCAGGGTCAGATTATCCCAGGGCACCTCGACGGGATAGTACGTCTAAGGTCACAGAGGGGTTAATACATGATATTATACCGTAATGTTTGAATTCAACATTTGGGCCATATAAAGAACTTTATAGAAAGTGCTACTGATTGTGTAGCTCCCGCTGTGCTTCTGATAACTTTTCTGTAGCTTATTAATATGCGTGGCTGTGTATTTCCAGTATAACCATATCTATGCTGAACATATTATTAGGCCGTACCACTCCCTTATGTGCCTAGACAAGCTCATATTTCTACAGGACTGTGCCCGGCGATTTCCTGCCAGTGAAGACAAGTAATTTATCAGATGTATTCATCTCTGTCTACACAAAATCCTTTAAGCATCTAGAAGTAATGAAATTGACCTAGAAATACCTTCTATATGTGACATATCTAGGGACTCTTTTCTTTGACTCTTTCCATTGTTGGGCAGTTGTCATTGGCATTTCCTTGGCATATAGTACTTCTTATCCTGGGAGGAGAGAAGCAGCTGTTAGGCAAAGCAAAGGGCTCTCTGACCATTCCTGGTATCATTAGATGCTGTGATCATGTATACGGACTTGTCTGCGTGTGGATTTACATGCCATGACATTGCCAGCTATTGAAACAAAGGAAGGTTGGGTTCACTGTTGTGAATTCTGTGGCTGAGTTCACTTCTGTGGTCACAAGTGGTATTGCAGTCTCTGGGCTTCCTCCCTCAGGTGTTTTGGTGAGCTCGTTGGCTGCCTTGCTATTTAGCTCCACCTGAGTCTGTCTTCCTTGCTCCTTGTCAATGTTCCAGTGTTGGATCTGAGCTACTGCATCTTTCCTTGGGCCTGCTGCTCTGCTAGATAAGTGCTTCTAGTTTGTTTTCTGTTTTTTTCTGTCCAGCTTGCTATTGTCTTTTGCTGGAAGCTCTGAGAAGCAGAGGGGTGCACCGCCGTGCTGTTAGTTCGGCACGGTGGGTCTTTTTGCCCCTTTGCGTGGTTTTCGTTTTAGGGTTTTTTGTAGACTGCATAGTTCTCTTTGCTATCCTCGCTCTGTCTAGAATATCGGGCCTCACTTTGCTGAATCTATTTCATTCCTACGTTTGTCTTTTCATCTTGCTAACAGTCATTATATGTGGGGGGCTGCCTATTCCTTTGGGGGATTTCTCTGAGGTAAGTCAGGCTTGTATTTCTATCTTCAGGCTAGTCAGCTCCTCAGGCAGTGCCGAGTTGCATAGGTAGTTGTTAGGCGCAATCCACTGCTGCTTATAGTTGTGTGAGGATAGATCAGGTACTGCAGTCTACAGAGATTCCACGTCTCAGAGCTCGTCCTATTGTTTTTGGTTATTGCCAGATCTCTGTATGTGCGCTGATTACTGCACGCTGTGTTGCCTGATTGCCAGCCATAACAGTACAAGGAGCCACACCAATGATTCCCAATAGAGGGAAAAAAGAAATCCTGACATCATTTTTTTTTCTTAGCTCTGTCTTCAGTCTTTTTTTTCCCCTAGACATTAGAGTGCTTCAGGACACAGCTGTGGACATGGATATTCAGGCTCTGTGCTCCTCAATGGATAATCTCGTTGTAAATGTACAAAAGATTCAAGATACTATTGATCAGAAATCGATGCTAGAACCAAGAATTCCGATTCCTGATTTGTTTTTTGGTGACAGAACTAAGTTCCTGAGCTTCAGAAATAATTGTAAGCTATTTTTGGCCTTGAAACCTCATTCTTCTGGTAATCCTATTCAACAGGTTTTGATTATTATTTCTTTTTTGCGCGGCGACCCACAGGACTGGGCGTTTTCTCTTGCACCAGGAGATTCTGCATTGAGTAATGTTGATGCATTTTTCCTGGCGCTCGGATTGCTTTACGATGAGCCTAATTCAGTGGATCAGGCTGAGAAAAATCTGCTGGCTTTATGCCAGGGTCAGGATGATGTAGAAGTATATTGTCAGAAATTTAGGAAATGGTCAGTACTCACTCTGTGGAATGAATCTGCACTAGCGGCTTTGTTCAGAAAGGGTCTCTCTGAAGCTCTTAAGGATGTAATGGTGGGATTTCCTATGCCTGCTGGTTTGAATGAGTCTATGTCCTTGGCCATTCAGATCGGTCGTCGCTTGCGCGAGCGTAAATCTGTGCACCATCTGGCGGTACTGCCTGAGAGTAAACCTGAGCCTATGCAGTGCGACAGGACTATGACTAAAGTAGAACGGCAAGAACACAGACGTCTGAACAGACTGTGTTTCTATTGTGGTGATTCTACTCATGTTATTTCTAATTGTCCTAAACGCACTAGGCGGTTCGATAGCTCTGCCGTTATTGGTACTGTACAGTCCAAATTCCTTTTGTCCATTACCTTAATGTGCTCTTTGTCATCGTATTCTGTCATGGCGTTTGTGGATTCAGGCGCTGCCCTGAATCTGATGGATTTGGATTATGCTAAACGTTGTGGATTTTTCTTGGAGCCTTTGCGGTGTCCTATTCCGTTGAGAGGAATTGATGCTACACCTTTGGCCAAGAATAAGCCTCAGTACTGGGCCCAGCTAACCATGTGCATGGCTCCTGCACATCAGGAAGTTATTCGCTTTCTGGTACTGCATAATTTGCATGATGTGGTCGTGTTGGGGTTGCCATGGCTACAAACCCATAATCCAGTATTGGATTGGAACTCTATGTCGGTAACCAGCTGGGGTTGTCAGGGAGTACATGGTGATGTTCCATTTTTGTCTATTTCGTCATCCATTCCTTCTGACATCCCAGAGTTCTTGTCGGACTTTCAGGATGTATTTGAAGAGTCCAAGTCTGATGCCCTACCTCCGCATAGGAATTGTGATTGTGCTATCGATTTGATTCCTGGTAGTAAATTCCCTAAGGGTCGTTTATTTAATTTGTCCGTACCTGAACACACCGCTATGCGCAGTTATGTGAAGGAGTCCCTGGAGAAGGGACATATTCGCCCATCGTCGTCACCATTGGGAGCAGGGTTCTTTTTTGTAGCCAAGAAGGATGGTTCGCTAAGACCGTGTATTGATTACCGCCTTCTTAATAAGATCACTGTTAAGTTTCAGTATCCCTTGCCATTGATTTCTGACTTGTTTGCTCGGATTAAGGGGGCTAGTTGGTTTACTAAGATTGATCTTCGTGGTGCGTATAATCTGGTGAGAATCAGGCAGGGAGATGAATGGAAAACGGCATTTAATACGCCCGAGGGTCATTTTGAGTATCTGGTGATGCCGTTCGGACTTGCCAATGCTCCATCTGTTTTTCAGTCTTTTATGCATGACATTTTCCGTGAGTATCTGGATAAATTCTTGATTGTTTACTTGGATGACATTTTGATCTTCTCAGATGATTGGGAGTCTCATGTGAAGCAAGTCAGAATGGTTTTCCAGGTACTGCGTGCTAATTCCTTGTTCGTGAAGGGATCAAAGTGTCTCTTCGGTGTGCAGAAAGTTTCATTTTTGGGGTTCATCTTTTCCCCTTCTACTATCGAGATGGATCCGGTTAAGGTTCAGGCCATCCAGGATTGGACTCAGCCGACATCTCTTAAAAGTCTGCAGAAATTCCTGGGCTTTGCTAATTTTTATCGTCGCTTCATCTGTAATTTTTCTAGCATTGCCAGACCATTGACTGATTTGACCAAGAAGGGTGCTGATTTGGTTAATTGGTCTTCTGCTGCCGTGGAAGCTTTTCAGGAGTTGAAGCGTCGTTTTTGCTGTGCCCCTGTGTTGTGTCAACCTGATGTTTCTCTTCCGTTCCAGGTCGAGGTTGATGCTTCTGAGATTGGTGCAGGGGCGGTTTTGTCACAGAGAGGTTCTGGTTGCTCAGTGTTCAAACCATGTGCTTTCTTTTCCAGGAAATTTTCTGCTGCTGAGCGTAATTATGATGTGGGCAACCGAGAGTTGCTGGCCATGAAGTGGGCATTCGAGGAGTGGCGTCATTGGCTTGAGGGTGCTAAGCATCGCGTGGTGGTATTGACTGATCATAAGAACTTGACTTATCTCGAGTCTGCCAAGCGCTTGAATCCTAGACAGGCCCGTTGGTCGTTATTTTTTGCTCGTTTTGATTTTGTGATTTCATACCTTCCGGGCTCTAAAAATGTGAAGGCGGATGCTCTGTCTAGGAGTTTTGTGCCCGACTCTCCGGGGTTATCTGAGCCGGCGAGTATTCTCAAGGAAGGAGTCATTGTGTCTGCCATCTCCCCTGATTTGCGGAGAGTGTTGCAGAAATTTCAGGCTAATAAACCTGTTCGTTGTCCGGCCGAGAAACTGTTCGTCCCTGATAGGTGGACTAGTAAAGTTATCTCTGAACTTCATTGTTCGGTGCTGGCCGGTCATCCAGGAATCTTTGGTACCAGGGAGTTGGTTGCTAGATCCTTCTGGTGGCCATCTCTGTCACGGGATGTGCGTGCTTTTGTGCAGTCCTGTGGAATTTGTGCTAGGGCTAAGCCCTGCTGTTCACGTGCCAGTGGGTTGCTTTTGCCCTTGCCGGTCCCGAAGAGGCCTTGGACACATATTTCGATGGATTTCATTTCTGACCTTCCCGTTTCTCAAAAAATGTCGGTCATTTGGGTGGTCTGTGATCGCTTTTCTAAAATGGTCCATCTGGTGCCCTTGGTTAAATTGCCTTCCTCCTCTGATTTGGTGCCTTTGTTCTTCCAGCATGTGGTTCGTTTACATGGCATTCCTGAGAATATTGTTTCTGACAGAGGTTCCCAGTTTGTCTCGAGGTTCTGGCGAGCCTTTTGTGGTAGGATGGGCATTGACCTATCTTTCTCCTCGGCCTTCCATCCTCAGACTAATGGCCAGACCGAACGAACCAATCAGACCTTGGAAACATATCTGAGATGTTTTGTTTCCGCTGATCAGGATGATTGGGTGTCATTTTTGCCGTTGGCTGAGTTCGCCCTTAATAATCGGGCCAGCTCGGCTACCTTGGTCTCTCCATTTTTCTGCAATTCTGGGTTCCATCCTCGTTTCTCTTCAGGACAGGTTGAGTCTTCGGACTGTCCTGGTGTGGATTCTGTGGTGGACAGGTTGCAGCAGATCTGGACTCAGGTAGTGGACAATTTGACCTTGTCCCAGGAGAAGGCTCAGCTTTTCGCTAATCGCAGACGCCGTGTGGGACCCCGACTTCGTGTTGGGGATTTGGTTTGGTTATCTTCTCGTCATATTCCTATGAAGGTTTCCTCTCCTAAATTTAAACCTCGTTTTATTGGTCCGTATAGGATTTCTGAGATTCTCAATCCGGTGTCTTTTCGTCTGACCCTCCCAGACTCCTTTTCCATACATAATGTATTCCATAGGTCGTTGTTGAGGAGATACGTGGCACCTATGGTTCCATCTGTGGAGCCTCCTGCCCCTGTTTTGGTGGAGGGGGAATTGGAGTATATTGTGGAGAAGATTTTGGATTCTCGTGTCTCTAGACGGAAACTCCAGTATCTGGTCAAATGGAAGGGTTATGCTCAGGAAGATAATTCCTGGGTTTTTGCCTCTGATGTCCATGCCCCAGATCTTGTTCGTGCCTTTCATGTGGCTCATCCTGGTCGGCCTGGGGGTTCTGGTGAGGGTTCGGTGACCCCTCCTCAAGGGGGGGGTACTGTTGTGAATTCTGTGGCTGAGTTCACTTCTGTGGTCACAAGTGGTATTGCAGTCTCTGGGCTTCCTCCCTCAGGTGTTTTGGTGAGCTCGTTGGCTGCCTTGCTATTTAGCTCCACCTGAGTCTGTCTTCCTTGCTCCTTGTCAATGTTCCAGTGTTGGATCTGAGCTACTGCATCTTTCCTTGGGCCTGCTGCTCTGCTAGATAAGTGCTTCTAGTTTGTTTTCTGTTTTTTTCTGTCCAGCTTGCTATTGTCTTTTGCTGGAAGCTCTGAGAAGCAGAGGGGTGCACCGCCGTGCTGTTAGTTCGGCACGGTGGGTCTTTTTGCCCCTTTGCGTGGTTTTCGTTTTAGGGTTTTTTGTAGACTGCATAGTTCTCTTTGCTATCCTCGCTCTGTCTAGAATATCGGGCCTCACTTTGCTGAATCTATTTCATTCCTACGTTTGTCTTTTCATCTTGCTAACAGTCATTATATGTGGGGGGCTGCCTATTCCTTTGGGGGATTTCTCTGAGGTAAGTCAGGCTTGTATTTCTATCTTCAGGCTAGTCAGCTCCTCAGGCAGTGCCGAGTTGCATAGGTAGTTGTTAGGCGCAATCCACTGCTGCTTATAGTTGTGTGAGGATAGATCAGGTACTGCAGTCTACAGAGATTCCACGTCTCAGAGCTCGTCCTATTGTTTTTGGTTATTGCCAGATCTCTGTATGTGCGCTGATTACTGCACGCTGTGTTGCCTGATTGCCAGCCATAACAGTTCACCAGGGCACACAGCGGCCAGATGGTACCTGATTCTCATTCTTGTATTGGATGCAATGACTGGGTGTTTGTGGTTGAAGACTTATGTATGTACAGTATATATATATAATATACGGTATATCCATCACCAGCCCAGCTCCCATTCAGAAAGCACACGCAGCATTTATTGGATGTAGCGGCTGCTTTCACCAGGTGACATCACTCAATCAGCTTTAGGCAAATGGCACCATATCAGCTCGTAGCCAGTTTTGGCACAATGCCTGATGGATTTATTTGACAGACATGTAGCTATAGGAAATGTAATCTGTGGCTTAGTAGAGAAGATGGAATGTGATTGAAACTGCACCCACAGCGAAATAATAATGTGCTGCACGATCACTGATGTGCATTATCCTTACCGGAATTGCTTATCAGAGGTAATGGTAAAATGAAAACCTGGTTATTACAGGATTTAAGCTATTCTGTTTGTGTATTGCCTTTTTCATAATAAAGGGTTTATGCCAAGATATAAAGTTATCACCTATCCATCCTTGTTAATTGCACGGGGTCCCACCGAACTTAAGAATGGGCTCTGATTGGAGTGGCGGTCAATAACATGTATTATTATTACTCCATTCCTTGTCTTTGGGAATGCCCTAGATTGCTGAATGCTGTACTTAGTTATGACTAGCAGCCCTATAGACAATATTGATATTAGACCTACACTTCATTCATCAGGGGTGGTCCAGAAGAAAGGGAATCCTGGCAATGTTCATAGGATGTAAGTCCTCTACTTGATGCTCATTGTTTAGTTTCTGCCGCCTGTACACAACATAATGGCATTTTTTAAATCTTGCTGCAAAAGAAAGGCGTTTACATCTTGTCTCACCGTCCATGTACTCTGATGTCTATTGGTCTCATCATAGCTCCATTCCCTTGTTTCCACTTGTAAGATGCATCCCGTGCAGTAAAATTTACTCACGTAAAGTTTACAAATGAAGTGCATAACGTAAACTTGTTATAAAAAGAAGAAACCTCTAAAGTCAGCTCACCCAAAAGGAGATCCAGTGTTCGGTAACTGCAGTGCCTCAGGAATAAGGAAGAAGAAAAATTCAGCAGTAGGGTCTTCTGTAAAAAAAAATCCAAATTTTATTAAGAAAAATTATTTCCAGGAAAAATGCAATCAACCACCACCACTTAAAATGAGTTAAAATACAAGGGAAACACATTTCGGACACATTACAAATGAAGCATAGAACATAAACTTATTATGTTACAGGAATTTTAGAAGACCCCAAATCAACTTCCAGCCCTCAATACGCCTTGCACTGTATTTAGCTAAAGTCAAATACACTCACATTTCCAAAAGCCTGTCACTCCACCGCTTCCGCCACATGATTTCGGCTCTGAAGCTCTTTTCCACCTTTTGTGGTGTTCTGTACATTACAACCACTTTTTTCTTGTTGCTGAATGTTGGAACGTCCTCTCTGACGACACTTACATGGGAGCAGAGTTGCAGCTTCATTTACTGATCATCGACCGGTCGGCTTTTGAAAACTAAAAATGCCCGTTCCCTGATTATCTTCTCATCCAAATGCGCTAAATCCAATTTTCATCATCTGTAAAATTGGTGTGATTGGTTATAAATAAATGTTTGTGTAAACCCAATTTTAGGGACAGGTCTTTGGGGATCAAAAGATGGAAGTTGGAATCAAAATATAATATCAGAATTGCGATCACATAACTCCTTATATTCCACCACTCCAATAGTCACTGATACAAATAAACACTTCCAGAAATCCCATTAGTTGTTGGCCATTAGATGGAAACCCCTCTGAATCTCATGTGTGGCAGATTGTCAGGTATTATGTATAATTGGTCAGCCGTAGAAGAACATATTAAATTGACTTGTAAGGGTGGTTCCTTGGGAAAGTCAGCCCACTATTACTTTGCTTTGGATTTAAAGTTTTAACTACCAATGGCGATTTTTGTTGCCTATACAACAGATTAGTTTATAATTGTTAAGGTACCGTCACATTTAGCAACGCTGCAGCGATCCAGACAACGATCCCGATCGCTGTAGCGTCGCTGTTTGGTCGCTGGAGAGCTGTCACACAGACAGCTCTCCAGCGACCAACGATGCCGGTCCCCTGGTAACCAGGGTAAACGTCGGGTTACTAAGCGCAGGGCCGTAATCTGATGTTTACCCTGGTTACCAGCATAAACGTTTAAAAAAAAAAAAAACACTACATACTTACATTCCGATGTCTGTCCCCCGGCGCTGTGCTTCTCTGCACTGACTGTGAGCGCCAGCCGGAAAGCACAGCGGTGACGTCACCGCTGTGCTCTGCTTTACGGCCGCTCACAGTGCAGAGAAGCACAGCGCTGGGACAGACACCGGAATGTAAGTATGTAGTGTTTGTTTTTTTTTACGTTTACGCTGGTAACCAGGGTAAACATCGGGTTACTAAGCGCGGCCCTGCGCTTAGTAACCCGATGTTTACCCTGGTTACCAGTGAAGACATCGCTGAATCGGCGTGACGCCGATTCAGCGATGTCTGCAGGAGATCCAGCGACTAAATAAAGTTCTGGACTTTCTGCTCCGACCAACGATGGCACAGCAGGATCCTGATCACTGCTGCCTGTCAAACTGAACGATATCGCTAGCCAGGACGCTGCAACGTCACGGATCGCTAGCGATATCGTTGAGTGTGAAGGTACCTTTAGCTCATTTACCAGGGTTATTAACCTGATGATCGAGCTCTTCTGAACACCATCGAGAATTCAGAAGAACATTCTGCCAGATATCAAACCGTTCATTTTATTGGGTGGTCTTTTGGTGTACATCCCTCTAGGGCCAGTTTCATCCTCGCTCGTAGCACAAGCCACTTTTCTCTATACCCCTGTAGCGCCTCTCCATTAGTGGCATTGTGTGCATCGTTTTGACATGTTAGTTCAGTAATAATATAGCACATGCAAGTAAGGACTATGTCGTTCTGGCACATTATCAATGCTAAATTGGACACAGGCGCAGTTCTGTACCATTTCATTATTGAAACATCTAAATGACAATTTCTTTTACATGATAATAATAGCTTTCACTTGTTCCAACAAAGACATTTCCCGGGTCATTGCATTCAAGAAGGCACGGAAAATGTAAAAAAAAAAAAGATGTGGGATGTTGGGTTCATCAAATTCCATTTATCTGAATTTACTCTGTTCTATGAATAAAGGGCCAATTTCACTTCAGATTAAATTCCAATAGCAATAATAATAATTCTAGAAGGTTCATATATCCTCACCTTGGCTATGGAGTCAGGGCCGGTAAAGTTGTACTGTATTCTGGCAAGGCATTTGTCAGTTTTGTACTCTAAGGGAAGACGGGCAGCCTCGATGCCAGTGTGTACTGCAGCTTAGATGGGATAAATATAGTCATTAGACTAATGTCTGTGTATTGTGCAGAAGAGCGCTCTGACCAATTACATGTTTTAGCCCAGACCCCTTTGCTGCTTTTTTTCCCAAACATGTACTTTATAAGACACAGTATTCAATATTTCCTGCAGGTGTGGGACCATTTAGGGCACAGCGGGAACTACAAAGGGTGTCTCTGCAAAAAAAAAATAAATAAATAAACAATTTAGAAAAAAAAGTAATGTGACTTGAATATGGTCTCAAGAAAATATATCAATGGTCAGCTCCGTTCGATTGTTGAATCCATACTCATGAAAATTATACCAATGGCTTGGATGAAGACATAGTGAATGGAGTTGCGAAGAGCACCATGGCTTCAGGGGAGTTGAATACAGGCCACAGACTGACTAAATAAATCTTTCCAGAATGTACACACGAGAAAACTAGAGCGTTATATCCTTCACCTACTCTGTACGCCAGTATTTGGTGGCTGACTCAGTGGTTAGCACTGTAGCCTTGCAGCGCTGAGGTCCAGGGTTCATAATCTCGTCCAGGACAACATCTGGAGTTTGTATGGTCTCCCCATGTTTGCGTGGGTTTCCTCCTATACCCCAAAGACATACTGATAGGGAATTTGGATTGAAAGTCCCAATGGGGACAGTGATAATGATGTCTGTACAGCGCTGTAGAATATAAGCGGGCATTATTAATAAATACTTTCTAGCCACCATGGTTGCCCATGCACTCTAATCCCAACCAAAGAGAGCCTTTGACATGACATCTGGCTTTATGCTTTAGAGACCCACGGAGATGCACAAAAATCAGAATAAAACTGTGATCTATTTTCAGTTTCCCGAGACTTCAGTGGTGAGAACACAGAACACACGCCAAGAATAGGGTATTTCGCATAAGTGACACGTATTTGTCAAAACGGCGATGGTAGCTGACATTAACAAGTTCATGAGTCCACGTCGAATTCTCTGGTGAGAACGAGACCTGTCTCTGACTCCTACAGGCTGTTGGGTTAGTTTTCTGTGTATGCCGCACCTTCTATGTCCGCACCTTATTGCAGAATGATTAGCCAATGTTGCTGTATGCCACATAATCATATGTGCAGTTACGGTACATTTCCAGTACCAAAGAAAATGATTTGCAAACCAAAGTCCATACGACTTGGTCCCATGTTCCTTTTTTTCCCTTACATAGCCGATAGCAGAGTGCATAGAATTTTAGGGATGCCATTATGTCTGGAGGTAAACGTTATGCCATAGTCAAAATGCTGTGAAGAAGCGGAATACAATATCGAGCTCCCAAGGAAAAACGGACAAAGTGTGCTTCTGGATTTTAATTAGGAGCATGTAATTCCTGTTAAGTGCAGAATGAAATAATTAGTACAATGACATACTTACAACCGACTAAAATAGCTGCAGTTCATAGAATAATTAACCTGTAATTGACTGTTCTGCATTTTGCACCTTGAAAATGTTCTTCACTTCATTTAAAGAGTTTATCAACTTTCAAATCTATCGTTCTTAAAGAGTCTGTCACAGCGTGGCGCTTCATTTAATCATGGAGTAGACCGCATGGTATGTGAATGTGAAACGTTTATTTCCAACCATCTATTACATGCCGTGAGGAAAAACTAAAGAAATCCATGTCCCAATTCACTGTAGGAAGCGGGGTGTCCTGGAAAGGCATAACGTAGATGTGTCCCATGACAAGAAGGCAGTGCGCTACTCATTATGTGAGTCTCCGCACCAGTGACCCAACACCCCTCCAGCAGAGCTTGCTTTGTCTGTTGCTTTGCCTAATAAAGTAAAATCTGCTTAGGTTTTATTTAGGTTCTGTATGGCATTATTATATGTGCACTGTATGATAAGTGTTTCATTTTGCCATAACCAATGTGACGAGTAAATGTTTTGTATAAGATCAGAAATACTCAGGCACCACGGATTGACTGCAGTGGTCTAGTGTCCCACAGTTGTGCTATTATTAAAAAGGGATGCAATCCTCACCTCATTGATCCCCTTCCCAATCCCCACAAGATCCCGACACTGGCGGATCCCACAAGATTACACTTCCTTTTGCAGTGATAATAGCACAACTGTGGGACACTGGACCACTCCAGTCAATCCGTGGTGCCTGAGTCTAGGCTCTTGGTTCTGTGAGGTTTTATTCCTCTGGACCCCTTAGGCTGCTTTCACACATCAGGTTTTTGCCGTCAGGCTCAGTCTGGCGAATTTCGAAAAAACTGATCTGGCGAAGAATGCCGCCGGATCCGGGTTTTTTTCCATAGACTTATATTAGCGCCGGATGGCCTCACGTTTTGTGATTTGTCTGCGGCAAAAAAAACAGACAGCGCCGGTGCCGTCCGGCTTTTGCTACAATGGAAGCCTATGGGCGCTGGATCCGTCACATGACAGAATCCAGCGCCGGATTCAGTTTTTTTATCTGAGCATGCTCCAATGTTTTTAGGATCCAATTAGCTGGATCAGCTAGTCGGATCCGTTGAAAAAACTGATCCGACACATCAGTTTTTAACAATCTGCGACGGATCCGGTTTTTTTCAACATTCGACGGATTGTGCCTGACAGCAAAAACCTGATGTGTGAAAGCAGCCTTACTGATCAAACTTTTATGGCATACCCAATGAAGTAAAAAAAATCTTTATAGCTATTGTGCACAATTTTGGACATCAATTAACAACCTCAAGGTGCCCTTTAGTTTGTGTTTCAGGGATTTTTTTAAACAAGAGCGGTAGTTTGTTTTTAAACCATATTATAAATTGTGGCCAGTTTGACAGCCAATATAGAAGTAAATGTTGGTAAGTGTAGGTTTGCAACCAAAATATTTTCCAGGTTTTGTCTGGAGGTTCAGGTTTTGCTCACAAAGCCTCTGTAGCAGATTCTGTCATGTTTTACAGGAAAAAAAATGACATTTTTCAAGTGAAAACTTAGCAGAATTAGATAGTCTATTATATCAGTCGAGACTGTCAGATGCCGATCAAGACTGTCTGGCAAATGCATAGAGAGCCTGATAATGCATTCAGACTTTACAATTTCAGCCCTTCAGTATTGAGAGCTGATTGGTTATGTAACAAGACCAAAGAACCAATGATGAGGATAGAACGATCACTAATACATTCTGTACCCATATAGTATCATGTTATTGGCAGCACTTCCCCAATTTACACAAAGTTTTGTACTGCCAATAAGAATTATTTTTCATTTACATTGGCGGACAATTAGGAATGAGTGTTTTTAAAAATGCTTATTCCCCAATTATCTACTTACCGTATATACACAATATACTCAAGTATAAGCTGACCCGAGCATAAGCCGAGGCACCTAATTTTACCACACAAAACTGGGAAAACGTATTGACTCGAGTATAAGCCGGGTATGCATTGTCCCTCATCCCCATCCTGGTATGCATGGCTCCCTCATCCCCATACTGGTATGCACAGCCTCCTCATCCCCATCCTGGTATGCATGGCTCCCTCATCCCCATACTGGTATGCACAGCCTCCTCATCCCCATCCTGGTATGCAAGGCCTCCTCATTCCCATCCAGGTATGCATGGCTCCTCATCCCTATACTGATAAGCATGGCTCCTCATCCCTATCCTGGTATGCATGGCTCCTTATCCCAATCCTTGTATGCTTGTCTCCTAATCCCTATTCTTGTATGCATGGCTCCTCATCCCCATCCTGGTATGCATGGCTCCTCATCCCTATACTGATATGCATGGCTCCTCATCCCTATCTTGGTATGCATGGCTCCTAATCCCAATCCTTGTATGCTTGTATCCTAATCCCTATCCTTGTATGCATGGCTCCTCATCCTTATCCTAGTATGCATGGCTCCTCATCCCTATCCTGGTATGCATGACTCCATCCTTATCCTTGTATGCATGGCTCCATCCCTATCCTTGTATGCATGGCTCCATCCCTATCCTTGTATGCATGGTTCCATACCTATCCTTGTATGCATGGCTCCTTATCCCCGTCCTTGTATGCATGGCCCCATCCCTATCCTTGTATGCATGGCTCCATCCCTATACTTGTATGTATGGCTCCATCTCTATCCTTGTATGCATGGCTCCATCCCTATCCTTGTATGCATGGCTCCATCCCAGTCCTTGTATGCATGGCCCCATCTCTATCCTTGCATGTATGGCCCCATTCCTATCCTTGTATGCATGGCCCCATCCCTATCTTTGAATGCATAGCTCCATCCCTATTCTTGCATGCATGTCTCCATCCCTATTCTTGCATGCATGGCTCCATCTCTATTCTTGCATGCATGGCTCCATCCCTATCTGTATGTGTTGATCCATCCCTATCCGTGTATGCATGACCCCATCCTTATCTAGGTATGATTTGCCCCCATCAAAAAACATAAAAAAATAAACCATTATACTTACCTCGCTGCGCTCCCTCGCAGCATCTTCTTCCGGTGCTAGCAGCTGCTTTATGCTTGTAAGCAATGCATGGCAGGGACGTCATGCGCTGCTCACAAGCAGAGCACAGCTGCTGGAATACTCATTGCTCCCCACACTGGAACTATGAGCACAGAGGGCACTTAGTATTCATTGTTATCAAGCAGAGCACAGTGTCAGCCACCGGGAGGTCCCGCTTGCCGCTACTTAAGAGCAATGAATATTCACCTCTCTCCATGCCCATGGGAGTGGAGAGAGGCGAATATTCATTTGTCTTAAGTAGTGGGCACACGTGACCGCCCGGCAGCTGTAGGAGCCGGCTGCTGCAGCTGACACAGTGCACGTTATTACAAAGAAATGAATATTCATTGTCAGTGCAGTAAATATTAATTTCTGTTTAGCAGCGGGCACAGGCTTTAGCCGCAGCAGTCAGCTCCTGACTCCTATGACCCACTGCTGCCGCTCCCCCTTCATCTTCTGGACACCTCACTTGAGTATAAGTGGGGCGTTTTCGGCACACAAAAGATGTGCTTAAAAACTCTTCTTAGGGTATGTGCACACGTCAGGATTTCTTGCAGAAATTTTCCTGACAAAAACCGGACATTTCTGCCAGAAATCTGCATGCGGTTTTTTTCGCGTTTTTTGTGCGTTTTTCCCAAATGCATAGAATTGCGGGAAAAACGCAGAAAATCCCCAAAAATAATGAACATGCTCATTTTTTTACCGCGACGCGTTTTTTTTCCGCGGAAAAAAACGCATCCATGTGCACAAAACATGCAGAATGCATTCTAAATGATAAAATGCATAATGTATGCATTTTTAATGAGTTTTTATAGCGCAAAAAAACCTGAACGTGTGCACATAGCCTTATACTCAAGTAGATACGGTATGTAAATTCACTGTAACTTGTGCTTCCAGTGGATAAATGTATACGGTATTTACTTTAATTTTGTCCATTTTTATATTTTCCTCTTGTACCAATTCAACTGATTTTCTCATAACATTGGTGACAAAATAAAATTTTTCAATTGAAGTTGTCATTTGTGCTTCCCCCTCACCCTGGTAATCCTGATACTCTGTGTGGTACAATTTCCTCATTTCCTCTTGAGCAGATGGAGAGGTCAGAGTTACGGGATTATCACCTCAGGTACAACCAGAGTAGATGAAAATTACATTTTAATTGTATGACAAATTACACATCATAGATCTGGATATTGTTTCCGGATCGAACATCGTTTGCTTTTTATTTGACTATAGAAAATGTTCTAAATTAAAAAATTTTTTTTTACATTTTATTGGGTCAAGTTGTAAGACAATCCTAAATTACTGAGGTTATTTTTAAAGAATTTTACAAGAGAAACAATTTAGCCAAATGCAACAAATTGTGTTGCAGTCTACTACTTCTGAGTGTCCGCCCCTGGTAGGTGCACGCACTTAAAAATGATGCACGGCAGAACACACGTTTGCTCTATCTGCACCATTATAGCTTATGGCCCCACCAATGCATTAGTCAGACTCCCATTTTGTGGGGGGGTTCAGACATAAGCACTGTGAGCCACTGAACGGATTATCTATCTGTTACGCTGTGACGGTCTTCAGTAAGAAAGGGGGGCCTCAAACTGTCCCTGGAACTGGGACCCTAACTATCTCTGTCCTTGGGGTACTTTTAAAGCTATGGAGACTCTAGTCTCAGACCTTACTATGCTCCTGTTATTGTCCTAAAGGTACCTTCACACTGAGCAACTTTCCAACGAGAATGACAGCGATCCGTGACGTTGCAGCGTCCTGGATAGCGATCTAGTTGTGTTTGACACGCAGCAGCGATCAGGATCCCGCTGTGACATCGCTGGTCGGAGCTAGAAGTCCAGAACTTTATTTGGTCGTCAGGTCGGCGTGATTCGTCATGTTTGACAGCAAAAGCAACGATGCCTGCAATGGTTTTTCATGGAGCTAACAACCAGTGAGAACGAGAAGTACGTCACTGGATCGCTCCTGCATTGTTCAGCTGTTGCCGGTGTTTGATGTCTCCTAGCGACCTAAACAGCGACGCTGCAGCGATCGGCTCGTTGTCTATATCGCTGCAGCATCGCTTAATGTGAAGGTACCTTAAGCTGTCCCCCTCCCCAGG
Organism: Ranitomeya imitator; assembly: GCF_032444005.1. Classification (NCBI taxonomy): domain Eukaryota; kingdom Metazoa; phylum Chordata; class Amphibia; order Anura; family Dendrobatidae; genus Ranitomeya; species Ranitomeya imitator. The sequence continues at coordinate 580,908,385 of NC_091284.1, read as the reverse complement.
AGGCCTAGTACAGATATGTTAGTGTATAAACACATAAGACAAACAGGGATAACAAAAAGCAACTAACATACAAAAACGCTCAGCAAGGGTATAAAACAAGAGGGGATTATAGGGAGATAAAAGGGAAGCACAGACTTCTGAGTGTAGTTTCCAAAGGTGTATACTCAGTGTGAATCCACTCACCTTTTTGGTGTCTTGATATACTGCATATAGATCCAATTCATGGATCACTCCATTCCTCTTTCCATTCAGTTTGCTTTTATAAGTGATAACACTTTGTAAATATTTTTCCCAGCAATATGCGCTCCTGAAGGATGATGATGGAACTCGATATTCTGATTCAAGGATGATTTTTATTTCAAACTAGAACACAACCGGTTTAGACTTCTTAGAGTCTTCCTCAGGTATAATGTATGACATTATACCTGAGGAAGATTCTAAGAAGTCGAAACCTGTTGTACTCAGCAAGGGTAGAGAGGAATAAAAGAAAGGATACAAATGTACAATCCAAAGGGGAATAGAAAAATAAAGAAACCATACACCCAAAAACAGCAGACAACAATCTCCAGCAGCAACTACGAACTCCAACTTCAGCAAACCAGGAAGAAAAACTTTATAAGCAGGGATGAGAAGGTCTGGCTAGGTTTTATAGAGAGAGAAAATGAGCAGGTCAGGAGGAGCTGTGAGATGGAGCTGAATGTCTTTAACCAGCATACAAAGAGTCCTCTTTAGCGCCAAAGGAAACGAAGTCCATTTAATATGGGGAACAAAGCGCACAGGCTAAATTGAAGACCTGCGATTCACAATGTATAATGATCTTCTAACCCCAGATCTCCCAGGAGGATGTAACACACTCGTGACACCAGCATCTCAAATTTAAAAAAAAAAAAAAAGTACAAAACTAGTCTTTTCCGCAGTGATTTAGTGCTGACCCTTCAGCAGTGCTCTTGGTCTTTGTATACATGTGTATACATGCTGCCAACTATTAGTGACTGCAGAAGTCGTGTACCGTACCTGTGACGCTAGTCACTTCTCACGGCCAAGCCATGAGTCAGAATGGTCAAGGAGTCCAAGGTCAGAAGCCAGGAGAGTCTTGCAGCCTCATTTTTTGCCATGACTTCTGATCATAAAGCCAGTATCAATCTCTCCTGATGAACCTTCTGAGGGGAAACGCGTTGAGAGCCTGTTTAGAGCTTTCCTTTCTCATCTAAGGATTGTTGTCATCATGATGCCCAGTTGCCTGCATGTTTGTTGCACACAATAGCAGATGAGTATGATTAATCTTGGAACTTTATTTACTAGTACTCTGATGTTTAATGGGATAAACCATCATAAACGTATACCTTTACATGTGTGGTAGTATCTATGTATCATCATGCAGGCTATGACTGTGCATTCATTGGAATATTTATGAGGGTCACTGTGTGACAGTACCAATTTACATTTTGTTTGATATAGGTTTATATTACTGTATATTTGGGGATTACTATATCTGTTAATCCCCAAACTCATGTGGCGTGAGTGACTTAGGCTGATTGTACCCTCTCCTGCTTATATATATTTACCATTTTTGATCTTGTATACCCTATATTCACAGTATTTTATATTATACAGGATTACAGGCCATCTGGCCCTCTGTTTCTGACTATCTGCTTCATAGGGTTATAACAGGAGATAGGGTCAGCCATCGCACGAGTGGGGGCGCCATTCTCGAATTTTTTTAGGGTGCCAAACTCCGCACCTAGGTAGGTGTCCAGACAGTAATTACACCTAGGGCTAGGTGTTATGATCAGGTGACCTTGGAGCAGCATGAAAACTTTCACTGGAGTAGGTGGTAACTATACTGACCGCAAACCCTGATCTTAACACCGCAACTAGAAGTAGCCGTGGGGTGTGCCTAACAAAACCTAGACACCTCAACACAGCCGGAGGACTAAATACCCATATAGATGGAAATAGGAATTTCTATCTTGCCTCAGAGCAGAACCCCAAAGGATAGGCAGCCCCCCACAAATATTGACTGTGAGTAGTAGAGGAAAAGACACACGCAGGCAGGAAACAGGATTTAGCAAATGAGGCACACACTAGCTAAATAGGAAAGGATAGGACAGGATACTAAGCGGTCAGTATTAAAAATCCTTCCAAAAATATCCACAGCAGAAAATACAAACACTCCACCATCTAACTAAAGATGTGGAGCGTATATCTGCAACTCCAGAGAATCCAACAAGACTGAGAAAACACTGACACAGTCTAAGCTGGACAAGAGAAAAACAAATGAATAGCACAGAATATAAGCACACTGCCTGTGTGCCACAGAAAAAGAAACAGACACTTATCTTTGCTGAATTGGCAGCTAAGCAGGAGAAGCCAGAAAGTGATCCAACACTTCACAAGAAACATTGACAACTGGCAAGGACTAATGAATCCTGCACACCTAAATATCCCAGTCAGAACTGCAATCAGCAGATACACCTGGCCAGGACTGCGACTCAGAGACAACTGCATTCCTACCTACAACCACTGGAGGGAACCCAAGAGCAGAATTCACAACAGCTAGGTCACTCTTTTCTGCACATCGGTTGTTAGTGAAAATATTCTTGGGTGGATATAAACACTATTAGGCTACGTTCAGACTAGCGTTGTGCTAGTGTGCGTCGGGTTAGCGTCGGGCGACGCAGCGGCGACGCACGCGTCATGCGCCCCTATGTTTAACATGGGGGACGCATGCGTTTTTGTTTGTTGCGTTTTGCGACAAATGCGTCTTTTTTGCCGCAAGCGTCGGACCAAGAAAACGCAACAAGTTGCATTTTTCTTGCGTCCGATGTTCGGCAAAAAACGACGCACGCGTCGCAAAACGCAGCGTTTTTGCGTGCGTTTTGCCGCGTTTTTGCGTGCGTTGTGCGTTGCGTCGCCGACGCAGCGGCGCACAACGCTAGTCTGAACGTAGCCTTACTTCTATATCAAAGATACTGTCAATAGTTTTGAGGTATTTTTCTGGGGTCTTTTTAGTACTCCAATATTTTGGTTACTAATTATGTAGATAGCTGAGCTTTAATCTATTATTCTCAGCATCACTTGTCGTCTTTTGGGACCAGGTTATCATTCAATTTTTTCAATTATGAACGATCCCCTTTTTAGGTTTTTTTTCTAGCATTGGTATATTTAATAAAGATATTTACGTTTTAGGTGGGTTTTTTTAGGTAAGCAGTTAGACATTCACATATTAGGCTACTTTCACACTAGCGTTAACTGCAATCCGTCACAATGCGTCGTTTTGCAGAAAAAACACATCCTGCAAAAGTGCTTGCAGGATGCGTTTTTTTCCCCATAGACTTGTATTGACGACGCATTGCGACGAATTGCCACACGTCGCATCCGTCATGCAACGGATGCGTCGTGCTTTGGCGGACCGTCGGCACAAAAAAACGCTACATGTAACATTTTTTTGTGCGACGTGTCCGTCTTTTACAACCGCGCATGCGCGGCCGGAACTCCGCCCCTCCTCCCCGCACCTCACAATGGGGCAGCGGATGCGCTGAAAAGCAGCATCCGCTGCACCCGTTGTGCGGCGAAGACAACGCTAGCGTCGGGAACCTCGGCCCGACGCACTGCGACGGACCGAGCCCGACGCTAGTGTGAAAGTAGCCTAAAGTTGTAAAACACACTCGTGACACCAGCATCTCAAATTAAAAATAAAAAACAGTACAAAGCTATTTACTATTTGCTGATGGCTGTGCACTTAACGCTAGCACAGAACAGCAAATGCAGCATGAAATGGACTGTTTTTCGCAAGCCTGCGACCGTTTTGGTCTCGAGATCAACATTAGAAAAACCGAAGTCATGTATCAACCGGTTCCAGGAAAACTGTACAAGGAGCCACGTATCATGGTGAAGGAGCAAAACCTCAAAGCAGTCGATAACTTCACCTACTTAGGCAGCACACTTTCCCGTGACGTAACCATAGACGCTGAGGTTAATAACAGAATCGCCAAAGCCAGTGCGGCCTTCGGGAGACTGCGTAAGAACGTCTGGGAACGAAGGGGACTCAGCCTTACCACCAAGCTGAAGGTCTACTGCGCGGTGGTCCTCACCACACTTCTCTATGCTAGCGAGTCCTGGACAGTGTACAGCCGGCATGCTAAACAGCTTAATCATTTCCAGATGAGTTGCCTCCGCAGACTCCTCCACATCAGGTGGCAAGACAATGTCCCGGACACAGCAATTCTAGAACAAACTGGGCTCTGCAGCGTTTACACTCTCCTGCCGAAAGTCCAAGCCAGGTGGGCTGGACATGTGGTCAGAATGCCTGACAGCCGACTTCCGAAACAACTGCTGTACGGAGAACTGTGCCAAGGAAAGCGAGCAGTTGGGGGGCAGAAGAAGTGCTATAAAGACTGCCTTAAGGTGTCTCTCAAAAACCTGGAAGTCAACACCAGTGAATGGGAAGAGCTTGCCCTGGATCGTCCAGGTTGGCGGGGCAGGATCACCTCAGGAGCACGTGTAGCTGAAGATAGGAAAATCTGTGATGCAAAAAGAAAGCGTGCTGTGCGCAAGGCACAAGTAGAATCTGGTGTACTGACCACAATTGCTTTCTTATGTCAAGTATGTGGGCGAACCTTCAGGGCCCGGATTGGACTCATCAGCCACCTCCGGGCCCATAACTATTAATTCTCTTCTAACCCTGAAGTCATGGTCATCTTCGAAAACGAAGGACGAACATCATACATGCTGCCAACTATTAGTGACTGCAGAAGTCATGTACCGTACCTGTGACGCTAGTCACTTCTCACGGCCAAGCCATGAGTCAGAATGGTCAAGGAGTCCAAGGTCAGAAGCCAGGAGAGTACGTCATAAACAGAAGGAAAAGGCAAAAGCATGGTCGGGTAACGTTCCGAGGTCAGAAAACCAGGAGGATAACGGATGACAGCAGAAGGGGTTAAACAGTCGGATGGTCAGAGCGAAGTCCAAGGTCAGGCAGAAAATGATCAAGCATACAGAACTCAAGGCACAGGGAGCACAAACCTACTAGATGAATGCACCTCTGGCAGAGGTCTGTGAGAAGCCGCTCAGTTAAGTAGCATGGCAATCACCTCTGATAGTGAACACTTGGAGACAGCAGACGTCTCCCAGTCACAGATTGGATAGTCGAGCTGTTAATCAATACACTGACAGCTCAGCATGCCCCTGTGCCAGATTGGATGGCAAAGCTGTCAATAAAAGTACTGATAGCTTCAGCACGCCCCTGTACCTGATTTGATGGCCGAGCTGTCAGTAACTGCATCTCAGACACCATGAGGGGTGGAACCGTGACAGTACCACTGGCATGAGCTCTCTGCATCCAAAATAGGAGACATGATGCCAGAAGTCCGGAACACGACTGATCAACAGCATTCATAACTGCATATTAAAACATAAAAGTATTTTGATAACCCCACACGAGACTTACCATTCTATTCTGGTGAATATTTGCCACATATGCACCCAATGCATTGCAAAGGGTAAAATCCATAATGAAAACATACAGCATAAATTGACTTGAAATTCTCACTCCCCAACAATCCAAATATAAGATCCCCAGTGCATCCTCAATGTGTGAGCGTACCCTAACTCTTCTATTTATAAATGTGCTATAAATATTTGATCTTCCCTTGCTGGGACTCAATGTCTGAAACTTTCAAATTAGGACATTTTACAAATAAGAATACTCATATCTCCTAATATCTAATGCAGATGACCTCCTTTACACCAGGTACTAATGACCCTGCCTGTCAAATACTTATTACGGTAGTTATTTTGGCAGAGGGGCTCTAACCCCTGAAAATAGATATTATGACATTGAATAGCTCAGAACATTGGCCCTGAAAGCTTAAATGCGCTCAAAGAGGGATACTTAATTTAAGAATTCACTTCTGATCCTTTTTATGTTTAGTAAATTGGATGTTAATCCAGGGGGTGTGTATTTTTGGGGTTATTTGGCTTAGGACACTGTTGTTGAGAACTGGTCTCGTACATGTCCATCTTTCACATCCATTCAATGTGTTTGGTTAAATTCTGCATTGGAGCGGAAGGTTGTGAGTCACGGTAATAGCTTTCCTATTGTCTCCTCTAGCGGGATAGGTTTCTTAATAAGTTAGTTGGTTTATCCTATTTTTAAGCATGCCAGCCGAGAGTGCATGCAGAATGGGTTTAATAAGCTGAGGAGTTTATTAATAGGTTTGGAGAATGAGACTGCGCTCTGTAATTAGTTATTAACCTTTAAGTCCAGGAAACACAAAGGGACACAGTTCAGTCTGTGCCATCTTAGCCATTTTTACTTGATAATCCTTTTCTGTACAGGTGTAGTGCACATTGTCAGCATATTTGGGGAGCTCAGACATTGTTATTCTGCTTCTTGTAATTTATATTTTCCTATTGTAATATGTCATTTTTCCATCCACAGATCTGAATGTATTGGAAAAAAGGTTATGTTTTCAGGTTCTACTGGTGTCAGCGAGCTCGGTCTTATGTTGTACTGCACCATTACCTTTAACTTCATAACAGACATTTTTCTCCCAAATTGTCTATGTCCAAATGTAAATTTTTGTGATATTTTTATTTCTTTTTCCCACTGACAAGACAAAAAGTTTCCTACCTGGTGGTTTGTTGAAGTAAAGAGGTTAATTGTAACAGCCCGCTATAGTGCTCTTGGGTAGTGGAAGACATTGTAACATCCTTTTGCTGTGAAGATCTAAATGTCTGTATTCCTGGTGGACTAGAGGAGCCAAAGGAATAATGCTAGTTTCTCAACCCTTTCTCTCCCAGTACCCACTAATTACAAAAAGTGCAAACGGCGTACCCCTAAGGAAGGGATTATAAATGTAAACGCAGCCAAGAGAAACTCCATCCAGAGCCTACAAGCAATTCTGTGCGATTTGGCAGGAAGAATAGCATAGAAAGCTGCACTATTCTAACTGTCAGCACCGCATTACACCCTGACAGACCCAATATGACCCAGGGTAAGGAAAAGATGCATGCACAGCTCGACACACAAAGGTTTCCCCCATTTACAGACTCCAGACCTACTAGAAATTACAGGCGCTCAATGAGTGTGTGATCCGGATACCGATGGCCATTGAATTTAACCATAACATTTTAAAATGGCCATAATGACACTCGCCGGTGCAAAAGGTTATTTACCCAGCTGGGATCACTTTACCTTCAATGGGGAACACAATTTAACAGTGCTAGTAGTGCCATGTTATATATTGACACACTACCAGGAGGAATGACAGCGTTACAGATTCTTAGGTTGCGTGCCCACAATCAGGATTTGTGCTGCATCCAAAACGCTTTGTTCTTCATTACAAGCACAATGGATGGGATTTATAGAAAGCCCGTGCCTACTGTGCCTCTATTTACTGTTGCGTAGACAGCCCCGCGGTGCGGATTTACGAGCCGCAGCATGTCTTTTTTTGACAGCAGAGACACTGGTCTCCTCTACGTAGTTTCACCCATAGCCATTCATTAGATGCGTTAAATTTGCATGGTTCACTAAGCACAAGAGGATTTACCTGCGTGATTAGAACATAGCGTTTTGGAGGCAGTGAAAATACGCGGCTTTTCCTGATCATGAGCACATAGCCTTATATACATGCTCCAGAATAGAAAACAGACATGTTATAATAGCTGCCAGTGGCATAAAGAATGGCATCATCTGTCAACAAAAAATACCACTATACACATACATATGTTTGACCTGAACTGTATAATATTTATCTTCTGGTATCACTTGAGACCTTCCATGTCTCCTTGTATATTTGGCTTCAGAATTTGTACTAAGCAGCAGATATGACAGCTCTGTATCACTGGAAACACATTTTCATTGCAGATATGGCTGTGAATATAATATTTGACTACAGATGTAACCGTTTTCCTTGGTGCACTGTGGCTGAACTTTTATGTCAAAGTCATCTCAAGGTCATTAATCCATCCTAAAGCTGAGCTAAATCTTGACCTCTTTTTTTATGACAATACACTCAGTGATATAATCAAAAACAAATTCATTCCACTGCCTTTCTTTTTTACTGAAGTACGATATGACATCTCAAAATAATCGCAAGCGATGGCGTAATTGCTTATAATGTGCTAATGCTGAGTATTACTGCACTGTACAGTACATTCATACCCAGATTTATATGCATCTAGCTGAAATAAACTGATGATTATCTCTTGTATGAAGCAACATGTGCAGCGAATCTGCACATAGAATAACATTCATGCTTCCAGAAACACCATCTGCCTTTGGCATTTGTGATAACCTTACACAATTTAAAAGGTTATTCCCACAATGCCAATATTATTTACAAGTAAAACTGTAGGAGAGATCAGCGCAAAATAGGGTCTTATCCAAGAAATATAGTGAGCTTTACGCTCAGATTAAACTCACCTGTTTAATCTGAAAAAACAGCATATAGTGCAGTATCGGCTGCAGCAGATCCACGGGTCAGCCAGTGACCATCAGACATCAGTAGGTTATAAGAGGTTTATGGATCTCTGCGCTGCCGACAGGATTTAAAACATATTCCATTGTAATAAAATGATTGGCTCGTTTTGATGCGTTTTGAAGTACAAATCTACCTGTACTTCTTCTTCAGGAAAACCACACGTGGTTTTCCTGAAAAAGAAATAGATTTGTACTTCGAAACGCATCAAAACGAGCCAATCATTTTATTACACTGGGATATATGTTTTAAATCCTGTCAGCAGTGCAGGGACTATCCACCAACCCTTTTTTTAACCTATGAATATTATTTACAAAGCACATCATCTCCACGGTTATTGTTAATTTACAGTACAAGCCCAACATAAAGTTTATTTCTTTTACAGTTACTCTTTTTAATCTCTTCTGCACCCCTGTGCATCCAGTTTCACATGGGCGGTAACATTCTTACACTTACATTTTCTAGCAGCACATTGTTTCTTCTTAGTGCTGCAGGTCCCTCCCTCTACTCATTTGTGCTTCCTGATAGAGATCGATACGTCTGTATATGGGCAATTTTTATTTATTATCATGAGGCGACAATTGATAGTTCTGAATGTTGTGACTGTGAACTACTATTTTACCAGTATGCAATGCTGTTTACAAACAACACATTTCATTGGTGGCTTGAGACCATGATCATGGTCTCCCCTACACACATAGTTAAGCTGTGCTTCAACATGGTTGTCAGTGAGAGAGTCTTTGAGACAAGGTCATAAGTCAGTGTTTCTCAACTCCAGTACTCAAGACCCCACAACAGGTCATGTTTTCAGGATTTCCTTAGTATTGCATAGGCGATGGAATTAATGCTTGAGCAAGTGATGAAATTATCACCTATGCAATACTAAAGAAATCCTGAAAACATGACCTGTTATGGGGTCTTGAGGACTGGAGTGGAGAAACACTGTCATAAGTGAATCTGTTTTTCATGAATTGGTCAGGGTAATTAGGTGCAAATACGGCTGGTGTCAGTGAGATATTCATCACGGCTTAGCCGAACTCTATCAAAATCTTTCTGTCAGATGTTTTATAAGAAATTGTCTCTAAGTGGGTCTGAGCTTGCTCAACTAACAGCATAAGGCCAGATTCATAAGGCCAGATTCACATGCGTTAAACGGACTGCACCAACGCTAGTGCCTTTTAAAGATCGCATTATGCGATCGCGATCGCACAGATGCTCCACCTACGCCAGCGGTGACGGACTCGGAAATGCTGCAGACCACGTCCGAGGGTCTGTCACAGAATGACGGCACATCGCTAACGCATGCCGATTATGACATGCGTTAGCGATGCGCTACATAATGACAGTCAATGGGTGCGCTGAAGCATCCGTTACATTACGTTAGTGCCGCTGTGTAACTGATGCCATCAGCGCATTGCCATTGACGCAACGCAAACCCTGCCTAAGAACTACTGGAGGATGAATCCAATTACAACAGATGGTAAAGAAAGCCCTTGTTGGTGTCATCATTAGGGGGTGATCATGGGCATACATAGAAATCATGGAGCCCATAGGAGAAGTTCTAGTTCCCTGCCCCCCCCCCCCCCCCCACAAAAAAATATATATATTCGGCAGGGTCGCAGGCGATCATATGCCACAACTTTGCAGTCTTTACAAAGTAATTGTCATCCTAATGAAACACTAGATTCTGCTTTCATTGTACCCATTAAGTATGATGCCACACAAACACTGTATGATACCCCCACAGTGAAATCATTCAACACGCACAGTATGATGACCCTACTGTACCCCACCTCAACTCCCCCAACAAAGTATGGTGACTCCAGCAGAGTAAGATTTACCAACTGTGACCCCCACACAGCCCTCCATGCAGTATAAATGACCTACATACAGTATAATGGCCACACGTCAGCACACTGTGTAATGGCCCCACTAGCCCTCCAAACAGTTTAATGGTCCCCACATAGCCCTCCATGCAGTGTAAAGGGCCTGCATACAGTATAATGGCCCCACCTGTCACCTCACTGTGTAATGGCCCTCTTTAGCCTTCCAAATATTATAATGATCCCCACATAGCCCTCTAAATAATATAATAGCTCCCACACAGACCTCCATATATTATAATTGTCCCCGTAAAGCCCTCCATATAGTATAATAAACTTCATAGTCCTCCATATAGTATACTGCACCCCATGAGCCTCTATATAGTATAATGCACTCCCCATAGTCCTTCATATAGTATAATGTACTCCCATAGTCCTCCATATAGTATAATGCACTCCCCATAGTCATCAATATAGTATAATGCACTCTTCATAGACCTCCATATAGTTTAATGCATTCCCCATAGTACTCCATATAGGATAATGCACCCCATATTCCTCCATATGGTACAATGCACTCCATATAGCACAATGAACTCCCCATAGTAAATCATAGTATAATGGTCGCCCCATAGTCTTCCATACAGTATAATGCACCCCTATAGTCTTCCATATAGTTTAATGCACTCCATAGTCCTCCATATAGTATAATGCACCCCCATAGTAATCCATATAATATAATGCACCCATTAGTTCTCTATATAGAATAATGCACTCCCCATAATCCTCCATTCACTATAATGCACTCCCCGTAGTCCTCTATACACTATAATGCACATCCCTTAGTCCTCCAAACAGTATAATGCACTCCTCATATTTCTCCATATAGTTTTATGGCCACCACAATTTTAAAAAAATGTAATACTCCTCATTCCCCTGCTGTTCCGGTCGATACAGCGAACGCTCTGAAGCGCCACACATCCCAGCAAAGCGGGCATCATGTAGTGCTGTCATCGCTCCTGCTGCACTGAGACGTCAGATGCTGAGGAAGAATGATGGAGGAGATAGTGTCAGCTGAACTTCCCTTTTCCATAATTACTTTCAACTGTATTGTCATCAAGTTTGTCAAATTCAGTGCAGATTTAAAAATACTTGCCTGGGCACACATGATTATTTCTGTAAATATAGAAAAGTGAGACCACATAAGGATTTGAAACCAAAACAGAAAGGGCCGGTCAACAAAAAAAAGCTCATTCATAATAGTTAAAATAACCAAAAAGGAGAAATAGACACAAGAGCATATCAAGGAATATATTTATTATTTTATTATTATAATTTAATTAAATAAACACATAAATAGTAAGATGCAAGTGTAAGACTGATAATCAAAAGGGCAGCAGCACCACAGTGCCATGCCCGAGCAGAGTCACACTTGTATGGGATACGTAAGTATATATATAACCATAAGAGGGAAAAAACAGGGCAAAAAAATATATTTCTCACACAAAAGGGAAGCTGTTTTAAAAAGTATTTAGTATAAATGGAAGGTACATAAAAACATGTATACAGTGTGGAACAAAGGTATTTAGTCAGCCACCAATTTTGCAAGTTCTCCCACTTGAAAAGATGAGAGAGGCCTGTAATTGACATCATAGGTAGACCACAACTATGAGAGTCAAAATGATAAAAACAAATCCAGAAAATCACCTTGTCTGATTTGGCAAGATTTATTTTGCAAACTATGGTGGAAAATAAGTAATTGGGCACCTAAAATCATGTAAGATTTCTGGCTCTCACTTCTTTAAGAGGCCCCTCTGTCCTCCACTCATTACCTGTAGTAATGGCACCTGTTGGAACTTGTTATCAGTATAAAAGACACCTGTCCACAACCTCAGTCACACTCCAAACTCCATTATGGTGAAGACCAAAGAGCTGTCGAAGGACACCAAAAACAAAACTGTAGCCCTGCACCCGGCTGGGAAGACTGAATCTGCAATAGTCAAGCAGCTTGGTGTGATGAAATCAACTGTGGGAGCAATAATAAGAAAATGGAAGACATACAAGACCACTGATAATCTCCCTCGATTCAGGGCTCCACGCAAGATCTCACCCCGTGGGGTCAAAATGATCACAAGAACGGTGAGCAAAAATCCCAGAACCACATGGGGGGACTTAGTGAATGATCTGCATAGAGCTGGGACCACCTTAACAAAGGCTACCATCAGTAACACACTACGTCACCAGGGCCTCAGATTCTGCAGTGCCAAACATGTCCCCCAGCTTAAGCCAGGACATGTCTGGGCCCATCTGAAGTTTGCTAGAGAGCATTTGGATTATCCAGAAGAGTATTGGGAGAATATCTTATGATCTGAAACCAAAGTAGAACTGTTTGGTAAAAATGAAACTTGTCCTGTTTGGAGGAGACAGAATACTGAGTTGCATCCAAAGAACACCATACCTAATGTGAAACATGGAGGTGGCAACATCATGCTTTGTGTCTGTTTCTCTGCAAAGGAACCAGGAAGACTAATCCGTGTACATGAGGGAATGAATTGGGCCATGTATCGTGAGATTTTGAGTGCCAACCTATTTCCATCAGCAACGGCATTGAAGATGAAACGTGGATGGGTCTTTCAGCATAATAATGATCCCAAGCACACCACCAGGGCAACAAAGGAGTGGCTTCGTAAGAAGCATATGAAGGTCCTGGAGTGGCCTAGCCAATATCCAGATCTGAACCCCATAGAAAACCTTTGGAGGGAATTGAAAGTCCGTGTTACTCAGCGACAGGCCCAAAGCAGTGATTGCTCTAGAGGAGATCTGCATGGAGGAATGGGCCAACATACCACCAACAGTGTGTGCCAACCTTGTGAAGACTTACAGAAAATATTTGACCGCTGTCATTGCCAACAGAGGATATATAACAAAATATTGAGATTAACTTTTGTTAACCCCTTCATGCCGCAGCCCTTTTTCGTTTTTGCTTTTCGTTTTTCGCTCCCCTCCTTCCCAGAGCCATAATTTTTTTATTTATCCGTCAATATGGCCATGTGAGGGCATATTTTTTGTGGGACGAGTTGTACTTTTGAACGACATCATTGGTTTTACCATGTCTTGTACTAGAAAACGGGAAAAAAATTCCAAGTGTGGTGAAAAAGCAAAAAAAGTGCAATCCCACACTTGTTTTTTGTTTGGCTTTTTTGCTAGGTTCACTAAATGCTAAAACTGACCTGCCATTGTGATTTTCTAGGTCATTACGAGTTCATAGACATCTAACATGTCTGGGTTATTTTTTTATCTAAGTGATGAAAAAAAATTCAAAACTTTGCTAAAAAACAAAAAAATGCGCCATTTTCCGATACCTGTAGCGTCTCCATTTTTCATGATCTGGAGTCGGGTGAGGGCTTATTTTTTGCGTGCCGAGCTGATGTTTTTAATGATACCACACTTGTGCAGATACGTTCTTTTGATTGCCTGTTTTTGCATTTTAATGCAATGTTGCAGCGACCAAAAAAACGTAATTCTGGCGTTTTTTCTCACTACGCTGTTTAGCGATCAGGTTATTGCTTTTTTTTATTGATAGATCGGGCGATTCTGAACGCGGCGATACCAAATATGTGTATGTTTGATTTTTTTTATTGTTTTATTTTGGATGTGGTGAAAGGGGGGTGATTTAAACTTTTATATTTTTATTTTTTTCATATTTTTTAAAACATTTTTTTGAACTTTTGCCATGCTTCAATAGCCTCTATGAGAGTATAGTTGATTCACAGTGGTTTTATTCAACGCGTTTCAGGGGTCTCATGCCCCCTTCATCAGGAAATACCACACAGAATATACAGGCATCACAAGTATAAATAGTTTTGCTAGGTTACAAAAAAAAGAGCACCAACAGGTCAGATGTCAGTGTCAAAGTTCAATGATAACACACAATTAACAATTCAAACGATTAGAGAGGTATATATAATGCACAAAGGATTAAAAAATCAATCATCAGATCGCTGCTATGTAGCTGAATTGTTGTCAGCTGTCAGTATTTGACAGCAGCATTTAACTGGTTAATAGCGGCAGGTGGATCAGGATTCCACCTGCCGCTATTGCACGCACATGTCAGCTGTACATACCAGCTGACATGTCGCGACTTTGATGTGGGCTCAGCGCCGGAGCCCACATCAAAGGGGGATACACGACATGCGCTAGTTCGGGGCATGTCGTGAAGGGGTTAATGACCAAATACTTATTTTCCACCATATTTTGCAAAAAAAAAATCTTGCCAAATCAGACAAGGTGATTTTCTAGATTTGTTTTCTTATTTTGACTCTCATAGTTTCATGTTATGATCCGGTGACCTTGGAGCCGCATGGAACTTTCTCTGAGTTGGTGGAAACTGTACTGACCGCAAATCCTGAACTTAACACAACAACTAGAAGTAGCCGTGGGGTGTGCCTAACAAATCCTAGACACCTCGACACAGCCGGAGGACTAAATACCCCTATAGATGGAAATAGGAATTCTACCTTGCCTCAGAGCAGAACCCCAAAGGATAGGCAGCCCCCCACAAATATTGACTGTGAGTAGTAGAGGAAAAGACACACGCAGGCAGGAAACAGGATTTAGCAAAAGAGGCCACTCTAACTAAAATAGGAAAGGATAGGACAGAATACTAAGCGGTCAGTATTAAAACCCTTCCAAAAATATCCACAGCAGAAAATACAAAAAATTCCACCATCTAACTAAAGATGTGGAGCGTATATCTGCAACTCCAGAGAATCCAACAAGACTGAGAAAACACTGACACAATCTAAGCTGGACAAGAGAAAACAAATGAATAGCACATAATTATTAAGCACACAGCATGTGTGCCACAGAAACAAAAACCAGACACTTATCTTTGCTGAATTGGCAGCAAGGCAGGAGGAACCAGACAAGGATCCAAAACCTCCCAGAACCATGGACAACTGGCAAGGACTAATGAATCCTGCACACCTAAATACCGCAGTCAGAACTGCAATCAGCAGATACACCTGGCCAGGACTGCAACTCATGGACAACTGCATTACCACCTACAACCACTGGAGGGAACCCAGAAGCAGAATTCACAACAGTTTCATACCTATGATGTCAATTAGGGCCTCTCTCATCTTTTTAAGTGGGAGAACTTGCACAATTGGTGGCTGACTACCGTATATACTCGAGTGTAAGCCAAAATTTTCAGCCCACTTTTTTGGGCTGAAAGTAACCCTCTCGACTTATACTCGAGTCATACCCAGGGGTCGGCAGGGGAGGGGGAGCGAAGCTGTGTAATAATACTCACCTGCTCCTTGCGTGGTCCCTGCACGTCCCTGGTTCCCCGGCGCCGGCAGCTTCTTCCTGTAGTGAGCGGTCACATGGTACCGCTCATTACAGTAATGAATATGGACCCGACTCTACTCCCATAGGGGTGGAGCCGCATATTCATTACTGTAATGAGCGGTACCATGTGACCGCTCACTACAAGAAGAAGCTGCCTGCGCCAGGGAACAAACGTGCAGGGACGCGCCAGGAGCAGGTGAGTATGGCGGGGGCAGTGCACGATATTCACCTGCTCCCCGTTCCACCGTCGGCGCCGCTCCGTCTTCCCTGTCCTCTGCAGTGACGCGCAGGTCAGAGGGCGCGATGACACGATTAGTGTGCGCGCCGCCCTCTGCCTGAACAGTCAGTGCGGAGGACGAGGAGACACAGCGGCGGTGGAACGGGAAAGGTGAGTATAGCAAGTGCCGGGGGCCTGAGAGGTGAGTATGTAATTTTTTATTTTTTTAAATGCAGCAACAGCATATGGGGCAAATTCTGTATAGAGCATCTTATGGGGCCATGTGCAACGTTATATGGGGGCAAATATCTGTAAGGAGCATCTTATGGGGCCATGTGCAGCATTATATGGGGCAATTATCTGTATGGAGCATCTTATGGGGCTATGTGCAGCAGTATATGGGGCAAATATCTGTATGGGGCCATGTGCAGCATTATATGGGACAAATATCTGTATGGAGCATCTTATGGGACTATGTGCAGCATTATATGGGGCAGATATCTGTATGGGGCCATGTGCAGCATTATATGGGGCAAATATCTGTATGGAGCATCTTATGGGACTATGTGAAGCATTATATGGGGAAAATATCTGTATGGGGCTATATGCAGCATGATATGGGGCAAATATCTGTATGGAGCATCTTATGGGGCTATGTGCAGCATTATATGGGGCAAATATCTGTATGGGGCCATGTGCAGCATTATATGGGGCAAATATCTGTATGGAGCATCTTATGGGACTATGGGCAGCATTATATGGGGCAAATATCTCTATGGGGCTATATGCAGCATGATATGGGGCAAATATCTGTATGGAACATCTTATGGGGCTATGTGCAGCATTTTATGGGGCAAATATCTGTATGGGGCCATGTGCAGAATTATATGGGGCAAATATCTGTATGGAGCATCTTATGGGGCCATAATCAACATTTGTGGAGCATTATACAGGGCAAATGTGTCTATGGAGCATCTTATGGGGTCATAATCAACATTTGTGCAGCGTTTTATGGGGCATATTTTAATATGGAGCATCTTATGGAGCCCATCATAAACTGTATGGAGCATTATATGGGGCGTATTTTGTATGGAGCATGTTATGGGCCATCATTAACCTTTTATGCAGTGTTATATAGGGCATATTTGAATAGGGAGCATCTTATGGGGCCCATCATGAACTGTATGGAGCATTGTATGGGGCGTATTTTGTATGGAGCATCTTATGGGGCCATCATGAACTGTATGGAGCATTATATTGGGCTCCTGATTCAATGTGGATGTTCAAAAACACTTAAACTACTGATGTCTCAATTAATTTTACTTTTATTTGGTATCTATTTTTATTTTTGAAATTTACCAGTAGCTGCTGCATGTTCCACCCTAGGCTTATACTCGAGTCATTAAGTTTTCCCAGTTTTTTGTGGCAAAATTAGGGGGGTCGGCTTATACTCGAGTATATACGGTAATTACTTTTTTCCCCACTGTATATGTATAGTCAGTGGGGCAATATAAAGTGCCCTTGCAAGTAAGAAAACTAGTAAAGAACTAGTAATTTTAGTATTCAAGGGAAAGTTCCAGGAAACTGATAATGGGAACCACAGAAAATAGACATATAAAACAGAGCTAGATGTAAACAACAATCAATGACATATATGGTCAAAGAGACCCGATTATGTATAATTAACTTCAGCTGTATAAAAAAATTAACAAATACATGATTAATAAAGTAATGACAGCGAATAGATATAGTAGAGAGTCCTAATGTCAATCACCCCTAGTTTTTAGGGAAACCAATAAGGCAAAATGCAAATAGCTGACAACCCAGTGACCAACCTGCCACAGGACATGGAAGAGGCAGGCCCCAACGCGTGTTTCGCGGTTTGCTTCTTCGGGGTGGGGGGCCTTTTACTTGCATCTTACTCCATTTTATGTTTTTGTTTTTTTATGAAATTATAATAATAAAATCGTTAATATATTCCTTGATATGCTCCTGTGTCCATTTCTTTTTGGTTATTTTCACATACGGATTTGGAAGGATATTAAAGAGCAAAGTGATATAATGTAATATTAGGATCTGGGCTGTGGAGTCGGTGACCATTTTGGTGGAGTTAGTATAAAATGGACAGACTGATTCCTAAAATATATAATAAATTTGGAACGGTAATTCAATGCAGTATGTACTCTAAATTTTTTTCATAGTAATTTGGGAAAGTTATGAAATGTCCTCTAAATGTCTGTACTGTTCCTGATCTGATGATCTCGGCTTTTAGCTGAGATGAATCTGTGCTGCACTTTATGTGCATGCTCAGTAGTGGGGCAGCGCTGTGGAGTTGCTGAAATTGAGGAATCAGAGGTTTGATTTAAAGACTTCACAGCCCTGATTAAAATGCAGGGGACTTAAAATCACAAAGCGAGTTTATTGTGGGAAGTGACATCTTGTATGTGAGATATTCCTCAGCTGCTGCAGGACCATGGTTACTTCAGCTACTGATTAGGGTTGGTGATCATATTTCTTTCTAAAATTAGCCTAAGGCTACTTTCACACTGGCGTTTTTTTTAATACGTCGCAATGCGTCGTTTAGGGGAAAAAACGCATCCTGCAAAGTTGTTTGCAGGATGCGTTTTTGCCCCATAGAGTAACATTACCGACGCATTGCGACGTATTGACACACGTCGTAACCGTCGTGCGACGGTTGCGCCGTGTTGTGGCAGACTGCCGGGAGCAAAAAATGTTAAATGTAACGTGCATGCGTGGCCAGAACTCCGCCCCCACCTCCCCGCACCTCACAATGGGGGGAGCGGATGCGCCGGAGAAATGCATCCGCTGCACCCGTTGTGCGGCGCATCAAACGCTAGCGTCGGAATCTCGGCCCGACGAAATGCGACGGGCCGAATCCGACGCTAGTGTGAAAGTAGCTTAAGCCACACTATTTACCAGGCCACTAGCCAGATCGATTATTGTTTCTTCCTGTTTAGTTATAATGTGAACAACTGATCTAGAAAAGCAGGTCTGAGTATGCATGGTAGAAGGTAATCGCGTAACTTAAACGCCTGTGCCTAAATGCATAATTTTTAGCAGGGCCTCAAACTGGCCGATCTTAGAAGACCAATTCTATTACAAACCTGTGACAAAGGGACCATTTTGGCCCCTAAGGCTATGTTCATATGTTGCATTTTTGCTGTGTGTTTTTTTCTGCAGGCTGCTCTCTTGGCAGTAAAGAAGCTGTTTACAAAATGCAGGTTTTGTTGAGTTTTTCAGGATCCCAAAGTTCAGCTATACTTCCACCACAGAAGCATGAACACAGGTCACCAGTGCAATACATATGTGAAACCATAAAACCATTTTTTTGAAAAAAAAAGGGCAATTTGATCAAATTACTCAGTGGAAAAGAATTTTTACGTCTGAAAAAATAGTGACTATTCAGAACAAAAGTTAACATGTGTTCATGAAAAATACACAATTACAAATGTAACAGCAGGGGGAGTTGAATTGATCAGAAATAGTTTACCTAAGGCCTCTTTCACACATCCTTTTTTTAGAATCAGTCACAATCCGTCAAAGTCTTGAAAAGACGGATCCTGTGCTGACTGTAAAAAAAAACAAAAAACTGAGGCACTGGAACGGATCCGTTGAAGTAGTTGCAGCCAGAATTTAAAGAAATAGAATGAGAGAGAGAGCGAGAGAGATTTTTCCCCTGAATGGAAATCCTTCCACGCATGCTCAGTTTCAAAAAGTGTAATCCGTCTCTGGATTCCGTTTTTTTGACATTCAGCATCCATTGGCTTCCATTATAGCCAACGACGGACAGCGCAGGATCCGTTGCTGGGCGATTTTACGACGTACACAAAAAAATGTTTCTATGTGCGTTGTCTCCGCCTGACGGACACAGAATTTACGACGGATGCGTCGTACGACGGATGAAACGGAAGGCCATCCGTCACAATACATCTCTAATACAAGTCTATGAGAAAAAAGAGGCTTAAAGGTACCTTCACACTCAGCAACTTTACAACGAGAACAACAACGATCCGTGACGTTGCAGCGTCCTGGATAGCGATCTCGTTGTGTTTGACACGCAGCAGCGATCTGGATCCCGCTGTGATATCGCTGGTCGGAGCTAGAAGTCCAGAACTTTATTTGGTTGTCAGGTCGGCGTGTATCGTCATGTTTGACAGCAAAAGCAACGATGCCAGCAATGTTTTACATGGAGCTAACAACCAGCTACAACATTAAGTGAGTCGCCGTTACATCACAGGATCGCTCCTGCATCGTTCTGGAGCTGTTGTGTTTGACGTCTCTACAGCGACCTAAACAGCGACGTTGCAGCAATCGGCTCGTTGTCTATATTGCTGCAGCGCCTCTGAGTGTGAAGGTACCTTAAGACATTGGCAGAGCATTGAGTTTGTAGGACACTGTTTACTTTAACCCCTTCATGACCTTGGGATTTTTCATTTTTCCGTGTTCGTTTTTCACTCCCCTCCTTCCCAGAGCCATAACTTTTTTATTTTTCCGTGAATTTGGCCATGTGAGGGCTTATTTTTTGCGGGACGAGTTGTACTTTTGAACGACATCATTGGTTTTAGCATGTCGTGTACTAGAAAACGGGAAAAAAATTCCAAGTGCGGTGAAATTGCAAAAAACAACACTTGTTTTTTGTTTGGCTTTTTTGCTAGGTTCACTAAATGCTAAAACTGACTTGACATTATGATTCTCCAGGTCAGTACGAGTTCATAGACACCAAACATGACTAGGTTATTTTTTATCTAAGTGGTGAAAAAAATTCCAAACTTTGCTAAAAAAAAATAAAATAAAAATTGCGCCATTTTCCGATACTCGTAGCGTCTCCATTTTTCGTGATCTGGGGTCGGTTGAGGGCTTATTTTTTGCGTGCCGAGATGACGTTTTTAATGATAGCATTTTGGTGCAGATACGTTCTTTTGATCGCCCGTTATTGCATTTTAATGCAATGTCGCGGCGACCTAAAAAACGTAATTCTGGCGTTTCGAATTTTTTTCTCGCTACGCCGTTTAGCGATCAGGTTAATGCTTTTTTTTAATTGATAGATCGGGCGATTCTGAGCGCGGCGATACTAAATATGTGTAGATTTGATTTTTTTTTATTGATTTATTTTGATTGGGGCGAAAGGGGGGTGATTTAAACTTTTATATTTTTTTTTATTTTTTTCACATTTTTTTTAACTTTTTTTTTTTACTTTTGCCATGCTTCAATAGCCTCCATGGGAGGCTAGAAGCAGGCACAACTCGATCGCCTCTGCTACATAGCAGCGATCTGCTGATCGCTGCTATGTAGCAGAAATGGAGGTGTGCTGTGAGCGCCGACCACAGGGTGGCGCTCACAGCCACCGGTCATCAGTAACCATAGAGGTCTCAAGGACCTCTATGGTTACAATGGAGACGCATAGCCGACCCCCGATCATGTGACGGGGGTCGGCGATGACGTCATTTCCGGCCGCCCGGCCGGATGCGGTAGTTAAAAGCCGCTGTCTGCGATTGACAGCGGCATTTAACTAGTTAATAGGTGCGGGCAGATCGCGATTCTGCCCGCACCTATTGCGGGCACATGTCAGCTGTTCAAAACAGCTGACATGTCCCGGCTTTGATGCGGGCTCACCGCGGAGCCCTGCATCAACGCAGGGGATCTGACCTCGGACATACTATCCCGTCCGAGGTCAGATAGGGGTTAACACTTTAGTTGGCCCCTGGAGTTGGTCAGGTATTGTTCAATTTCACACCTCGTTTGGCCAGTGTTTATTTTACACACATCACTAATTTAGTTAAACTGTACTATGCCTAAAGGTACCTTCACACTGAACAACTTAACAACGATATCGCTAGCGATCCGTGACGTTGCAGCGTCCTGGAGAGCGATATTGTTGTGTTTGACACGCAGCAGCGATCTGGATCCTTCTGTGACATCCTTGGTCGGAGCAGAAAGGCCAGAACTTTATTTCTTCGCTGGATCTCCCGCAGACATCGCTGAATCGGCGTGTGTGACGCCGATTCAGCGATGTCTTCACTGGTAACCAGGGTAAACATCAGGTTACTAAGCGCAGGGCCGCGCTTAGTAACCCGATGTTTACCCTGGTTACCATTGTAAATGTAAAAAAAAAAAAAAAAAAAAACAGTACATACTTACATTCCGGTGTCTGTCCCCTCGCCGTCAGCTTCCCGCACTGACTGTGAGCGCCGGCCGGCCGTAAAGCACAGTGGTGACGTCACCGCTCTGCTTTACAGCCGACCGGCGCTCACAGTCAGTGCGGGAAGCTGAGGCCGGGGGACAGACACCGGAATGTAAGTATGTACTGTTTGTTTTTTTTACATTTACAATGGTAACCAGGGTAAACATCGGGTTACTAAGCGCGGCCCTGCGCTTAGTAACCCGATGTTTACCCTGGTTACCAGGGGACTTCGGCATCGTTGGTCGCTGGAGAGCTGTCTGTGTGACAGCTCTCCAGCGACCACACAGCGACGAAACAGCGACGCTGCAGCGATCGGCATCGTTGCCTGTATCGCTGCAGCGTCGCTTAATGTGACGGTACCTTAACTGCCATTTTCAGGTGAGAGGACCAAGACATTATGATTTAAACCTGAGAAAATCACAAAATAAAAAGGTTTCACATCCAGCATTACCTGCCCTTTTTCACTTAAAACTTGATACTTGTTTTTTTGCTGCATATTTTGCTGCATATTTTGCTCATTGCTTTTTAGGGGTGAAAAAGCACTGGAAGGTGTCATGATGCAGTTTTCAAAAATGCACTAGTTTTCAAATTTAGTCACGGAAAAAAAACAAGGTACTTTAAAACGCAGCTTGAAATTTGCAACAAAAACGCAACGTGTGAACATAGCCTTAGACTCCAAGACCCTGGTGTGACAGCAACACTTGTTCTTGCTATATTTACGTCCCTGTTAGAAACTGGGTGCATCATATATCCTTAAGGTGGCGGAAGTTCAGGAGCATGTGCACCAAGTGCCTTACGCATAATCCAGACTGGCTTTGGCTAACGTTGCATTTATTTTGGCATTATATGCCTGCACTTAAAGCAAAGCTGGACAAATACTAAAAGCCAGGTGCCCAATGGACCTTAAACAGGGCCAATAATGAGTTGATTAGCCCTCACAAAAAATAAATCCCTAAAAATAGCATAATATAAAATGAAAAACTTATAAAATATAAAAAAGTGCAGCAGTGAATAAACGAGTGCTATTAAATTGGAATTATACAATAACAATCTAAATATAATATTGCCCTCTTATTTTTAACTGCCAAATCTCACAATAACTAGTACAATTTCTGCAATAATTAGAAAAATCCTTTACTACCATGTTGGTCTTAGTACGTGATGTTTCATCTCACGTCTGGTAAAGCTTTTATATTATTTGAAATACATCATCTTACTGCTTTTTTTTAACAAATACATAATATTCATCAAAGTAATATTGTGATTTTTCCCAACATTTTTCACAGTTAGTTCTGGGATTCTGCCAAATTCGTCCCTTACATTGTGAACGTTGAGTATATGTGAGTCAAAGATTTAAATTCCAGTCCTTCTGGAATGTAATGATTTCAACGACTGGCTGGCACAGAAATAGATTTCACATATCTAAGGTCATTTCTTAATCGCTCGATCATCTGTGTACTTGATGTCTGTATTAGAAATTGTCTGGAGCTTGGAGAATGTGAATTATATGTATAAAACATGAAAATTGTATGTTTTATATATCTGGAGAGATTTAACCATCATTAAAATTATTGAGGTGGTCCCACTTTGAAAAACCTCATTTTTGTTGAGCTGTAGCTCACCAAATTGCGTTTTCAGTTCCATTGCACCAAAGCTGCTGGTAAAGTGGAGCAATGAAATCAGTGGCTATCCATGCATTGACCTCAGCAGTCCTCTTTGCAGTAGTTGACTAATCGAAGAGTTCCTCTCAATCACCACACCATATCCTCACGGGACAGACCAGATTTCTGGTCCAGGTTTCTCCTGCTTTCCTTAGGACAATAACCAGCACTGAAGAGTTGTAAGCACCCTTCAAGGATGCTTGTGGAAAGAGTCCTTACCAACCCTTTCTTGGGCTCTTCTCCAGCTCAATCTTTAAATAGAGTTGCAAATAAAGTATGACAAGGGTTTTTAAGTTTCAAATTTCAGGTTAGACAACATAGGAAAGGGTATTATTAGCATTATATTTATTTCAAATATAGATTAATTTTCATACAGATTTTTTCTTTCTTGAAATCAATATATTTTTCTTTTGGAGAAATATGAGATGTCTTCCTTACAGCCAGATCAGACACAAAGCTGACTCAGAAGATATTTGCTCAGAAGGATAAAGTAGACCAGACTGTCCATGAGAAGCTTAGCTATCTGATACATGAAGATCTGTTAATATACTGAAATAAAGCCGAGGCTGCCATCTGTCAGGATGTTGTGTTATTCAGCACCTAGTTTTGGCATATAGACAGAGCCTTTCATCCAACAGCAATATGGAAAAGTATTGGAGAACCTGCCATGAAAAAGATGCCTGGGATGGCACCAGCATTAACAGTTCTTGTGTATGTTTCCCCATTTACGGCACTTCTCTTTCCACAAAGGAAAATCAAACACACCAACCATATTCATTTCAAATGATTCAGTCGTCCCAACGTGTTAACCCCTAATGCTTACTTTTAATGGTATCATATGGTCCAGGCTGTGACTTCATGTCTAATGTATTACACTGAAAAAAATGGAGTACAGTGGAAGGAACTAACAGTACAGATGCCTAGCACTCCAGACCTTTAACGCAGAGGTCCCCAACTCCAGTCCTCAAGGCCCACCAACAGGTCATGTTTTCAGGATTTCCTTTGCATTGCACAGGTGATGCAATTATTACCTGGGCAAGACTAAGGAAATCCTGAAAACATGACCTGTTGGTGGGCCTTGAGGACTGGAGTTGGGGACCTCTGCTTTAACGGCATTGCATTTTTATCCCTAGATCTAAGAAGAAGTGTCTTAAGAGATTTCCCAGGGATTTATTTTTGTTAAATTCCTCATACTGCTGTAAAATAACAAAAGAAGTGATACTCGCCCACCTCCATCCCCTGCGTGTCTGATTCTAGTGTTTACTTGGTCCTCACTGGTCTTGGCTTCCTACTTTTATGTCAACACTCTGGAAATGGACTCTTATCCTGGAACCAGGAAGACCAGCAGTACCAGATTTATGCCATAAGGCATATCACTGAGCATCATTCAAGGACCGCATTCAGGTGGACTCTGCACTCAGAATAATCGAAAGAGTTTCACAAATTACTGATTACTTTGTTGAGTAGATGTGTAACTATAGTACGTACAGAAGTAGCCTTGGCACCCAGGCCCTGGTGTCTGATTGGCCTAAAAGCCCCTGTAACTACCATATGCCATCTAAAATACTGGTGTCTCTAATGTGTTATAGATCTTGATTTGGGCCCAGGGTCTTCTTTGTTTTACATGTATACCATTGGATCAGATGATGTCTTTGTACCATGAGGCACAACATCTGATGACTATACATTATATATATATAATATATACATTATAGTATGCCATGCCTAATCTCTTTTCTTTTCTAAGTAATGTTAAAATGAGCCTAATTTTGCAATTCTACACAAAATCCATAGTGGATTAACTGATGCATATAGCTTAGAAATTCTTATTTTGCATTATATGGCCTGAAAATATCATATTTCCCCATTTTTCAGGGACGTTGCTCAAGGGAGAACTGCAAATATCTCCATCCGCCAACACACTTAAAAACCCAGCTAGAAATTAATGGCAGGAACAATCTTATCCAACAGAAAACAGCAGCCGCCATGCTTGCCCAGCAAATGCAGTTCATGTTCCCGGGTACACAGCTGCAGCCAATGGTAAGTACATTTCCACATACAGTATATGGGAACATCTGCCCAGCTTTGTTCTCTCCTGAGATAACATGATGACTGGCCATTTATTGCGAGGTTACCAATATTCTGACATGAAGAGTGACAGGAATGATTCTTTGTAATAATCCTATGTACAGAATGGTCACCAGAATTTCTGGCGTTATTGTACTATCGTAGAAGGCTCTTGGTCAAATGTGATCCTTTAAATCCACAAAGTTAACAAATATTCTGACAATAAAGGTGGGGTTTACAGGATATAGCACACAATGAAATTGATGTTGATAACAACTGTGCTCCTGCGTCACCTTGTGACATACACAACACTGCACGTGACTGCTGGATGCAACATCACCATCACTTCATGGTCATAGCTCGGTGCCAGCATTGTTTTTCATGAGCCTCAATTAGTGAGTGTATTTTTGTTGTGTTTCTCTTGGTATTTTAATAAGTTTCAGTTCTCTAGACACCTAATGGACCTTATGGATCGTGTGAAAATTATGTGTCCTCTGAAACAATCTTCTATATTAACATTATCTTTTTATAGTGATAAATCCTGTATATCAAAATCACATCTTTCTTTCAAAACAGTTTCTTTTTAAGGTTTTTTATTCCCAAAATATTAATGTTTACCTATACTATACAGAAACCATACTTGTAATCACTCCCCATCACTTTGATTGACAGCCTGCTTTGTAGCGTGTGTGTGGCTGTCAATAAAAGTGGCGGAGTGATTACAGCCGTGCTCACTGTGTAGTAAGTGGTGAGTGGAAGTTAATTTTCTCCCTGTAGCTGCTGGTCCAGTAAGGATTTTAATGCTATTAACCTACAGAATAACCCTGTATCTGCAATTAAATAGCGTTTTTGGACATGACAGGTTCTCTTGAATATACTCCCATCCACAGGATAGGCAGTAGCTCGCTTCTCACTTGGGTCTGACTGCTGGGACTCAGGCTCTTGATCACAGGAATCGGTCTCTGAAAAACCCCATTTTGAATGGAGTGGATGTGCACATGCTCGACCTCTGCTTTATTCATTAGCTATGTCAGTGTCCCCCCAAATCCGGTCCTCAAGAGCCACCAACAGGTCATGTTTTCAGGATTTCCTTAGCACTTCACAGGTGATTGAATGCTTGCCTGTCCAGGTGATTCAATTATCACCTGTAAAATACTAAGGAAATCCTGAAAACATGACCTGTTGGTGGCTCTTGAGGAGCGGAGTTGGGGAACACTGATCTATGTACTGCCTGAAATAGAGAGCGGCTCTAGACAATGAATGGAACAGACGTCAAGTATCCACATCTCTGCTCTGATCAAGATGGTGCTCTAGAGAGACCAGACAAGTCTCGTTCCATCCACCAACGCCATGTTAGACCACAGACTGTCCAGGAATTGACTGATGCTTTAATCCAGGTCTGGGAGGAGTTTACTCAAGATAATATCCACTGTCTCATCAGTACGATGCCCAGGCATTGTAGGGAGGTCATACAGGCCCCTGGAAGCCAAACACACTACTGAGCATAATTTCCTTGTCTTGAGGCATTTCCACTGAAGTTGGATCATCCTGTAATTTGATTATCCATTTAGATTTTGAGTATCATTACAAATCCAGACTTCCATGGGATATTAATTTTGATTTACATTGATAATTTTTATGTTTTATTGTTCTCAAGTCATTCCACTATGTAATGAATAAGATTGGCAACTGGAATGTTTCATTCAGTGATATCTACAATGTGGTATTTTAGTGTTCCCTTTATTTTTTGAGTTGTGCATATCACTACACATATACAGCGTTCAGCACAAATGAGTACACCCCAACAGATTTGTCAGATAACTTTTTAGTGTCAGAATCAACATTTTGTATGGGTAGCCATACTACAAAATACTCAGACAAATGTGGGCCATTGATTGAAAACAAGATTTGTTATTTTGCACACCAAAAAAAGTAATTTTATTAACAAATTAATCCAAGACCATGTTGCAAAAATGGGTACAACAGAATGAAAGTCTTAGGTTTGGATCAAAACTAAAGTTTAGATTATAAGATTATAATTAGCAAGAATTCAACCACAGGTAAGTGTAATCATTCATTAAAGAGGTGTCCAGCAGACAGTGGACTATAAAAGGGTATTATTTAACAAAGAAAACTTCTCATTTGACGCTGTCAGCAATAGCGCCACATGGAAGAGAGATGTCACAAGACCCGAGAAAGAAACAAAAAAGGTGAAGGTTACAAGAAGATCAGCAAAGCTTTACTTATCAGTCTGAATACTTTAGCAAAAGTGATTAAAAAAAATATAACAAAGATGGAACTGCAACAATCTCACAGAAACGTCCAGGCCGACCACGAAAATAAACACCTAAACAGCAGCATCTGCTGATGAGAACGGTTGAAGAAAATCAACATGCAAATGCTGTAATTAGCTTAAGTAGAAAGCCAAACCATTGACTGTTTCCCATGACACAATATGGCATATAGTGGCTTGCAAAAGTTTGGGCACGCCTGATCAAATTACTGTTATTGTGAACAGTTAAGCAAGTTGAAGATGAAATGATCTCTTAAAGGCCTAAAGTTAAATATGACATATTTCCTTTTGTACTTTAGGCAAAAAATATATATACATATATATGTTTTCATCTTTTACATTTCAAAACTTACAAAAAGGAAAATGGGACTATACACAAGTTTGAGCACCCTTGGAGATTTGTGTGGTCAGATAACTTTGACAAAGGCTTCAAGCCTTAATAAGCCTCATGGGCTTATGGCTTGTTCACCATCATCATTAGGAAAGGCCAGGTGATGCAAATTTCCAAGCTTTATAAATACCCAGCTTTCTCTAACCATGTGCCAAAGAACAGCAGCCTAACAGGAACAGTGAATGTCAAGATAAGGTCCGGAAGACGAATCAAAACTTTAGAGGGCGCTGCTCGTAGGATTGCTTGAGAGGCAAATCAAAACCCCCGCTTGACTGCAAAAGACCTTCAGAAAGATTTAGCAGACTCTGAAGTTGTGGTACATTGTTCAACTGTTCAGAGACACCTGAACAAATATGTCCTTCATGGAAGAGTCATGAGAAGAAAACCTCTCCTGCGTCCTCACCATAAAATTCAACTTCAGAAGTATGCGAATAAACATCTAAACAAGGCTGATGCATTTTGTGGACAAGTCCTGTGGACCACTGATTTTAAAGGAAACCTGTCACCAGGAATAACGCTGTTAGCCTGCAGATATGGGGTTAATCAGCAGGTTAACGGTGTTGGTATGCTGTCCGACACCTGCATGTAGCCAAATGCAGCAGGGAGAAAATGACCTTTATTCTCCCTGACAGCATTCGGTATTGAGTGATAGGGACGGCGCCGGTTCAGTCACCGCTCTGAGTATACAGAGCGACCTTTGTAACTACACCCCCGACTTTACAGCCGGCCGCAATGTAGAACCAGTGTCAGTCAGGGCTGGGGGCGTGGTTACAGCGTCGCTCTGTATACTCAGCATGACTGAACCGGGGCCGCCCCTATGACTGAATACCGAGAATAAAGATAATTTTCTCCCCACTGTATTCGGCTGCGTGCAGGCGCCAGACAGCATAATAACGCTGTTAACCTGCATATTAACCCCATATCTGCAGGTTAACAGCGTTATTCCTGGTGACAGATTCCCTCTAAAATAGAACTCTGACCACAATGATCAGAGGTATGTGTGGAAAAAAATGGGCACAGAATTTCAGGAAAAGAACATCTCGCCAACCATTAAGCATGGGGGTGGATCATTTATGTTTTGAGGTTGTGTGGCACAGGGAACATTTCACGGATATAGGGAAGAATGGATCCACTTAAATCTCAACTAATTCTTGATGCAAACATAACACCATTAAAAAAATCTGAAGCTGAAAAGAGGATGGCTTCTACATATGGATAATGATCCTAAACAAACTTTAAAATACACAACAGACTACCTCAAAAGGCGCAAGTTGAAGGTTTTACAATGGCCCTCACAGTCCACTGATCGAAACATCATTGGAAATGTTTGGCCAGACCTCAAAATAGCAGTGCATGCAATATGGCCCAGAAATCTCACAGACCTGGAAACATTTTCCAAGGAAGGATTGATGAAAATCCCTCAATCTGTGATACTTTCAAAAAGGGGGTGCTACTAGGTACTAACCATGCAGGCTACCCAAACTTTTACATTAACCCAGTTTCCTTTTTGTAATTTTTAAGATAAGATGTAAAAGGTGAAAATATATATGTATATTTTCCCAAAATTCAAAGGAAATGTGCCATCTTTAATTTTAGGCCTTTTAGAGATCATTTAATCTTCAACTTGCTTAAGTATTCATAACAGTAATTTTTGACCAGGACTGTCCAACATTTTTCATGCCACTGTACACTGCAGAGGACTGGCATGCATGGATGTTTTCATGAAGGAAGCATTTCCTAAAGCCCTCCTTCAATTTGCCAGGGCCCATGCTGATAAATATGAAGACTACTGGGACTTTATATGCTGGTGTGATTAGGTCAAGATAAATGTTTTAAGAACTTATGGTATCAATAAAGGTGAGAAGTACAAAGAAAAATGCATGATGTTTCAGTGAACCATAGTGATGGCAGTGTCGGAGAGCTACATCATGAATTCACAGATGTACTGCTCTATATTGAAAGAGAAGATGCTACCATCACTCTGCACCCTTGGTAGACATGCACTTTTCCATGCCAATGATTCAAAACACACATCTAAACCGCTGTTGCATTTCTGAAGAAGAACTGGGTGAAAGTGATTCAGTGGTCAAGTATGTCTCCTCATCTGAACCCAATGAAACACCTATGGGGAATTCTGAAAAGGCAAATTGAGCATCACTCTCCATCCAGTATCCAGGCCCAAAAAGAGGTATTTCTTGAAGAATGGAAAAAGCTAGACCTGGTCTCCTGAGATCTCAATCTACGCCTGCGCCGCCTGAGGCTGCCATTTTCCCGAAGCACACCGCAGGTAAATCTATAGGAAAAGGGATTTCGCTCACCGGCGCCGACATCTTCTGAGAGCCCAGGCCCGCTCCTGCCACCGCCGGCCTCCTGTGACCCCCTCTACACCGCCGCGCCCCGGTAAGCTCATTTCGGATTATAAGACGCACCCCCATTTTCCTCTCAAACGTAGAGAAAAAAATAGCATCTTGTCATCTGAAAAATACGGTAATAATTTTTTATGTGGGGTTAATTCATTTTTGCATCAACTAATTTGACTAAAACTGAAGATTTTGTAATAAAAGTTATATTGTTAACCTTACTTTCATGTTATGGGTTAAAAAAATGTTCCATCAAAGTCTCGTCAAAATTTCGGAAGGGTGTCCTCATTTATGCTGAGTACGGAATGTGTGTATCTCTCTCTCTCTCTCTCTCTCTCTCTCTCTATATATATATACAGTTAGGTCCATATATATTTGGACAGAGACAACATTTTTCTAATTTTGGTTATAGACATTACCACAATGAATTTTAAACAAAACAATTCAGATGCAGTTGAAATTCAGACTTTCAGCTTTCATTTGAGGGTATCCACATTAAAATTGGATGAAGGGTTTAGGAGTTTCAGCTCCTTAACATGTGCCACCCTGTTTTTAAAGGGGCCAAAAGTTATTGGACAATTGACTCCAGGGCTATTTCATGGACAGGTGTGGGCAATCCCTTCGTTATGTCATTCTCAATTAAGCAGATAAAAGGCCTGGAGTTGATTTGAGGTGTGGTGCTTGCATTTGGAAGGTTTTGCTGTGAAGTAAACATGTGGCCAAAGGAGCTCTCCATGCAGGTGAAACAAGCCATCCTTAAGCTGCGAAAACAGAAAAAACCCAGTTTGGTACATCCTGAGAAAGAAAGCAAACACTGGTGAACTCATCAATGCAAAAAGACCTGGGCGCTCACAGAAGACAACAGTGGTGGATGATCGCAGAATAATCTCCATGGTGAAGAGAAATGCCTTCACAACAGCCAACCAAGTGAACAACACTCTCCAGGAGGTAGGAGTATCAATATCCAAATCTACTATAAAGAGAAGACTGCATGAAAGTAAATACAGAGGGTTCACTGCACGGTGCAAGCCACTCATAAGCATCAAGAATTAAAAGGCTAGACTGGACTTTGCTAAAAAACATCTAAAGAAGCCAGCACAGTTCTGGAAGAACATTCTTTGGACAGATGAAACCAACATCAACCTCTACCAGAATGATGGAAAGAGAAAAGTATGTCGAAGGCGTGGTACAGCTCATGATCCAAAGCATACCACATCATCTGTAAAACACGGCGGAGGCAGTGTGATGGCTTGGGCATGCATGGCTGCCAGTGGCACTGGGTCACTAGTGTTTATTGATGATGTGACACAGGACAGAAGCAGCCGAATGAATTCTGAGGTATTCAGAGACATACTGTGTGCTCAGATCCAGCCAAATGCAGCAAAACTGATTGGTCGTCGTTTCATACTACAGATGGACAATGACCCAAAACATAAAGCCAAAGCAACCCAGGAGTTTATTAAAGCAAAGAAGTGGAATATTCTTGAATGGCCAAGTCAGTCACCTGATCTCAACCCAATTGAGCATGCATTTCACTTGTTAAAGACTAAACTTCAGACAGAAAGGCCCACAAACAAACAGCAACTGAAAACCACCAGTGAAGGCCTGGCAGAGCTTCAAAAGGGAGGAAACACAGCATCTGTTGATGTCCATGAGTTCAAGACTTCAGGCAGTCATTGCCAACAAAGGGTTTTCAACCCAAGTACTAAAAATGAACATTTTATTTAAAATTATTGAATCTGTCCAATTACTTTTGGTCCCTTTAAAAACAGGGTGGCACATGTTAAGGAGCTGAAACTCCTAAACCCTTCATCCAATTTTAATGTGGATACCCTCAAATGAAAGCTGAAAGTCTGAACTTCAACTGCATCTGAATTGTTTTGTTTAAAATTCATTGTGGTAATGTCTATAACCAAAATTAGAAAAATGTTGTCTCTGTCCAAATATATATGGACCTAACTGTATATATATATACACACACACACACACACACACACAGTACAGACCAAATGTTTGGACACCTTCTCATTTAAAGATTTTTCTGTATTTTCATAACTATGAAAATTGTACATTCACACTGAAGGCATCAAAACTATGAATTAACACATGTGGAATTATATACTTAACAAAAAGAGAATGCCAAGAGTGTGCAAAGCAGTCATCAAAGCAAAAGGTGGCTACTTTGAAGAACCTACAATATAAGACATCATTTCAGTTGTTTCACACTTTTTTGATAAGTATATAATTCCGCATGTGTTAGTTCATAGTTTTGATGCCTTCAGTGTGAATGTACAATTTTCATAGTTATGAAAACACAGAAAAATCTTTAAATGAGAAAGTGTGTCCAAACTTTTGGTCTGTACTGTATATTTGTTCATACAGTTATATGAAAAAGTTTGGGCACCCCTATTAATCTTAAGCTTAATGTTTTATAAAAATTGTTTGTTTTTTTTGCAACAGCTATTTCAGTTTCATTTCATATATCTAATAACTGTTGGACACAGTAATGTTTCTGCCTTGAAATGAGGTTTATTGTACTAACAGAAAATGTGCAATCTGCATTCAAACAAAATTTGACAGGTGCATAAGTATGGGCACCCCACCAGAAAAGTGACATTAATATTTAGTAGATCCTCCTTTTGCAAAAAATAACGGCCTCTAGTCGCTTCCTGTAGCTTTTAATGAGTTCCTGGATGAAGGTATTTTTGACCATTCCTCTTTACAAAACAATTCCAGCTCAGTTAAGTTTGATGGTCGCCGAGCATGGACAGCCCTCTTCAAATGATCCCACAGATGTTCAATGATATTCAGGTCTGGGGACTGGGATGACCATTCCAGAACAGTGTAATTGTTCCTCTGCATGAATGCCTGAATAGATTTGGAGAGGTGTTTTGGATCATTGTCTTGCTGAAAGATCCATCCCCTGCGTAACTTCAACTTTTCACTGATTCATGAACATTATTGTCAAAAATCTGCTGATACTGAGAGGAATCCATGCTTCCCTCAACTTTAACAAGATTCCCAGTGCCGGCATTGGCCACACAGCCCCAAAGCATGATGGAACCTCCACCAAATTTTACTGTGGGTAGCAAGTGTTTTTCTTGGAATGCTGTGTTTTTTGGCCGCCATGCATAACGCCTTTTTGTATGACCAAACAACTCAATCTTGGTTTTATCAGTCCACAGGACCTTCTTCCAAAAAAAAATTGGCTTCTCCAAATGTGCTTTTGCATACCTCAGCCGACTCTGTTTGTGGCGTGCTTGCAGAAACGGCTTCTTTCGCATCACTCCCATACAGCTTCTCCATGTGCAAAGTGCGTTGTATAGTTGACCGATGCACAGTGACACCATCTGCAGCAAGTTGATGCTGCAGCTCTCTGGAGGTGGTCTGAGGATTGTCCTTGACTGATCTCACCATTCTTCTCTGCCTTTCTGATGTTTTTCTTGGCCTGCCACTTCTGGCCTTAACAAGAACTCTACCTGTGTTCTTCCATTTCCTTACTATGTTCCTCACAGTGGAAATTGACAGGTTAAATCTCTGAGACAGCTTTTTGTATCCTTCCCCTGAACAACTATGTTGAATAATCTTTGTTTTCAGATCATTAGACAGTTGTTTTGAGGAGCCCATGATGCCACTCTTCAGAGGAGATTCAAACAGGAGAACAACTTGCAATTAGCTTTTCTCATGATTGCATACACCTGGCTATGAAGTTCAAAGCTCAATGAGGTTAGAAAGCCAAAAAAAGTGCTTTAGTAAGTCAGTAAAAAGTACGTAGGAGTATTTAAAACAAGAAAATGATAAGGGTGCCCATAGTTATGCACTTGTCAAATTTAGTTTGAATGCAGATTGCACATTTTCTGTTAGTACAATAAACCTCATTTCAAGGCAGAAACATTACTGTGTCCAACAGTTATTAGATATATGAAACTGAAATAGCTGTTGCAAAAAAAACAATTTTTATAAAACATTAAGATTAAGATTTGGGTGCCCAAACTTTTTCATATAACTGTATATGTATAATGTCCCTACATATAAATTAATGAAGCAGTCGCATCAAGATTTGTATCCTTTTAGTATATTGCAATTATCATATTATATAGCACTGTATACTTACAATTGGTCATTTTGTCTTTCTACCCAGATAATTCTTTTTTTTTTAATTTAAATAGATTTTTATTAACAATAAACGAAAAAACATCACATTCTCATCCACATTTCAATATGTCACATACACCTTTTCTTAATTTTAAGAAACCCCATTCTCACTCCCACACCTCGGGCATTCAGAGTCGGCACGCAACCCCGCTCTGTGTAACACTTCCGGAGATTTATATACTCTGTGCAGAATATAGAGCTGCGATAGCCTATACGGCTCACTCAATGATAATCGCGGGACCCACTCCAGCACCGATTCCCAGGTTTCATTCTCCACCGGACCCAAGTCCCTCTCCCACTTAGCTCTTGCCTTTATAGGAAAATCTAACAGATACGTGTGCATAAGGTACCCAGATAATTCTTCTCATTTCTATTAGGTCTATGCATCACGTGATTAAAACTGTCTAGCTGAATCCTTCTAAGGCTAGTTTCACACTAGCGTTTTGAGGAGCTGCGGAGGGCTGCGGACTTCCTCCGTGAAGCGCCGCCCTTGGCCGCACCTCCGCCACTAGCTCCGCCTACTTCTGCATGCGGCCTGCGTACCCATCTTTAACCCCTTTACCCCCAAGGGTGGTTTGCACGTTAATGACCAGGCCAATTTTTACAATTCTGACCACTGTCCCTTTATGAGGTTATAACTCCGAAACGCTTCAACGGATCCTGGTGATTCTGACATTGTTTTCTCGTGACATATTGTACTTCATGATAGTGGTAAAATTTCTTTGATAGTACCTGCGTTTATTTGTGAAAAAAACGGAAATTTGGCGAAAATTTTGAAAATTTCGCAATTTTCAAACTTTGAATTTTTATGCAATTAAATCACAGAGATATGTCACACAAAATACTTAATAAGTAACATTTCCCACATGTCTCCTTTACATCAGCATAATTTTGGAACCAATTTTTTTTTTTGTTAGGGAGTTATAAGGGTTAAAAGTTGACCAGCAATTTCTCATTTTTACAACACCATTTTTTTTTAGGGACCACGTCTCATTTGAAGTCATTTTGAGGGGTCTATATGATAGAAAATGCTCAAGTGTGACACCATTCTAAAAACTGCACCCCTCAAGGTGCTCAAAACCACATTCAAGAAGTTTATTAACCCTTCAGGTGTTTAATAGGAATTTTTGGAATGTTTAAATAAAAATGAACATTTAACTTTTTTACACAAAAAATTTACTTCAGCTCCAATTTGTTTTATTTTACCAAGGGTAACAGGAGAAATTGGACCCAAAAAGTTGTTGTCCAATTTGTCCTGAGTACGCTGATACCCCATATGTGGCAGTAAACCACTGTTTGGGCGCATGGGAGAGCTCGGAAGGGAAGGAGCGCTATTTGACTTTTCAATGCAAAATTGACAGGAATTGAGATGGGACGCCATGTTGCGTTTGGAGAGCCACTGATGTGCCTAAACATTGAAACCCCCCACAAGTGACACCATTTTGGAAAGTAGACCCCCTAAGGAACTTATCTGGATGTGTGGTGAGCACTTTGACCCACCAAGTGCTTCACAGAAGTTTATAATGCAGAACCGTAAAAATAAAAAATCATATTTTTTCACAAAAATTATATTTTTGCCCCCAATTTTTTATTTTTCCAAGGGTAAGAGAAGAAATTGGACCTCAAAAGTTGTTGTCCAATTTGTCCCGAGTACGCTGATACCCCATATGTGGCAGTAAACCACTGTGTGGGCGCATGGGAGAGCTCGGAAGGGAAGGAGCGCCGTTTGACTTTTCAATGCAAAATTGACAGGAATTGAGATGGGACGCCATGTTGCGTTTGGAGAGCCACTGATGTGCCTAAACATTGAAACCCCCCACAAGTGACACCATTTTGGAAAGTAGACCCCCTAAGGAACTTATCTGGATGTGTGGTGAGCACTTTGACCCACCAAGGGCTTCACAGAAGTTTATAATGCAGAGCCATAAAAATAAAACAAAATTTTTTTCCCACAAAAATTATTTTTTAGCCCCCAGTTTTGTATTTTCCCTAGGGTAACAGGAGAAATTGGACCCCAAAAGTTGTTGTCCAATTTGTCCTGAGTACGCTGATACCCCATAAGTGGGGGGGAACCACCGTTTGGGCGCATGGGAGGGTTTGGAAGGGAAGGAGCGCCATTTGGAATGCAGACTTAGATGGAATGGTCTGCAGGCGTCACATTGCGTTTGCAGAGCCCCTAATGTACCTAAACAGTAGAAACCCCCCACAAGTGACACCACTTTGGAAAGTAGACCCCCTAAGGAACTCATCTTGATGTGTTGTGAGAGCTTTGAACCCCCAAGTATTTCACTACAGTTTATAACGCAGAGCCATGCAAATAAAAAATATTTTTTTTTCCACAAAAATTATATTTTAGCCCCCAGTTTTGTATTTTTCCAAGGTTAGCAGGAGAAATTGGACCCTAAATGTTGTTGTCCAATTTGTCCTGAGTACGCTGATACCCGATATGTGGGGGGGAACCACCGTTTGGGCGCATGGGAGGGCTCGGAAGGGAAGGAGCATCATTTGGAATGCAGACTTAGATGGATTGGTCTGCAGGCGTCACATTGCGTTTGCAGAGCCCCTAATGTACCTAAACAGTAGAAACCCCCCACAAGTGACCCCATATTGGAAACTAGACCCCTCAATGAACTTATCTAGATGTGTTGTGAGAACTTTGAACCCCCAAGTGTTTCACTACAGTTTATAACGCAGAGCCGTGAAAATAAAATATCTTTTTGTTTTCCCACAAAAATTATTTTTTAGCCCCCAGTTTTGTATTTTCCCAAGGGTAACAGGAGAAATTGGTCCACAAAAGTTGTTGTCCAATTTGTCCTGAGTACGCTGATACCCCATATGTTGGGGTAAACCCCTGTTTGGGCACACAGGAGAGCTCGGAAGGGAAGGAGCACTGTTTTACTTTTTCAACGCAGAATTGGCTGGAATTGAGATCGGACGCCATGTCGTGTTTGGAGAGCCCCTGATGTGCCGAAACAGTGGAAACCCCCCAATTATAACTGAAACCCTAATCTAAACACACCCCTAACCCTAATTCCAACGGTAACCCTAACCACACCTCTAACCCTGACACACCCCTAACCCTAATCCCAACCCTATTCCCAACTGTAAATGTAATCTAAACCCTAACCCTAACTTTAGCCCCAACCCTAACTGTAGCCTTAACCCTAGCCTTAACCCTAGCCCTAACCCTAGCCCTAACCCTAGCCCTAACCCTAGCCCTAACCCTAGCCCTAACCCTAGCCCTAACCCTAACCCTAGCCCTAACCCTAACCCTAGCCCTAACCCTAGCCCTAATGGGAAAATGGAAATAAATACATTTTTTTTTATTTTTCCCTAACTAAGAGGGTGATGAAGGGGGGTTTGATTTACTTTTATAGCGAGTTTTTTAGCGGATTTTTATGATTGGCAGCCGTCACACACTGAAAGACCCTTTTTATTGCAAAAAATATTTTTTGCAATACCACATTTTGAGAGCTATAATTTTTCCATATTTTGGTCCACAGAGTCATGTGAGGTCTTGTTTTTTGCGGGACGAGTTGACGTTTTTATTGAAAACATTTTTGGGCACGTGACTTTTTTTATCGCTTTTTATTCCGATTTTTGTGAGGAAGAATGACCAAAAGCCAGCTATTCATGAATTTCTATTGGGGGAGGCGTTTATACCGTTCCGCGTTTGGTAAAATTGATAAATCAGTTTTATTCTTCGGGTCAGTACGATTACAGCGATACCTCATTTATATCATTTTTTTATGGTTTGGTGCTTTTATACGATAAAAACTATTTTACAGAAAAAATAATTATTTTTGCATCGCTTTATTCTCAGGACTATAACTTTTTTATTTTTTTGCTGATGATGCTGTATGGCGGCTCTTTTTTTGCGGGACAATATGACGCTTTCAGCGGTACCATGGTTATTTATATCTGTCCTTTTGATCGCGTGTTATTCCACTTTTTGTTCGGCAATATGATAATAAAGCGTTGTTTTTTGCCTCGTTTTTTTTTTTTTTTCTTACGGTGTTTACTGAAGGGGTTAACTAGTGGGCCAGTTTTATAGGTCGGGCCGTTACGGACGCGGCGATACTAAATATGTGTACTTTTATTGTTTTTTTTTTTTTTTATTTAGATGAAGAAATGTATTTATGGGAATAATATTTTTTTTTTTTTTCATTATTTTGGAATATTTTTTTTTATTTTTTTTACACATTTGGAAAAATTTTTTTTTACTTTTTTACTTTGTCCCGGGGGGGACATCACAGATCAGTGATCTGACAGTTTGCACAGCACTCTGTCAGATCACTGATCTGACATGCAGCGCTGCAGGCTTCACAGTGCCTGCTCTGAGCAGGCTCTGTGAAGCCACCTCCCTCCCTGCAGGACCCGGATCCGCGGCCATCTTGGATCCGGGGCTGGAGGGAGCAGGGAGGGAGGTGAGACCCTCGCAGCAACGCGATCACATCGCGTTGCTGCGGGGGGCTCAGGGAAGCCCGCAGGGAGCCCCCTCCCTGCGCGGTGCTTCCCTGCACCGCCGGCACATCGCGATCATCTTTGATCGCGGTGTGCCAGGGGTTAATGTGCCAGGGGGCGGTCCGTGACCGCTCCTGGCACATAGTGCCGGATGTCAGCTGCGATAAGCAGCTGACACCCGGCCGCGATCGGCCGCGCTCCCCCCGTGAGCGCGGCCGATCGGCTATGACGTACTATCCCGTCCAGGGTCAGATAAGCCCAGGGCACCTCGACGGGATAGTACGTCTAAGGTCACAGAGGGGTTAACATTAGGTACGCAGGTTGTGCGGCTGTATGCGGATGCTTCCGCATGCGTCATTTTGATGATGTGGCGAAAAAAAGAAATTGCTACCAGCTGCGTCCTACGCTGGTCGCCGCATCGTCAAAACGACGCATATGGAAGCATCCGCATACAGCCGCACGACCTGCGTACCTAATGTTAAAGATAGGTACGCAGGCCGCATGCAGAAGTAGGCGGAGGTGCGGCCGAGGGCGGGGCTTCACTGAGGAAGTCCGCAGCCCTCCGCAGCTCCTCAAAACGCTAGTGTGAAACTAGCCTAAGCTCTATGTAGAAACAGGTAGTCAATTTTCCCTGTACAAGTCATAAGTCACTGCAAAAGTCCCTGGTAGGAGGAGGGGAGCAGCTGGGTCAGGAGTTAAAGAGAGGAATGATAAATGAGACATCCCGTTTCTACATGGATCAGAGAAAAGAAAAGAATTATATGGATAGAAAGGAAAAATTAGCAATTGTAAGTACACAGTGCTATATAATATGATGATCACAATATATTAAGAAGATAAATAGCAATGCTGTGGAGTCCATCTCCATTTTGGTGGAGTCAGTATAAAATGGAGCAACTGACTCCTAAAATCTATAATAAATTGGGTGCAGTGGCTCAGTGCAGGATGTTCTGTAAATGTTTTTATAATAATTTGGGAAAGTTATGAAATGTCCTATAAATGTCTGTTCTGTTCCTGATCTAAGGATCTCAGCTTTTAGTTGAGATTAATCTGTGCTGCACTTATATACTGATATAATGTAATATTAGGCTCAGGGCTGTGGAGTCTGAGTTGGTGTCCATTTTGGTGGAGTCTGTATAAAATGGACCCACTCTTAAAAGCTATAATAAATTGGATACAGACGTACAATGCAGGATGTGCTGTAAATGTTTCCATAAGAATTTAGGAAAGTTATGAGATGTCCTATAAATGTCTGTTCTGTTCCTGATCTAAGGATCTCGGATTTTAGGTGAGATGAATCTGTGCTGCACTTTATATACATGCTCAGAAGTGAGGCTGTCGAGTCGCGAGTCAGGGAAATTGAGGAGTCGAAGGTTTGGCTTACCAACTACACAGCCCTGGTTGGGAGTCCTTCAAGTTTTTGGCACAAATAATGACTGTATAACAGAAATCTGATTTTTTTCTATGTCATCTTTTTGGAATTTTGGATCTTACTCATACTTTTAATGTCATAATTCTCTAAATGTATCTTTTTCTCATGCACTTACTAATATATTTCTTTTCCAGCCTACATTTCCTGTAGCTCCAGCATTAGGAACTAATACAGCTATTAGTTTTGCTCCATATCTTACTCCGATGACCCAAGGTGTTGGATTAGTCCCAACTGAAATACTGCCCCCCACACCTGTCATTGTTCCTGGAAGTCCACCTGTATCTGTCGCCGGTTCTACTGCTACTCAGAAACTTCTCAGGACAGATAAATTGGAGGTACAGTTTACATCGTAACCCTGAAATATTCATGAGCACATCAGGTTTTGCACAAGATAGCCGGCTTGCCTAAATAGTTGCTAAATCTGTCATTTACTGCTACTTCCATAGATCTTCCACACAAAATGAGTTAACAGTACTGTAAATAAAAAAAATGCATTTTATTCTAGTTTTGACTTCTCCAATCCATCATCCTTTCTAAGAACTGCATGCATGCTTTCTAGCTGTTCCATGCTTGTAGACTATGGGAGGTCTTGAAGATCCTGGGGTTACATTAGGGGTCCATGGGCACATATGATAAATACACTGCTTACAATAATGTATATTGCTTTCTTCACCACTCTTATGAACCATGAATTTCAGTGTTGTACTAGCATCGTATGCATTACTGCAGCTGTATAAAATGTGCATTCATGTATCCTTGTATGTCTTATATAGGTATGCAGGGAGTTTCAGAGAGGAAACTGTGCACGGGGAGAGACTGATTGCCGCTTTGCGCACCCAGCAGACAGCACGATGATTGATACAAATGATAACACTGTAACCGTTTGTATGGATTACATTAAGGGTCGCTGCATGAGGGAGAAATGCAAATATTTTCACCCTCCTGCACATTTGCAGGCCAAAATCAAAGCTGCACAACATCAAGCCAACCAGGCTGCAGTAGCAGCACAAGCAGCTGCTGCAGCTGCAACCGTAATGGTAAGTGCTAGTAAAGTACGTACCCGCCTTCAGTATAGATATGTATGAAGCAAGCCAGCTCCGTTTATTTCACATGTAGGAATAGTATCACACAGCCAAACATCTGTTATTGTAGGGGGAGAAGTAGAACGGTGTGTTGCTTCATACACTACTGTACAATGCTCAGCAGAAAAGGTATTGTAAGCTCACTACAGCTCTTATCGTTTCATACAGAAAATGTCACCAACTTTTTACTCTTTTGTTTTAAATAAGCTTTTATTTTTTAAATCTTTAAGTGGATTTAGATAGCTAATCTGTGAGGGGGGTCATATGCCAAGCACATAGATATATACAAGAGTCAGGGGGATAGCGGTCTGTTTTCTGAGGGGGTGGCATAACAGGGGGCACCTTGTGTTATAGGGGTTGTATCATCTTCTAACTTCAGAAGTACACTGCTCCCCAACCTGCCAGCTTCCTGGAGTAGTGAGCTCTTATCTGATCAACAGCTAGGACTATTGGCATGGTTGCACCCTGGCTCAAACTGTTCACTCTTCAATGCTGCAAGCAGAGGCAGCTTTGTCTCTGTAGCATTGGATGAGTGCAGGCTCACAAATGCTGGATGGATCTAGCAATCCAGCCAGCTTCAGAGCAGTAGCTACAAGCTCCATAGCAAAGAAATTGTAAGCACTGCACTCCTTGCCTATGAAACATTCCAACTCTGATAGAGTGCAGAAGATATAGATCAAAGAAATAAATTACATAGTTGCATGCGTTAACATTGTCTACAATTATCCATATGCTCCTTACCATAATATGTCATTATACCTTGTAGACAAGCAGCTGGCAGAATCCTGGATTGGAGGCGATGAGAGGGTTAATAGGACCACTATATGGGCCAGGTTTGTTGGGAATTA
Organism: Ranitomeya imitator; assembly: GCF_032444005.1. Lineage (NCBI taxonomy): Eukaryota > Metazoa > Chordata > Amphibia > Anura > Dendrobatidae > Ranitomeya > Ranitomeya imitator. The sequence goes on along the minus strand of NC_091284.1, from coordinate 580,865,555 downwards.
TTAGATAAGATGGGCGGAAGTAGTCATTCCCACCCTCCAATGATGCAGGTGCAGCTGATCTGTTCATTTCTGGTCTGGGTATGCAAGATGGAGGACCTGTGTAAGTTGCTTATACTCTGCAAGAGGCTGAGTATTGGACTTAGAATATCAAGCAGCTGAACTGCTCTGCTTCTCATACTTCTGCCTGGACTCTTTGCTTTGTTATTACTTTCCGCTGGGAGTTTATGGAGTAAATAAAGCTTCCTGTGTGGACAAAAAATTGCATGCCAGTGTGAACGCAGCCACCTACCAACGAGCTAAATCTCTATGCAATGATGACGCTATTCCAAGCCAGCTAATCAAGAGGAGCCGAGTATTCCATCAGGTAGTCAGTTTGCAAGGCTCCAGGCCAAGGATTACTGATGTGACCACTGGACCAACTCTAATTCTGGAAAAATATCATTAGTATGTACCAATTCATACAAGCTCAATGTCCAGTCAGTACTAATGAGCACTGAAATGTTATCATCTACTGTACATAGGTAATATTTTCTCAGTAGATCCCCCAATAAGATCTTGATTCTTTTGTGCATCTGTGGATGTGGCGTGCGCTTTTATCATAGTGACCTCATCTTTTCACCCATTCTTGTAAGCAGGTCTCTTGTTTGTCAGTGCACATCAGCCAGAGTTTCCATGTTTATAACTGTAAGAATAATCTTTACCAAGGATGGACTAGTTAGTCCAGGCTCTCTCCTTCATCAGGATTGTACATTTCAATGGATCCATTGTACTTTTTTTCTGATATCCTTTTGTTAGTATACAAAGGCCGTTGTCTATCTTAGCTTGGCAGACAATGGCTAATGACAGATTTTACATATATAGTGTGACATGTCATATCTGAATAATAGCAGCATTCTCACAAGTATACCTAAGCACAAAGCGGCCACTCATACTCACACATTTTGTAATCAGCCGATGAATGCAGTCCATTGTCATCGCAGTTAGTGCAGAGTTTAACTCACACATTGCTGATATCAACAAAAGTAGCACTGCACTACATTTCTTCTTTCAGCGTGCTTTTTTATCTGGAGGTCTTTCTGGATTGTTACCAGTCCAAATGTAGAGAAGTCCAAGCGCAAGGTTTTTCCTAGTATCACAATCCATTTTACAAATGTTTTGCTAACTTTACCTTTTTTATACCACTATCAGAGTTCTGTTCTAAAGCGGTGTCATAATATAGTCGTTTGTGATTGTTGCAATAGTTCTGAGAGATTATTTAATGTGTATTACACTAAGTGGGGACACACAGTAAACATAAGCCCATGAGAAGGCCCCTGGTCAAGGGAATAAGCTCCTTCCAGACAGAGGTTTTTGTTATGATCTGGTGGCCTAGGAGCAGCATGAAACGTACTCTGGAGAAGGTAGAAGTAGCCGTGGGGGGTACCTAACACTCCCTAAACCCCTCGACACAGCCTAAGAACTAACTACCCCTAAAGACAGAAACGGGAAAACTATCTTGCCTCAGAGAAAATCCCCAAAGGATAGACAGCCCCCCACAAATATTGACTGTGAAAGGAGAGGGAAATAACATACGCAGACATGAAATCAGGATTTAGCATTGGTGGCCATACCAGCTAAAAAGGAAGAATAGGACAGAGTACTATGCGGTCAGTATTAAAACACTAGAAAATATCCACCACAGAAAATACAAAACACCACATCTGACTAAAGACATGGAGGGTATATCTGCATCTCCAGAGACACAGCTTGGCTGCAAAAAAAATCCTTCACAGACAAAGCTGGACAAAACAAAACAAGAAAATGGGGCACTAAAGTGATTAAGCCTAGGTTCTTCTGTACGTTTTGTCCTGTACAGAAGAACCTAGGCTTAATCACTTTAGTGCCCGATTTAGAATAAAAACAATTGATACTCGCCGTCTGCAGAGACACCATTTCTGCAATATCTTTACTGTTCTGTCAGAGCAAACATCCACTCTTACAAAGTTCTGAAGGACTCCCCAACAATGCCTCATGACCCACTGAACAATAACAATACCCACATTGCAGAAACCCGGCGGCTTCTGGAAGTATTAAAGGGGTTGCCCACTACTTGGATACCCCCTTCTCAGTATTTGTTTCCCCAAAGTAAAATAATAGCAGCTATACTCACCTTCGATGCGGGCACCGTTGCCACAGTGACGGCACTGGCTCTCCCGAGGCTTGCATGACATTATGTCATGCAATCTCTGCAGCCAGTTACCATCCACTCCATTCTCTCCACCTTTGGACGTAACTGACACTAGGAGGAAGTCGATGCCGCCTTTCGTATGTCAGTTATGTCTGTATTAGAGGAGAGTAAAGCGCCCCTGATTGGCTGCAAGAATCGCATAACATAACAATGTCACACAAGCCCCTGGAGAGCCAGTGCCAATGCAGCTAGAACAGCACCCACACCAGAGGTGAGCTTAGCTACAATTATTATACTACTAGATTGTGACCCGATTCTAACGCATTGGGTATTCTAGAATATGCATGTCCCCGTAGTATATGGACAATGATTATTCCAGAATTCGCGGCAGACTGTGCCCGTTGCTGATTGGTCGAGGCAACCTTTATGACATCATCGTCGCCATGGCAACCATTATGACATCTACGTCGATACTGTGCCCGTCGCTGATTTCTACGTCCTTTATGACATCATCGTCGCTGTGCCCATTGCTGATTGGTCGAGGTCTGGCGGCCTCGACCAGAGACGCGGGATGTCTACGTCCTTTATGACATCATCGTAGCTGTGCCCGTCGCTGATTGGTCGCAGCCTCCACCAATCAGAGACGCGGGATTTCTACGTCGATACGGTGCCCATCGCTGATTGGTCTAACGCATCGGGTATTCTAGAATATGCATGTCCCCGTAGTATATGGACAATAATGATTCCAGAATTCGCGGCAGACTGTGCCCGTCACGGATTGGCCGAGGCAACCTTTATGACATCATCGTCGCCATGGCAACCATTATGACATCATCGTCGCTGTGCCCGTTGCTGATTGGTCGAGGCAACCTTTATGTCATCATCGTCGCCATGGCAACCATTATGACATCGTCGCTGTGCCCGTCGCTGATTGGTCGGGGCAACCTTTATGACATCATTGTCGCCATGGCAACCATTATGACATCATCGTCGTTGTGCCCGTCTCTGATTGGTCTGGCGGCCTCGACCAATCAGAGACGCGGGATTTCCAGGACAGACAGACAGACAGACAGACGGAAAAACCCTTAGACAATTATATATATAGATGGGGGGAGGGGAAGGACGACATAATGATTGAGAAGGGGTGGTCTGAATAGTCGACAACCCCTTCAATACATTTTTATTGACTTCAGTGCACCATGTAAAATACAAATGATTATACACTAGTGGACATCACCTTATAGTATAAACAGTAAATAGGTTGTCGATTTTCATTGGAAAGTGCACAAATATAAGATCTTTATGTCATTACAATTATGATAGTGTGGAATTAACTGACAATTTTATCCCTAATTGGGCCTAACATGTTAAGAGTATTCTGTATTCCTGCACCTGGAAGATCGCACCCCGATGGGATAATTTCTCTCTAGTGAATGCAGCTTTCTGTAGGTGTGCAGTCAGTGGTACATTCTTGTTTTCTCGCACATCCATATTATTCTTTTCCTACACTTAAAAAGGATTTGCTCTCTAAAGTACACCACATGTCCTTATAGCAAGCGAAGGAGTAAAGCTGTTCCACTGGTGCGGTTGCCAGTTTCTGAGTCATGCTAAAGAAAACATTTCTTTTCTGGATAACATGGAACATTTTAAGCCCACAAGAATTAAAAAAATACAGCAAGAGAACTCCAAATCCTAAAAAGGAACATGCCTTACGGTCAGGAGGATTAACTGAAATGGTATTTGGGCACAGTTTACCAAAACAAGTCCCTATTCACATAAGACATATACCGCATTTTGTTGCAGCTGTTTACCAACTCTATGCCTTTTTATGTGTCTGTAAGGATTTTTAATGGCTCATCACAAATTTGGCGAGATTTGATGGCAAGAATAGTGATGCATACATTGCTATTCTCCCTATCTAAATTATGGATACTACAACAGAACCTGACCCGCTCCCATATCAAAGGGTTATTCTCATTATATGAAATTGGAAAAATTGCAAAATGCTTTTAAAAACAAGCGTCTTTGTAATCTACTTGTTAATAAAAATCCTGTCCTTTCTGAGGAACTTAGGGATATTTAATTTTATTGTTTATTGCGAGTGGCGTAGGTTATTGGTTACCTCTCCATCTAGCAGTGATCGCTGAACAGGCTCAGTGAGTACAAGCTCTTTCTAATAGAGCTTGTGAGCTTTGCTGTGAAGCTGGTGGGATCACTGGAGCTCACTGTTAGCTCCTGATCCGGCCAGTCTAGTGCAATTGTGCTCTTCCGATGCTGCAAAGGCCAACCTGCCTCATATCGCAGCATTGGTAAGCACACCGTTCATGGTTTGCACCACAACGTTTCTGCTGATGTGAACTGTCAATCATTCTGGAGCACACTACCCCCTAGGAGCCGGAGGCAGGGGAGCGAAGCATACATGAGGGAAACATGGAAGCAGTGGATTATAAATATTAAAATGCTTCTTACTTTACAACTGGTGATGTTATAGATGTAGGACTGTAAGTGCTGAAGGTACCTGTTCTGCTGAGCAGATGGTCTGTTAGCATTGTAATGATCACACAGCATATGTTAAGCTAGCTATTATAGAAACACATGCACTATATTCAGAAGGCTGCATATTATATACATGTCAATATGTTGGGCAGACTTTACAACATAGTTTAGTTTCTTTGATTTTAAGTTCTAAGGAAAATCCATTTGTTTAAAAACATTAGTTTAAGTAGGCATTTAAAGTTGTGTAACATGAGAATCTAGGGCAGTGTTCCCCAACTCCTGTCCTCAAGAGCCACCAACAGGTCATGTTTTCAGGATTTCCTTAGTATTGCACAGGTCATTGAATGCTTGCCTTTCCAGGTGATGCAATTATCACCTGTGCAATACTAAGGAAATCCTGAAAACATGACCTGTTGGTGGCTCTTGAGGAGAGGAGTTGGGGAACACTGATCTAGGGTATGAATTGAGTTTTTCCTTGTTTTCTATTGTCTCTTTATGTGTTGGTTAGTTCTGAATCTCATCTCTTTATTGTTTGTGAAAAACGTGAAAAATGTAAATGCTAAAGCAACAGTGACACTTGCAGACAGTAAGACTCCCTGTCCGAATGGGCAGTGTTATGATTGTTTATCTACTAAATCCCACCTTAATATAGAGGGAGTGCCATAACTGTACATCTGCTAAATCCCACGCTAATAGAGGGGAAGTGCCATAACTGAACATCTGCTAAATCCCACCCTAATAGAGAGGGAATGCCATAACTGTACATCTGCTTGAGTGGGATTCTGTACATCTATTAGAGTGGGATTTAGCGGATGTAGAGTTATGGCACTCCCTCTCTATCAGGGTAGGAACCCTAATAGAGAGGGAGTGCCATATCTGTACATCTGCTGAATCCCACCCCAATAGAGAGGAAGTGCCATAACTGAACATCTGCTAAATCCCACCCTAATAGAGAGGAAGTGCCATAACTGAACATCTGCTAAATCCCACCCTAATAGAGAGGGAGTGCCATATCTGTACATCTGCTAAATCCCACCCTAATAGAGAGGAAGTGCCATAACTGAACATCTGCTAAATCCCACGCTAATAGAGAGGAAGTGCCATAACTGAACATCTGCTAAATCCCACCCTAATAGAGAGGGAGTGCCATAACTGTACATCTGCTAAATCCCACCCTAATAGAGAGGGAGTGCCATAACTGAACATCTGCTAAATCCCACCCTAATAGAGAGGGAGTGCCATAACTGTACATCTGCTAAATCCCACTCTAATAGAGAGGAAGTGCCATAACTGTACATCTGCTAAATCCCACCCTAATAGAGAGGGAATGCCATAACTGTACATCTGCTTGAGTGAGATTCTGTACATCTATTAGAGTGGGATTTAGCGGATGTAGAGTTATGGCACTCCCTCTCTATCAGGGTAGGAACCCTAATAGAGAGGGAGTGCCATATCTGTACATCTGCTGAATCCCACCCTAATAGAGAGGAAGTGCCATAACTGTACATCTGCTAAATCCCACCCTAATAGAGAGGGAATGCCATAACTGTTTTGCAAAAAAGAAAAAAAAAAAAGAGCATGAACCGCACATCCCAAAATCATACGTTGATCTAAAGCCGCTAGGCAAAAATTAATATAACTGAATATGAGGGGCAGTGGGCTTCATACAGTCTGATCAGAATGTTAAACTGAAAACCTCATATTCAGTTATATTCATTTTTGCCTAGCGGCTTTAGATCAACGTATGATTTTGGGATGTGCGGTTCATGCTCTTTTTTTTTTTTTTTTTTTTGTAATGCCATAACTGTACATCTGATTGAGTGGGATTCTGTACATCTATTAGAGTGGGATTTAGCGGATGTAGAGTTATGGCACTCCCTCTCTATTAGAGTAGGAACCCTAATAGAGAGGGAGTGCCATATCTGTACATCTGCTGAATCCCACCCTAATAGAGAGAAAGTGCCATAACTGTACATCTGTGAAATTCCACCCTAATAGAGAGGGAGTGCCATAACTGTACGGGAGTGCCATAGTTGTACATCTGCTAAATCCCACCCTAATAGAGAGAAAGTGCCATAACTGTACATCTGTGAAATCCCACCCTAATAGAGAGGGAGTGCCATAACTGTACGGGAGTGCCATAACTGTACATCTGCTAAATCCCACCCTAATAGAGAGGGAAAGCCATAACTACATCTACTAACTCCCACTCTAATAGAGAGGTAGTGCCATAATTGTACGTCTGATAAATCCCACACTACTAGAGAGGTAGTGCCATAACTGTACATCTGCTAAATTCCATCCTAATAGAAAGGGTGTGCCATACTAATCCTAACCTAATGTAGAGGGAGTGCCATAACTCTACATCTGATAAATCCCATCCTAATAGAGAGGTAGTACCAAAAATGTACAGCTGCTAAATCCCATCCTAATAGAGAGGTAGTGTCAAAAAAGTGCAGCTGCTAAATCCCATCCTAATAGAGAGGTAGTACCTAAAAAGTACAGCTGCTAAATCCCATCATAATAGAGATGTAGTACCGAAAATGTACAGCTGCTAAATCCCATCCTAATAGAATGGTAGTACCGAAAAAGTACAGCTGCTAAATCCCATCCTAATAGAGAGGTAGTACCAAAAATGTACAGCTGCTAAATCCCATCCTAATAGAGAGGTAGTGTCAAAAAAGTACAGCTGCTAAATCCCATCTTAATAGAGAGGTAGTACCTAAAAATTACAGCTTCTCAATCCCATCCTAATAGAGAGGTAGTACCTAAAAAGTACAGCTGCTAAATCCCATCCTAATAGAGAGGTAGTACCTAAAAAGTACAGCTGCTAAATCCCATCCTAATAGAGAGGTAGTACCTAAAAAGTACAGCTGCTAAATCCCATCCTAATAGAGAGACAGTGCCATACGAATTCCATTCTAATATAAAGGGAGTGCCATAGCTGTACATCTGTTAAATTACTTAGTGTTGTACCAACTATGTTTATGTTTTATGGCCACATAATGTTACATTAGTATAGATTGTAACTCCATGCCTAAATTACTGACACACAATGTACTATTTTTATAGTGTACAGTATCTTCCCTTTACCAGAGCAATGTTTCCTTCGTTAGATGTTGGCCACTGATATCTTTACAACTTTTCCAATAATGCCAAAAATTCTTCAAGTACATTAAAAGTCTTTAAGTTAATGACCCGTTTTACAATATCACCATTGTAAACAGTTCTATTCAGAGGAGAATATGTGGGAATGCCCTTTAACTTTGTATGTGACAAGCGACTGCTGCACTTTGGTAACTTTTTTTTGCTTACCCCTAAGAGCAGATCTGCTGTTGTGTGCCTCACTGTTGCTACTATGTTTCTGCATCTTAACTAGCAGTGTTTAGTTGCTACTTATAAAAGTCTCTGGGTTGTAATTCTATTAGCGATTCTAAGGGGTTACTGTTCACCCCACATCACTCCAGAGTGAGTATAATTATTAAATTAGATGCCCTACATGTGTTTTAGACCAAGCTGCAAAAAAGACTGTTTTGGATACCTCTTCAATTTCCATAAACTAATCTGTGACCAGGTTTATGCTGCCCTACCTGTGACCGGCATAAAGTAGTGACCCTTCCGCACTCTATCACTTACCGTACTTGTCAATATGGTGACGTTTTTTTAGAAATCAGTTTGTCAAACTGCAGCAAGAGCTGAGTGCTGTTCAAGAGTCCTGTCACTGGTGTACATGACCTGAAAAGTCCTCCATATTCACGATCTGCACCCCACCCACTACTGATTGATAGCTTTCTATGCACTATTGTATAGTGTATTGTATATCTGTCAGTCGGTGTGGGTGGACGATAATGGCCGACAGCTCATGAATACTATGGACTCCTGAGTTAACAAGGTTTGTCTTCACTATATTGACAAGTAAGTGGCACACCATTGGAATCATGGTCACTGTCACTGCTTAAGATGTCCTCAGAAAGGGCAGCATAAACTTGGTGAGGGGAGCAAAGAGGTTCAGGTTACCCTGGCCCCGTGTCCAATTCTGTCCTATGTGGCAGCCAGATCAGGACAGTTTTCACTTCTACACTTGCCATCCTGAGTACGTCTTGGCACCTTCTTGGCATCATGACTGTCGAGAACAAGAGGTGTCCGGGATACCGGGCCAATGATCCTGGGTGCTGAAGTGAAGACTGTACTGATGTGGCTGCCACAAAGGACCTGACAGTTTCCCTTTAAATTGCCTTATTCTCCCAAAATTACACCTAGTCGTGGTATGTTTGTGGCAATTATTATTCTCCACTGCCTGTAAAGGGGTTATCCCATATGGCCTATTAGGGACCCCTCTCTATTCGCATGAGTGGAGACCAATGACAACCCAAGCATTTCTCGTTCTGAGCTTCACCATCATTACGATACATTTAATTTATTTTACTGTACTGTCAGTGTCACCCCACAATTAGGTGAATATTCCCAGTATTATTAACGTGCAGCCTGAAGACTTTGATAAGGGAGCCAAGAAGGTAGCCGATTTCTGTACATGTGTGACATTATATATTAGCTGTGAATAGACAATGGTTAAACCCATCTTGCAATACAAGAACTTAAAATGATCACAAAAATAATGTATGATTTCATTTGCTTTGAAGTTACTAGACATCAATATACTTTTAAGAGTAGTAAAATACAATGCCAGTGACTTGTTCAGGTGGCAGCACATATAGAAAAAAAAGCAACTAACTTCTAGTCTGCCATGGTGGAAGCTATTTAATCTTGCTGTGAATTGATCTTTTAATTTGCAAATGCTTAATGGAGTTTGAGAGATGCTATATTAATTTGATTTACCTGAAACATCTGTATTTTACTCTCTTATCTGCTTTAACTAAGGTACAGTAGATGCATTTTGCTTTAGTACTAATTCAAGGTGTAATACTCATTTCTTTAAAGAGACATTTTTGTTGTTGTGCATGCCTAGTGTTTTATATGTTGTATATTGCATTCAGAATATTTTTTTCCTTCTCACCTATCCACAATGCAATGCCGTTCCCATGATGCACCTCTGCTTGCTGTTTACCTGTATGTTAATTCGCTTGAATCCCATTGGCCCACTGCCATCATGTGCTCGCTGCCTGTTATTAAAAGACGCAGTCGACTGCCAAAGCAATGAAGCGACCTCTCGAAGCAACTGTAGATCTGGTACTTTGACCTTTCACCTTTTGCTTTGCATGTAGCTTTTTTTTTGTTGTTTTACAATGAAGCGACTAATATTTTTTTTATTGCTTTTTTAACATCATCTGAGACAACCAATGCATATAGCTAATGTATGGAAATGATCAAAGTCGTAATTAGCCATCTTCATTTTTTTATTTTTCATACGTTACAAATAAAGATTGCTGACATGGCTTCATTTTGAAGTACTTGTATACAAGATAAAGCTGAACCTATGCTCTATGCCATTTATTACAATAGTGGAGACATTTGGCTAAATTACAAATTTATATGGAATGTAGCAAATCTTACATTTTAGCCTATATTACTATGTGTAAAACTCCAGACTAGACTGTGATCAGATGCTATAATGCTCATGTAAATGATGTTATCTCTGTAGTCTGGTGACTACAGGCCTAATCTTCTGGTACCATGCTTTTGCTACCAATAACCAAATCTCACTCATTCTGCATTGCCTCAGTTTGGGTTAAGGTGCATGGCAAGGCATCTTTATTTTAGTTAAATTTTTTTCTTTACTTCAAATTTTATCACAATCCGTAATTTGTTGTTGATGTGTGTTTCCAGGTTTGCGCAGACCTTCTGACCTCTACAAGTGTCATCTAATTCTTTATTAACAGGCTTTTCCACATGGCGTCCTTCACCCTTTACCAAAGAGACCAGCTCTAGAAAAAAGCAATGGTGCCAGCGCACTTTTTAATCCTAGTGTCTTGCACTATCAACAGGCCCTTGCAAATGCACAGTTGCAGCAGCCTGCGGCATTTTTTCCAGCAGGTATGTGTCATAGCCTTTGTAATACTGAAAATACTCAATGACTATTTGTCTCTTTTTTTTTTTTTTGCTAAATGTATGTGATTTATATGAATCCTAAGTAAAAGTGTAACCTTATACGCTACTCTATGATATAACTGACGTGTAGTCAAAGTGTATCTTTCCTATAGAAATAAGGCTCTTATTTATCTGGCTTAAATTATATTACTGGTTTCTAACTCTATCTATCTATCCCATATCTATCTATCTTTCAATCGATCTATCTATCTATCCCATATCTCCATATCTATCTATCTATCCCATATCTATCTAATATCTATTATCTATCATTATCTAATCATATGTATCGATTAACTATCTGCACACATGGTCAAAATTGTTGGTACCCCTCGTTTAATGACAGAAAAACCCACAATGGTCACAGAAATAACTTGAATCTGACAAAAGTAATAATAAATAAAAGATCTATGAAAATGAACAAATGAAAGTCAGACATTGCTTTTCAATGATGGTACCTTTAACTTATTATTTGTTGCACAACCTTTTGAGGCAATCACTGCAATCAAACGATTCCTGTAACTGTCAATGAGACTTCTGCACCTCTCGACAGGTATTTTGGCAAACTGCTCCAGTTGTATCGTGTTTGAAGGTTGCATTTTCCAGACTGCATGTTTCAGCTATTTTCAAAGATGCTCCATAGGATTTAGGTCAGGGCTCATAGAAGGCCACTTCAGAATAGTCCAATGTTTTCCTCTTACAGGTCCTTCTCAAAAAATTAGCATATAGTGTTAAATTTCATTATTTACCATAATGTAATGATTACAATTAAACTTTCATATATTATAGATTCATTATCCACCAACTGAAATTTGTCAGGTCTTTTATTGTTTTAATACTGATGATTTTGGCATACAACTCATGATAACCCAAAAAACCTGTCTCAATAAATTAGCATATTTCACCCATCCAATCAAATAAAAGTGTTTTTTAATAACAAACAAAAAAACCAACAAATAATATTGTTCAGTTATGCACTCAATACTTGGTCGGGAATCCTTTGACAGAAATGACTGCTTCAATGCGGCGTGGCATGGAGGCAATCAGCCTGTGACACTGCTGAGATGTTATGGAGGCCCAGGATGCTTCAATAGCGGCCTTAAGCTCATCCAGAGTGTTGGGTCTTGCGTCTCTCAACTTTCTCTTCACAATATCCCACAGATTCTCTATGGGGTTCAGGTCAGGAGAATTGGCAGGCCAATTGAGCACAGTAATACCATGGTCAGTAAACCATTTACCAGTGGTTTTGGCACTGTGAGCAGGTGCCAGGTCGTGCTGAAAAATGAAATCTTCATCTCCATAAAGCATTTCAGCCGATGGAAGCATGAAGTGCTCCAAAATCTCCTGATAGCTAGCTGCATTGACCCTGCCCTTGATGAAACACAGTGGACCAACACCAGCAGCTGACATGGCACCCCACACCATCACTGACTGTGGGTACTTGACACTGGACTTCAGGCATTTTGGCATTTCCTTCTCCCCAGTCTTCCTCCAGACTCTGGCACCTTGATTTCCGAATGACATGCAAAATTTGCTTTCATCAGAAAAAAGTACTTGGGACCACTTAGCAACAGTCCAGTGCTGCTTCTCTGTAGCCCAGGTCAGGCGCCTCTGCCGCTGTTTATGGTTCAAAAGTGGCTTTACCTGGGGAATGCGGCACCTGTAGCCCATTTCCTGCACACGCCTGTGCACGGTGGCTCTGGATGTTTCCACACCAGACTCAGTCCACTGCTTCCTCAGGTTCCCCAAGGTCTGGAATCGGTCCTTCTCCACAATCTTCCTCAGGGTCCGGTCTCCTCTTCTCGTTGTACAGCGTTTTCTGCCACATTGTTTCCTTCCAACAGACTTACCATTGAGGTGCCTTGATACAGCACTCTGGGAACAACCTATTTGTTGAGAAATTTCTTTCTGGGTCTTACCCTCTTGCTTGAGGGTGTCAATGATGGCCTTCTTGACATCTGTCAGGTCGCTAGTCTTACCCATGATGGGGGTTTTGAGTAATGAACCAGGCAGGGAGTTTATAAAAGCCTCAGGTATCTTTTGCATGTGTTTAGAGTTAATTAGTTGATTCAGAAGATTAGGGTAATAGGTCGTTTAGAGAACCTTTTCTTGATATGCTAATTTATTGAGACAGGTTTTTTGGGTTATCAGGAGTTGTATGCCAAAATCATCAGTATTAAAACAATAAAAGACCTGACAAATTTCAGTTGGTGGATAATGAATATAATATATGAAAGTTTAATTGTAATCATTACATTATGGTAAATAATGAAATTTAACACTATATGCTAATTTTTTGAGAAGGACCTGTAGCCATTCTTGAGTGTTTTTAGCTTCCTCTGGTCCATGTTGAGTGTATTACACACCATGTCACCAAACAGCACAGTAAGTATCTGTAGCCCTATATACAGATCCACTCACCGATTCCAAGATTGTAGACACCTGTGATGCTAGTTAGTGGACACACCTTGATTTAACATGGCCCTTTTGTCACATTATTTTCAGGAGTACAGTCATTTCTGTCCAGGCCTATTTCATGATTTATTTATTTTTTTAATTCTGTGGAAGCATGGTTGAGAAGCAACGTCTGACTTTCATTTGTTAATTTTCATAGACCTTTATTACTTTTATCAGATTCAAGTTATTTCTGTGACCATTGTGGATTTTCTGTCATTAAATGAGGGGTACCAACAATTTTGAGCACATGTGTATTTATCTATTATCTATCTAAATTTGTAAGATATAAAATAGCTATACAAATCTTTCAGTTAAATTGTGTGTCTTAGGCTCTGTTCACACTATGTTTATACATCTGGAAGGCACTGATTTAGCTTAAACTTACCTGGTTATACACTAAGTTTGTAATAGATCTTTTCAGAACTTCATTTTTCTAATACATAGAAATGAAATAATTTTCTGTCAGCCGTCGCTCCCTGCTATGGTTAGTTTTGAAATGATCACCATATTTGAGTTAACAGAATAAGCAGCATTCAGTAAGCTCTGAAGCGCCCCCTAGTGGTGACTGGAGGTAGACTAAATTTTGTCACCCAAGGCCATGTTGCCATGTTCTGAATGGTTGTGTTTTTTCCTCAGTTGTCCATGCTAAAATATGCAGTTACGATGTGCTCTGTGTGTTGCATTTTTGCTGCTTTTTTTTCTGTTTTCTTTTTTTTTAGTGCGGATTTGATAGAGTGATTCCACACATTAAGAGTAGGACCACGCGGCTGATTTCTCCACATCCGGGAAAACCGGTCTGATTATTCTTGTCAGACTTTAATCAGAGTGGGATCAGTTTATCTCGAACCTGAAGAGAAAAACAAAAATTAGTTTCTCCACCTTCCCCGTTCTGTCAGTCCATGAAAATCAGACCGTACTCAGTGTGGTCTAATTTTTTTTTCATGGACTCAGACTTCCATTGCCGATTTCGGTCTGATACTCGGATCAAAATCGGACATGTCTGCAATTTTTTTCACGGATCACTGAGTCAGAGGAAAAAAATCGGATATGTGAACAGAACCATAGAATATCATAGATACAAGTGCTATCCATGAAAACCACACACGTGCAAGAAAATCGGTGCACAAGCCCAAAAAAAACCATTGCACTTTTACATGCGTTTTTTCTCAAATAAACTTCTATGGAAAAAAGCATACAGTTCAATAGATTTTCAAATATACAGTAAGCATACGTGTCCATGAACTCACAGCCACTTTGAACTGTTGAAAGGGTTGTGCGGGACTTTACCAATGATGGTCTATCCCACTGATTTGAATAGGGGACAGATATGCCGTACGCAGCCTACAGTTGACGGACATGTCCTCTACAGGTCCACAACTAAGCAGTTCCCACTGCCACCGGGAAAAGCTGGCCGGCGGGGGTGCCGGGTGTCGCTGCCCCACTGATCAGACATCGATGACCCAGTCTAAGCATAGTCCATCATTGTTAAAGTCCTGGACAGCCTATTTAAGGGCAGCAGATTTTCTGCACAAAAATGTAGTGGAAAAATGCATTTAAGCTACTTGGGAACATGGCCTGAAAAGGGTTTTCAAAGATCTGCCAAAAAATTGGCAGGTAGGGGAAATGGGATAAACTAATAAAAGCCACATTTTTACTGAATTTGTAAAACTCCTTTAACCCTAGGACTATGTAAGGTTTTAGTGTTCTGAAACAAAACATCTAAGCTCCTCTGCTATATGACTTTGGAAAGAAATGTTCAAGTGTAGAAGTCAATGGCAAGAGTATGCAGTGTATAGGCATAGCTACATGTGTTATACAGGTATACAACAAACAGGCTGAACAAGGTCCAGAGGGCATGGTTTAAGGAGATAACTAGTAGGTCTCAGAAATACCATAGCATATTAATGGTATTGTTTAGAAAGAAATTAAAGGTGATTTTCACTTTTTTTAACCCCTTCCCGACCTTTGACGCCACGTAGGCGTCATGAAAGTCGGTGCCAATCCGACCCATGACGCCTATGCGGCGTCATGGAAAGATCGCGTCCCTGCAGACCGGGTGAAAGGGTTAACTCCCATTTCACCCGATCTGCAGGGACAGGGGGAGTGGTAGTTTAGCCCAGGGGGGGTGGCTTCACCCCCTCGTGGCTACGATCGCTCTGATTGGCTGTTGAAAGTGAAACTGCCAATCAGAGCGATTTGTAATATTTCACCCATTATAACGGGTGAAATATTACAATCCAGCCATGGCCGATGCTGCAATATCATCGGCCATGGCTGGAAATACTAGTGTGCCCCCACACCACCCCTCCGATCGCCCCCGCAGCCCCCCGATCTGGCCGGTACACTGCTCCGGCTCCCCTCCGTCCAGTGCTCCGCTCCCCCCCGTGCTCGTGTCCGCTCCCCCCGTGCTCCAATCACCCCCCCGTGCTCCAATCACCCCCCCTGCACTCCGATCCACCCCCCCCCGTGCTCCGTTCCACCCCCCGTGCTCCATTCCAGCCCCCCCGTGCTCCGTTCCACGCCCCCCGTGCTCCGTTCCACCCCTCCCGCGCTCCGATTCCCCCCCCCGTGCTCCGATCCCCCCCCCCCGTGGTCCCCCCCCACCCTATCATACTTACCGATCCAGCCGTGGTCCCGTCCGTCTTCTCCCGGGCGCCGCCATCTTCCAAAATGGCGGGCGCATGCGCAGTGCGCCCGCCGAATCTGCCGGCCGGCAGATTCGTTCCAAAGTGCATTTTGATCACTGAGATATAATCTATCTCAGTGATCAAAATAAAAAAAATAATAAATGACCCCCCCCCCTTTGTCACCCCCATAGGTAGGGACAATAAAAAAATAAAGAAATTTTTTTTTTCCACTAATGTTAGAATAGGGGTAGGGTTAGGGGTAGGGCTAGGGTTAGGGGTAGGGTTAGGGGTAGGGTTAGGGTTAGGGCTAGGGTTAGGGGTAGGGTTAGGGGTAGGGGTAGGGTTAGGGGTAGGGTTAGGGCTAGGGTTAGGGTTAGGAATGTGCACACGTATTCTGGTCCTCTGCGGATTTTTCCGCTGCGGATTTGATAAATCCGCAGTGCTAAACCGCTGCGGATTTATGGCGGATTTACCGCGTTTTTTTCTGCGCATTTCACTGCGGTTTTACAATTGCGATTTTCTATTGGAGCAGTTGTAAAACCGCTGCGGAATCCGCACAAAGAAGTGACATGCTGCGGAATGTAAACCGCTGCGTTTCCGTGCAGTTTTTCCGCAGCATGTGTACAGCAATTTTTGTTTCCCATAGGTTTACATTGAACTGTAAACTCATGGGAAACTGCTGCGGATCCGCAGCGTTTTCCGCAGCGTGTGCACATACCTTTAGAATTAGGCTATGTGCACACGGTGCTGATTTGGCTGCGGATTCGCAGCAGTGTTCCATCAGGTTTACAGTACCATGTAAACATATGAAAAACCAAATCCGCTGTGCCCATGGTGCGGAAAATACCGCGCGGGAACGCTGCGTTGTATTTTCCGCAGCATGTCAATTCTTTGTGCGGATTCCGCGGCGTTTTACACCTGTTCCTCAATAGGAATCCGCAGGTGAAATCCGCACAAAAAACACTGGAAATCCGCGGAAAATCCGCAGGTAAAACACAGTGCCTTTTACCCGCAGATTTTTCAAAAATGGTGCGGAAATATCTCACACGAATCCGCAACGTGGGCACATAGCCTTAGGGTTAGGGTTAGGGTTGGAATTAGGGTTGTGGTTAGGGTTAGGGGTGTGTTGGGGTTAGGGTTGTGGTTAGGGGTGTGTTGCGGTTAGGGTTGTGATTAGGATTATGGCTACAGTTGGGATTAGGGTTAGGGGTGTGTTGGGGTTAGTGTTGGAGTTAGAATTGAGGGGTTTCCACTGTTTAGGCACATCAGGGGTCTCCAAACGCAACATGGCGCCACCATTGATTCCAGCCAATCTCGTATTCAAAAAGTCAAATGGTGCTCCCTCACTTCCGAGCCCTGACGTGTGCCCAAACAGTGGTTTACCCCCACATATGGGGTACCAGCATACTCAGGACAAACTGCGCAACAAGTACTGGGGTCCAATTTCTCCTGTTACCCTTGTGAATCTAAAAAAATGCTTGCTAAAACATAATTTTTGAGGAAAGAAAAATGATTTTTTATTTTCACGGCTCTGCGTTGTAAACGTCTGTGAAGCACTTGGGGGTTCAAAGTGCTCACCACACATCTAGATAAGTTCCTTTCGGGGTCTAGTTTCTAAAATGGGGTCACTTGTGGGGGGTTTCTACTGTTTAGGCACACCAGGGGCTCTGCAAACGCAACGTGACACCCGCAGACCATTCCATCAAAGTCTGCATTTCAAAAGTCACTACTTCCCTTCTGAACCCCGACGTGTGCCCAAACAGTGGTTTACCCCCACATATGGGGTATCAGCGTACTCAGGAGAAACTGGACAACAACTTTTGGGGTCCAATTTCTCCTGTAACCCTTGGGAAAATAAAAAATTCTGGGCTAAATAATTATTTTTGAGGAAAGAAAACGTATTTATTATTTTCACGGCTCTGCATTATAAACTTCTATGAAGCACTTGGGGGTTCAAAGTGCTCACCACACATCTAGATAAGTTCCTTTCAGGGTCTAGTTTCCAAAATGGGGTCACTTGTGGGGGGTTTCTACTGTTTAGGCACATCAGGGGCTCTGCAAACGCAACGTGACGCCCGCAGAGCATTCCATCAAAGTCTGCATTTCAAAACGTCACTACTTCAATTCCAAGCCCCGGCATGTGCCCAAACAGTAGTTTACCCCCACATATGGGGTATCACCGTACTCAGGAGAAACTGGACAACAAATATTGGGGTCCAATTTCTCCTGTTACCCTTGGGAAAATTAAAAAATTCTGGGCTAAATAATTATTTTTGAGGAAAGAAAACGTATTTATTATTTTCACGGCTCTGCATTATAAACTTCTATGAAGCACTTGGGGGTTCAAAGTGCTCACCACACATCTAGATAAGTTCCTTTGGGGGTCTAGTTTCCAAAATGGGGTCACTTGTGGGGGGTTTCTACTGTTAAGCCACATCAGGGGCTCTGCAAACGCAACGTGACGCCCACAGAGCATTCCATCAAAGTCTGCATTTCAAAACGTCACTACTTCACTTCCGAGCCCCGGCATGTGCCCAAACAGTGATTTACCCCCACATATGGGGTATCAGCGTACTCAGGAGAAACTGGACAACAACTTTTGGGGTCAAATTTCTCCTGTTACCCTTGGGAAAATAAAAAATTGCAGGCTAAAAGATCATTTTTGAGAAAATAATTTTTTTTTTTATTTTCATGGCTCTGCGTTATAAACTTCTGTGAAGCACTTGGGGGTTCAAAGTCCTCACCACACATCTAGATTAGTTCCTTTGGGGGTCTAGTTTCTAAAATGGTGTCATTTCTGGGGGATCTCCAATGTTTAGGCACACAGGGGCTCTCCAAACGTGACATGGTGTCCGCTAATGATTGGAGCTATTTTTCCATTTAAAAAGCCAAATGGCGTGCCATCCCTTCCGAGCCCTGCCGTGCGCCCAAACAGTGGTTTACCCCCACATATGGGGTATCAGCGTACTCAGGACAAACTGGACAACAATATTTGGGGTCCAATTTCTCCTATTATCCTTGGCAAAATAGGAAATTCCAGGCTAAAAAATCATTTTTGAGGAAAGAAAAATTATTTTTTATTTTCATGGCTCTGCGTTATAAACTTCTGTGAAGCACCTGGGGGTTTAAAGTGCTCAATATGCATCTAGATAAGTTCCCTGGGGGGTCTAGTTTCCAAAATGGGGTCACTTGTGCGGGAGCTCCAATGTTTAGGCACACAGGGGCTCTCCAAACGCGACATGGTGTCCGCTAACAATTGGACCTAATTTTCCATTCAAAAAGTCAAATGGCGCGCCTTCTCTTCCGAGCCCTGCCGAGTGCCCAAACAGTGGTTTACCCCCACATATGAGGTATCGGCGTACTCGGGAGAAATTGCCCAACAAATTTTATGATCCATTTTATCCTACTGCCCATGTGAAAATGAAAAAATTGAGGCGAAAAGAATTTTTTTGTGAAAAAAAATTACTTTTTCATTTTTACAGATCAATTTGTGAAGCACCTGAGGGTTTAAAGTGCTCACTAGGCATCTAAATTAGTTCCTTGGGGGGTCTAGTTTCCAAAATGGGGTCACTTGTGGGGGAGCGCCAATGTTTAGGCACACAGGAGCTATCCAAACGCGACATGGTGTCCGCTAACGATGGAAATAATTTTTCATTCAAAAAGTCAAATGGCGCTCCTTCCCTTCCGAGCCTTACCATGTGCCCAAACAGTGGTTTACCTCCACATGTGAGGTATTGGTGTACTCAGGAGAAATTGCCCAACACATTTTAGGATCCATTTTATCCTGTTGCCCATGTGAAAATGAAAAAATTGAGGCTAAAAGAATTTTTTTGTGAAAAAAAAGTACTTTTTCATTTTTACGGATCAATTTGTGAAGCACCTGGGGGTTCAAAGTGCTCACTATGCATCTAGATAAGTTCATTGGGGCGTCTAGTTTCCAAAATGGGGTCACTTGTGGGGGAGCTCCAATTTTTAGGCACACGGGGGCTCTCCAAACGTGACATGGTGTCCGCTAAAGAGTGGAGCCAATTTTTGATTCAAAAAGTCAAATGGCGCTCCTTCCCTTCCAAGCCCTGCCGTGCGCCAAAACAGTGGTTTACCCCCACATATGAGGTATCAGCGTACTCAGGACAAATTGGACAACAACTTTCGTGGTTCAGTTTCTCCTTTTACCATTGGGAAAATAAAAAAATTGTTGCTAAAAGATAATTTTTGTGACTAAAAAGTTAAATGTTCATTTTTTCCTTCCATGTTGCTTCTGCTGCTGTGAAGCACCTGAAGGGTTAATAAACTTCTTGAATGTGGTTTTGAGTACCTTGAGGGGTGCAGTTTTTAGAATGGTGTCACTTTTGGGTATTTTCAGCCAAATAGACCCCTCAAACTGACTTCAAATGTGAGGTGGTCCCTAAAAAAAATGGTTTTGTAAATTTCGTTGTAAAAATGACAAATCGCTGGTCGAATTTTAACCCTTATAACTTCCTAACAAAAAAAAATTTTGTTTCCAAAATTGTGCTGATGTAAAGTAAACGTGGGAAATGTTATTTATTAACTATTTTGTGTCACATATCTCTCTGGTTTAACAGAATAAAAATTCAAAATGTGAAAATTGCGAAATTTTCAAAATTTTCGCCAAATTTCCGTGTTTATCACAAATAAATGCAGAATTTATTGACCTAAATTTACCACTAACATGAAGCCCAATATGTCACGAAAAAACAATCTCAGAACCGCTAGGATCCGTTGAAGCGTTCCTGAGTTATTACCTCATAAAGGGACACTGGTCAGAATTGCAAAAAACGGCAAGGTCTTTAAGGTCAAAATAGGCTGGGTCTTGAAGGGGTTAAAAGTGGTCCCCAGATGATCTGATCCTTGTAGGAAAAAAAAAAGAAAAAAGAAAACAGTACTCACCTTTCCCAGGTCCAGCGCTGCTGCTCCCATCTCTGCGTTTTGGGTGCAGTGTTCACATCACATCAATACCACTACAGTTAATCATAGAGCTCAGCGGCACGTGCTGTCCACATCTGCAGAGCCTCTGAGCTAAATGATTGGCTGCAGCAGTAATATAAGTCGTCGATATGATGTTAGCACTGCAGGCAAAAAATAGAGATGGAAGCAACGCAGTGCTAGACCCAGGGTGGGTGAGCACTTTCCGTATTTGTTTCTTTGCTGTTTACTAGGATCTGAATTATGGGGGACCATTGTTCTTAAATTGGAAAGCCCCTTTAAATTAGAATGACTGTTTAGACACTAAAGGAAAACAAACTGGTGTATTAGAATCGCCGAGTATTGTATAAAATGGACAAATGTCCCGGGATATCCATTGGATTCAGGCATGGAGATTCTGCTTGCATGCACCCAATGTAACAATATACACCACTTACACTTCTCACTACCGCATGTATGGCTGAAATCTAGAACAGATTATTATAAAACCGCTTAAGCTAACACACATTTATTTGTTGCACTGAATCTTCTCAAGTGTGTAGCTGGCCAACCCGTTACAGCTAAATGGATAGTTGTTAAAGGAAAATGAATGGCTGGATAGTAAAGTTCAGTACACATTACCATTTGCTTGTGATAGCAGCCTCTTATAATTACACTGCTGCTTTATTTTTAGTGTGGAGGAATACATACACGTTTAGCTCATACTAAGGAAAAAAAACACTAGACTGTAAGCGTTAAAATAACATAGTTGCAATTTTCCAAAAGGATCATTTACAGCATTATTCTAGAGCCCTTGAACATTACCCTAGAGACTTGTACTCAGTGTTATTGTAGAGACACTGCAGCCAATCATTTTTTTGATATTCTTGCCAGGCCCCTGTTTATATATTAAAATTAAAAATAATATTGGCAGGACCAAATGACCCACTGGTGTGTATGGACCTCCTGGCTCTGCCTAACAAATAAATAATATTTGGGGACAAGAGAAATATCAGTTGGAATTTAAAGGGAATCTGTCAGTAAGATCAATAATAATAACCCTCCTACGCTGTCTATATGGGCATGTAGGTCATAGGAAGATGAATAAAATACTTTTATATCTGCGATCTGATGTCTTATTCCAGAGAAATGTAAGTTTTTATTAATATGACAATAAGCTGTAAAGATCTATGGGCCGGACACTGATCTCCCTGAAAATCTGCCTCCAGAGATTTTTTTAAGTGAAAGGGGGAGTTACCAGTGTGAGACCTGTAGATCAGGAAAGCAGACTGTCAGTCATTACATGTCTCACGCTGGTAACTCCTTTCATTTACAATAAGTTCTGGAGGCAGATTCTCATTCAGATCAGTGTCCGGCCCATAGATCTTAACAGCTACTTTAGGCTATGTTCATAGGGACTTTATTCTTGGCTTCATAGATGATTATTTCTACTTTATCAAGTGGGCTGCATCTTTCCAAACCAGTAAACCAGACACCTCAGTTCTTATCTCCATGGGATATAGAAATGTGCTTTCCTTGATCTCTTCATAATTAGGGTTGTTCAGTTCTCCGTTCTGGGTCTGATGTGCTCTGCCGCGGTGTGTTAGCGTGCTGGAATTTGTTCCCCTCGCTGCTGTTTATATAAGAGTGTGAACTTGGTGTACGGTATTTTTTGTGTGCTGCCCTTCACTGTGAGGCCATTCATCAGTTTCCTCCACAGCTTGAATCCTAACGTTATCCAAAAAGTACATATAGGGCATTGGGCATACACATTAGACTGGTAGACATGTGGTTCAGGTTCATACTGTCTCCTTCATACCGCAGTATGGAGATAACCTAAGCTGGAAACACTGTAGGGTGTTCCCATTTTCAAAAACTTCCGTTCACAGCCACAAACAAACTTTACAAAGTCTTCCGGGGTCCAGTAATGAGTCTCCACCACCAATGCCAGTGTTTGGTATTATATGCATTTCTAATGTCACATCAACAGCGCTGCGGCCAATCAGTGAGCTCAGCAGCTCATGCTGTCTGCTCAGGCAAAGCCGCTGAGCTCACTGATTGGCTGCAGCGCTGTCAACTTGATGTCAGTGCCGCAGGTATTAACAGAAACTGGAAGCAGCATCAGAAACTCAGTGTTGGACCTGGGGAGGGTGTGTAAAGGACAGATTAGTTTTTAAAACAAACTGTAAATAGAAACATATCATCACTGTCATATGAACTACTACTAAAAATGCAAAAAGAAAAGGAGCTCTCTACAGGAAGATTTTGCTTAATCATTGGTGGATTGCAAGCACACTCATTTCAGACTCATTACAGCTGAATTAATAATAATTGCTGCCATAGTAAGCCAAAATATTCTGAAATCTCTTTGGCAACTTCAGCCATGTGTAAATAAGATTTTTTTTCCTATGACACTGTTCATATTGGCATCATGACTTCCGATTTTTTTAAAGGTTCCATATGGCCACTAAACAGCTGCATGTAACAGAACATGCCACCATACATATTAGATAACTGCCATCCAACTCTTCCAGTGTTGGGTGATATTAGCTGACTATCTAATGACTCTCGCCTATTCCTTTGAGCAAGGATTGATTGAGCATGTTGGCCTTCAACATCTGCGATCCTTTATTTCCATAGGTGATGCAAAGTGTTTATTAGGAGGCAGAAGAAATAGCTGTCAGCTGTGTCCTACTTAAAATGTCCAAAAAAAAACCCTAGCCTCCCAATATTAGACAGAGATTAGTGTTAGAAAAGAATAATTCACTTCACAATTAAACAAACTAGTATACTAATTAAATAGCAAAGTAATAGCATGAAAACTCAGCTATTAGGATCTGTTCCTTCAGTGAGCATACAACTAAGTGATGGCTAACTGGATGCCATAGAAATTGTTTGGTGCAAAAAAGTTTCTGTAAAAACACTAAAGCGGATACCATAGATAAAAACAGCAGTGTGAACAAAGCCTTAAGGCCGTATGGATATACAGTGGGGCAAAAAAGTATTTAGTCAGTCAGCAATAGTGCAAGTTCCACCACTTAAAAAGATGAGAGGCGTCTGTAATTTACATCATAGGTAGACCTCAACTATGGGAGACAAACTGAGAAAAAAAAATCCAGAAAATCACATTGTCTGTTTTTTTAACATTTTATTTGCATATTATGGTGGAAAATAAGTATTTGGTCAGAAACAAAATTTCATCTCAATACTTTGTAATATATCCTTTGTTGGCAATGACAGAGGTCAAACGTTTTCTGTAAGTCTTCACAAGGTTGCCACACACTGTTGTTGGTATGTTGGCCCATTCCTCCATGCAGATCTCCTCTAGAGCAGTGATGTTTTTGGCTTTTCGCTTGGCAACACGGACTTTCAACTCCCTCCAAAGGTTTTCTATAGGGTTGAGATCTGGAGACTGGCTAGGCCACTCCAGGACCTTGAAATGCTTCTTACGAAGCCACTCCTTCGTTGCCCTGGCGGTGTGCTTTGGATCATTGTCATGTTGAAAGACCCAGCCACGTTTCATCTTCAATGCCCTTGCTGATGGAAGGAGGATTGCACTCAAAATCTCACGATACATGGCCCCATTCATTCTTTCATGTACCCGGATCAGTCGTCCTGGCCCCTTTGCAGAGAAACAGCCCCAAAGCATGATGTTTCCACCACCATGCTTTACAGTAGGTATGGTGTTTGATGGATGCAACTCAGTATTCTTTTTGATCCAAACACGACAAGATGTGTTTCTACCAAACAGTTCCAGTTTGGTTTCATCAGACCATAGGACATTCTCCCAAAACTCCTCTGGATCATCCAAATGCTCTCTAGCAAACTTCAGACGGGCCCGGACATGTACTGGCTTAAGCAGTGGGACATGTCTGGCACTGCAGGATCTGAGTCCATGGTGGCGTAGTGTGTTACTTACGGTAGGCCTTGTTACATTGGTCCCAGCTCTCTGCAGTTCATTCACTAGGTCCCCCCGCGTGGTTCTGGGATTTTTGCTCACCGTTCTTGTGATCATTCTGACCCCACGGGGTTGGATTTTGCGTGGAGCCCCAGATCGAGGGAGATTATCAGTGGTCTTGTATGTCTTCCATTTTCTAATTATTGCTCCCACTGTTGATTTCTTCACTCCAAGCTGGTTGGCTATTGCAGATTCAGTCTTCCCAGCCTGGTGCAGGGCTACAATTTTGTTTCTGGTGTCTTTTGACAGCTCTTTGGTCTTCACCATAGTGGAGTTTGGAGTCAGACTGTTTGAGGGTGTGCACAGGTGTCTTTTTATACTGATAACAAGTTTAAACAGGTGCCATTACTACAGGTAATGAGTGGAGGAAAGAGGAGACTCTTAAAGAAGAAGTTACAGGTCTGTGAGAGCCAGAAATCTTGATTGTTTGTTTCTGACCAAATACTTATTTTCCACCATAATATGCAAAAAAATGATAAAAAAACAGACAATGTGATTTTCTGGAATTTTTTTTCTCAGTTTGTCTCCCATAGTTGAGGTCTACCTATGATGTAAATTACAGACGCCTCTCATCTTTTTAAGTGGTGGAACTTGCACTATTGCTGACTGACTAAATACTTTTTTGCCCCACTGTATGAGTATACAGTAGCTGCATGCATTGTGGAGACATTGTGGGCTTCTCTAAAAAATCTCCGTAAAATACAGCTTTCACGTAGCTGACGGCTTAGTTGCAATGTAAGGTAAAGCAATGTTTCCAGCGGTAGAGGCAGTATAGACACTGTGTGATTGGATGGCCATGATAATTCCCTCTTGCAGACATGCTGCAAGGTGTGAAACCATGAATGGCCTCCGTCAATGATGTTTGCACTAACCGCTGCTGATCTGAAGCTGTGCCTGAATTTCACTCCAAATGTTAACTCTGTTCCTAACCTATTTCTTCCCTTTATTCATTTTCCCACCTCTCGTTGCATGCCGTGCAGGGTCAGTTTTGTGCATGACACCAGCTACCAGTATTGGTAGGTTTCTATCTACTTTTTTGCTACTCAAGTTTTCATTCTGTGGTTCTCAATGTTTTTGAAAATATTATAGAGTATATGCCGATATTATGTGTTACCATAGTACTCAATATGTAGAATATTCAGTCTAATAATCGCCTATATTATGTCATATGTCTCCGATTGCTCTGTGGCTTTATAATTTTACCTCTGGCATATTGTGTTGAGAACAGAAAAATGTGCTTTATTTTATTGTATGATGTCTGTTTATTGAAAATTGAAGTGTAAGTAGTATCACCTGTGTCTTAACGTGTCATAGTGTTGTGCTTTTTTTCTCCTTTTTGCTACGTGTAGAATATTTCATCAGAGTTTCCCAGAAACCTATTCGTCATAGCTAATAGTATAAAAAAGGGTCCGCATACGTATAGCAGGGTGCTCAGTGACAATGGAAGGAGAGTGGGTGTAATAGGTGACCTATTGAATCTAAGCTGGCAACACATTCCCGTAATAGTCCAAAGACGACATTGTGCATCTTTTGTAAGTCACGACCCCATTGGTGCCCCACCATTTCACATAGGTTTGTCACTGTATTGCCACAGTGGTTTTCTAGCAAGGATTAAAGAGAAAGGCCAATAATTGTTATTGGAGGTCAGTACATGCACCTAAAGCTTTTATGTAACGCAATCATCCTAGAGAAAGAAAACACAAAATATATATTGTCTGTCCGATATTATTTTCAAATCTAGACCAGCATAAAGAATGTTAGGCAACTTGCGGCTGTAATCTTCATTTTCTGGGAATCCCTGATAATATATTTATTACAAACTTCCTTTAATTGTACCTGTAATAAGCTTATTTTCCCTTTTTTATTTCTCTCCCACGCTTCCTTGCTTTGCATTGTGATTGCATGCCATCTGCTGGTTTAACCCATGATGGCTTGCTGCTATGTGATATTCACCATGCCAAACCACTTCTATTACCATAATGCTACACCCTCCTGTTCATTGCTTCCATGGTTCCCCTCCTGAAAGTACCCATGATGCACAGCGCTACGTCCGCCACTGTCTCTGCAGCAACAACTCCTGCAACAAGTGTCCCCTTCGCCGCAACAGCCACAGCCAATCAGGTTTGCTCCTTTTAAAGCTTTCTTTCACAAATCCCAAACTCTAAATGAGTGCTAATATGTTAAAAAAAATTCTCTAAAGAATTTTTTTTAGAAATGTCTACCCATCAAATTTTTATTTTGTTGAATATTTTATTTTTACAGATGTGTTCATGAGCAGTTTGCACTTATTCAGAGTTAACATTTTTGCAAGTATTGGTCTCTCTGTTTTATGTTTCCTTGAATGTTTTGCAATGATTGACTTACTTAATCCTTCTCTAGCTACACTCTCTGTACATAACTAAAGAGAATTCTACATTACAATAGCATATCATTTTACACATAAAAATACTCCTAATGCTCAGGATCACAACGCTTACCATGCTAAGGAATACTCCTAATGCTCAGGATCACAAAGCTTACCATGCTAAGGGTAAAGGTACCGTCACACTAGACGATATCGCTAGCGATCCGTGACGTTGCAGCGTCCTGGCTAGCGATATCGTTCAGTGTGACACGCAGCAGCGATCAGGCCCCTGCTGTGATGTCGCTGGTCGGGGAAGAAAGGCCAGAACTTTATTTCGTCGCTGGCTCTCCCGCTGACATCGCTGAATCGGCGTGTGTGACACCGATTCAGCGATGTCTTCGCTGGTAACCAGGGTAAACATCGGGTTACTAAGCGCAGGGCTGCGCTTAGTAACCCGATTTTTACCCTGGTTACCATCGTTAAAGTAAAAAAAACAAACACTACATACTTACCTACCGCTGTCTGTCCTCGGCGCTCTGCTTCTCTGGTCTGGCTGTGAGCGCCGGGCAGCCGGAAAGCAGAGCGGTGACGTCACCGCTCTGCTTTCCGGCCGCTGTGCTCACAGCCAGAGCAGAGAAGTAGAGCGCCGAGGACAGACAGCGGTAGGTAAGTATGTAGTGTTTGTTTTTTTACTTTAACGATGGTAACCAGGGTAAACATCGGGTTACTAAGCGCGGCCCTGCGCTTAGTAACCCGATGTTTACCCTGGTTACCGGCATCGTTGGTCGCTGGAGAGCGGTCTGTGTGACAGCTCTCCAGCGACCAAACAGCGACGCTGCAGCGATCCGGATCGTTGTCGGTATCGCTGCAGCGTCGCTTAGTGTGACGGTACCTTAAGGATAAGACACTGGAGTGACAGATCCTGTTCCAGGATTCCCTAGTTTAGTATGGGCCAGAAAAAAAACTCTCCAAAGCCAAATGGCCAGCATGTCGAACGTTTTGCTACCTTGCACTCCAATTGTTTTTTGTCCTATGTAAGTGCCACTAAAGCTGTCCATACATTTCCATGGGAGATCTCCCGTCTTCCACATACACGTGGCTCAGCCATGTTTTCAAAAGGATTACAAGAGAAAGCTGCAGCCAGATACCTCTGTTAAAAAGAAAGGAATAGGCATTAAGATTCTAACAACCCTTTCCTTCTCTCACACGATATCAGCTGTTTGGGGAAAGTCAGGAGGCCACCATACACATCAGATGGTCGGACAGTCTTGCCAAAATAGGCGGATTTGGCCGACTTTAGTCTGATGTGTATGGGAGGCTTTAAAGAGCATTTTCTGATCTCCGCATCATCTCAGATTATACATTATATGGGTCATATATTTTTATTCCTTTACTTCAGTCTACTGCAGAATAAATGTTGCGACACTAGTAAGAGTATCCTACATACGCATACAACATGCGTGATTTATTAAAGGTGTGTAGGTTCTCGACTGCCTTTGAGCATTGACCTGTATTATGATACTGTACATCTATTTCCCTTTAACTAGTTACATATTAAATACAAATATTTGTCCTCTACCGCTTTTAACTCATTTACCTCATATAAGGGCATGGATTAAATAGCGGCATAATCTTTTCCATAAGGCACATAGATGCAGGTTATCAGTTCGTATAGTGAAAACAAGTGCTACAGGTTTCATTTCATATAACCCTTTTTGCTTACTTATTTTTCCACCTCCAGTTAGCAAAAAATGGATCCTTTTCACATGGGAGGAAAAAGGATGGCTGTTTAACAGATCTGTTTTCCATTGGTCTCATTGTTAAAAAAAAACTGGATCAAGTGAATATCGTTTTTTTTTTTTTTCAGGCAGACAAAGTTGTGTCTACACTTTTTTTGTCAATGAAATGCTAGTGTATCCGTTCTAGAGGGTGATTACTGGACACAGCTGCATTTACACTATACAATATTAGACAATGATAATTTCCTATTAGAAAAATAGAGGTCTACACATGAAGGCTCATGCTTTGTAGTGAAAGGCTCCAGAGAGAAACATTTAATCAGGATCTACAGACATGGTGAAACTTTTATTTTTCTCTGCTAGATATCGTAATTATGGCAGTAAGAGATTGTGAAAAAAAATAGTCTTGCTAAGCCAACTAACACCTACTCTGCCATCAGTTTAGATGCATTTCTGCCTTAAGCTGATGACTGACATTCATGTGAAAGCTGGATTGAAAGCATAGTGGGGGAAAAAGCCACTTGGCAACAGTCATGTCACGCCATCATTCCCTCATGTCATTTTTTCGTATGAAAAAACTAATTCAAATAATCCAGGATTTTATGTTTTACATAGCTGTATTATATTATTTAGGCCTACCATATTCTGCATTGCTGTGTACAGATTGTAGTTACTTATTTGAGCTCCCGACACAAGTGTAGCTACAGCTGTAACCAAAAGTAAAACAGTGGGTTGAATATAGTGTTGTGAACGGCAGCTGGCACTTTTTTTTGTTTCTTCTCCTCCCTGTCAGTGATCCCGACACCTCTGCCTGTTTCTTCTCCTCCCTGTCGGTGATCCCGGCACCTCTGCCTGCCTCCTGTCTGTGAATACCCTGCCTCCTTTGTGTAAAATCTCAGCAGTGATCTATCATTCACAGTCCGGAGGGGCCGGCTATCACAGACATGGAGGAGAAGAACCAGTGCACAGTCCCGCCCCTGTGCATCAAAATCTAATTAGCAGAAAACTTCAAATGCTGATTAAAGAACAAGCAGATTTATTCATCAAATGTATTAATGTAATCAGTATTACAGCACCATTACAGCCAGGTCTTTACTTTACATTACAAATTGTGCTGACAGGTTCTCTTTAACCCCTTTATGACCTTTGACATATAGATACGCTATAGGTCGCCTCCCCCTGTTTGATGAGGGCTTCAGCACATGACAGCTGATTTCATTAGGTGACATGTGCCCCTAACAGCCACGGGTGGAATCACGATCCACCTGTGGCTGTTAACATATCAAAAGCCGCTGTCAAGTGTTTTGGGTTTTATTTGACAAACTTTGGATTTTTTTTCACCACTTAAAAAAAAGAGAACCTATAAATGTTTGGTATCTACGAATTCGTAATTATTATTATTATTATTATTATTATTATTAATAATTATTATAGCGACATTTATTCCATGGCGCTTTAGATGTGAAAAGGGGTATACACAATAAAAAACAAGTACATGACTGGTACAGGAGGAGAGAGAACCCTGCCCGTCAGGGCTCAAAATCTACAAGGGATGGGTGAGGATACAGCTGGTCGTGCAGTGGTTTGGTCGATCGATGGACACTGCAGGTTGTAGGCTTGCTGGAAGAGGTAGGTCTTCAGGTTCTTTTTAAAGGTTTCCATGGTAGGCGAGAGTCTGATATGTTGTGGTAGAAAGTTCCAGAGTAGGGGGATGTGCCGGAGAAATCTTGTATGCGATTGTGGGAAGAGGAGGTAAGAGAGGAGTAGAGAAGGAGATCTTGTGAGTATCGGAGGTTGCGTGCAGGTAAGTACCGGGAGACTGTCACAGATGTATGGAGGACACAGGTTGTGGATGGCTTTGTATGTCATGGTTGGGGTTTTGAACTGGAGTCTCTAGGTAATGGGGAGCCAGTGCAGGGATTAACAGAGGAGAGAGGGGAGGACAGGTGGATTAGTTGGGCAGCAGAGGTTAGAATAGATTGGAGGGGTACGACCGTGTTAGAGGGGAGTCCACAGAGCAGGAGGTTGCAGTAGTCAAGGCGGGAGATGATGAGGGCATGGACTAGTGTTTTTGCTGGTTCTTGGTTGAGGAATGTACGGATCCCGGAAATATTTTTGAGTTGATGTTGGCAGGAAGGGAGAGGGCTTGGATATGTGGTTTGAAGGAGAGATCTGAGTCAAGGATTACCCCAAGGCAGGGAGCTTGTGGGACTGGGGAGAGTAAGCAGCCATTTACTTTAATGGATAGGTCTGTTGGGGGTGTCGAGTGAGATGAGGAAAAGATGACAAATTCTGTTTTGTCCATATTATGTTTTAGAAATCTAGCGGAGAAGAAGGATGAAATAACGAACAGACATTGTGGGATTCTGGTTAGTAGGGAGGTGATATCAGCTCCAGAGAGGTAGAGCTGTGTGTCTTCAGCATAGAGGTGATACTTCAAGCCGTAATGACCTGGAGAATCATATTGGCAAGTCAGTTTTAGCATTTAGTGAACATGGTAAAAAAAGAAAAAAAAATGTGGAATTGCACTTTTTTGCAATTTCACGGCACTTTGAATTTTTTTCCTGTTTTCCCAATACACTACATGGTAAAACCAATGGTGTCATTCAAAGCTACAACTCATCCCACAAAAAACAAGCCCTCACATGGCCACATTGACTGAAAATAAAAAAGTTATGCCTCTGGGAAGCAGGGGAGCAAAACACGGTAACTCTAATGGAAAAACCCAAGGTGATAAAGGAGTTAAGAAGTAGTGGGCATACTGTGAAAAGGTTTTAAACGGGTGTGGAAAAATACTGCAAAGTAAGAATGGTTATTAATAGTTTATTTGTATCAATTATCAGAATGCAAAGTGAGTGAGCAAAAAATAAATAAATATCAAATCAATATTTGGTGTGACCATTCTTTGCCTTTGAAACAGCAGTTAAAGCATCAATTCTTCTAGCTATATTTGCAAACAGTTTTTAAAGAAACACAGGATGTAAGTTGCAGACATCCTGGAGAACTAACCACTGATCTTCTGTGCATGTACGCTTGCACAAATCCTTCTGTCTTTTCCTGTAATCCCAGACACTCGATGTTGAGATCTGGACTCTGTGGAGGCCATATCCTTACATCCTGGACTCCTTGTTATTTACGCTGAAGATAATAATAATAATCTTTATATAGCGCTAGCGTATTCCGCAGCGCTTTACAGTTTGCACACATTATCATCGCTGTCCCCGATGGGGTTCACAATCTAGATTCCCTATCAGTATGTCTTTGGAATGTGGGAGGAAACCCATGCACACAAGGAGAGAACATACAGACTCTTTGCAGATGTTGTCCTGGGTGGGATTAGAACGCAGGACCCCAGCGCTGCAAGGCTGCTGTGCTAACCACTGCACCACGAAGATAGTTCTTAATGTTTGTATGTTTGGGATAATTTTCCTACTGCAGAATAAATATGGAGCCAATCTTTGTTTCTGAGCACTGAGGACATGCCTGCAGACACCGATTACTGTACCACTCTCCTGCCATTCAGGAAAACAAATTGCCGTGTGTTACAGGCAAATATTTCACATTTTGACTCATCTATTCAGGGCACCTGCTGCCATTTTTCTGCTCCCCAGTTCATATGTTATCATGCATAGTTGAGTCATAGTTGTTTCCATGTCGAAGGTATGGTTTTTAGTGGCAGCCCTTCCATGAAGATAACTTTTAGACACCCTTCTCCAAACAGTATATGGTTTGTAGCTAGGTCCAATTGGTTGCTGACAGTTCTGAACTGATGGCACTGCTGGACTTCTTTTGATTTTTAACCCCTTTCTGACCTCGGACGGGATAGTACGTCCGAGGTCAGAAGCCCCGCTTTGATGCAGGGCTCCGCGGTGAGCCCGCATCAAAGCCGGGACATGTCAGCTGTTTTGAACAGCTGACATGTGCCCGTAATACGCGCGGGCAGAATCGCGATCTGCCCGCACCTATTAACTAGTTAAATGCCGCTGTCAAACGCAGACAGCGGCATTTAACTACCGCTTCCGGCCGGGCGGCCGGAAATGACGTCATCACCAACCCCCGTCACATGATTGGGGGTCGGCGATGCGTCAGGATGGTAACCATGGAGGTCCTAGAGACCTCTATGGTTACTGATCACCGGTGGCTGTGAGCGCCACCCTGTGGTCGGCGCTCACAGCACACCTCCATTTCTGCTACATAGCAGCGATCAGCAGATCGCTGCTATGTAGCAGAGGCGATCGAGTTGTGCCTGCTTCTAGCCTCCCATGGAGGCTATTGAAGCATGGCAAAAGTTTAAAAAAAAAAGTAAAAAAAAAATGTGAAAAAAATAAAAAAATATAAAAGTTTAAATCACCCCCCTTTCGCCCCAATCAAAATAAATCAATAAAAAAAAAAATCTACACATATTAGGTATCGCCGCGCTCAGAATCGCCCGATCTATCAATTAAAAAAAAACATTAACCTGATCGCTAAACGGCGTAGCGAGAAAAAAATTCGAAACGCCAGAATTACATTTTTTAGGTCGCTGCGACATTGCATTAAAATGCAATAACGGGCGATCAAAAGAACGTATCTGCACCAAAATGCTATCATTAAAAACGTCATCTCGGCACGCAAAAAATAAGCCCTCAACCGACCTCAGATCACGAAAAATGGAGACGCTACGAGTATCGGAAAATGGCACAATTTTTTTTTTTTTAGCAAAGTTTGGAATTTTTTTCACCACTTAGATAAAAAATAACCTAGTCATGTTAGGTGTGTATGAACTCGTACTGACCTGGAGAATCATAATGTCAGGTCAATTTTAGCAGTTAGTGAACCTAGCAAAAAAGCCAAACAAAAAACAAGTGTGGGATTGCACTTTTTTTGCAATTTCACCGCACTTGGAATTTTTTTCCCGTTTTTTAGTACACGACATGCTAAAACCAATGATGTCGTTCAAAAGTACAACTCGTCCCGCAAAAAATAAGTCCTCACATGGCCAAATTGACGGAAAAATAAAAAAGTTATGGCTCTGGGAAGGAGGGGAGCGAAAAACGAACACGGAAAAACAAAAAATCCCCTGGTCATGAAGGGGTTAAGGAAAGTAAGTATGATGTGTCTTGCATCTATTGCAGTAAAGGTTTGTGCACACGTTGCAGATTTTACCCATTTTTGGTGCGTTTTTGCCATGCAGATTTTCTAGAAAAACCTGAAGCAATCCTGATGCCAGCAAAGTAAATTAGAATCGTGAAGGATCATGTACATGTTGCTTATTTTTGACTTGCAGATGTGGTTCAGAAAATAATGTGCAGCATGTCTATTCTATAAGTCTTTGCCCTGTGTTTTTCACCATTCATTTAACTCAAATCAGTCAAAAAAATGCAGGGCAAAACCACACTTTTTTTTTTACAGCTGCGTTTATTCCTGCCAAGAGATGCAGAAATGGTGCGGAAATTTTACTCAACGTGTGCACATAGTCTAAGTTTCCTTGGATGATCATGGCATCTACGGTTCTCAGTGTTGCCTATTTTTTGGTGTCAGTGCTAAGAAATA
Source organism: Ranitomeya imitator (assembly GCF_032444005.1). Lineage (NCBI taxonomy): Eukaryota > Metazoa > Chordata > Amphibia > Anura > Dendrobatidae > Ranitomeya > Ranitomeya imitator. The sequence continues at coordinate 580,831,267 of NC_091284.1, read as the reverse complement.
CAGAAAGATTCTTATCCGCCATGCAAAACCATCAAGGAAGCATTTGACTGTCTCCAAATGTGTGCAGCAGCATGATAATGACCCCAAGCATACAGCCAATGTATTTAATAAATATCTTCAGTGTAAAGAACAAGGAGTCCTGGAAGTGATGATATGACCTCCACAGAGACCCAGTCTCAATATCATCCAGTTTGTATAAGATTACATGAAGAAACAGAAGGATTTGCACAAGACACATCCACAGAAGATCTGTGGTTAGTTCTTCAAGATGTTTGGAACAACCTTCCCACAAAGTTCTTTCAAAAACTGTGTGCACAAGTATACCTAGAATAGAATTGATGCTGCTTTGAATCCAAAAATTGGTCGCAACAAATGTTGATTTTATTAAGATTTCTCTTTTTTTTCACGCACTTTATTATACCGTAGTTGTGAATTTATAAAATGCAAACTATTAAATCTTCTATTTTGAAAACATTATTGCTTTGCAGCATTTTTACACACCTGCCTAAAACTTTTGCAATGCCTGCATATTAGAAGCCTACTGTGATGTTGCGTTTTACTTTCACAGATCCCTTTAGAACTACTATAGTCAACTTTCTCCAATAATTTCAAACTATGATCAGATAAGATAACAGCATTATGATATTTAGATATTTACTAAATAACATCCCTAGAAAGATGAAGATTATTGGAAATCTTAACAATAGCCACTAGTCTATCTTAGGGTGTAATATCTTGAGATTATTTTCTTATTCAGCTTGCTATGAGGTCTACTTTACAGAGCGAGTATTTTCTTAGTAATAGTTTGCTGACAGCGACTTGAATATATGGTAGCTTGAAAAGCTACTAATAACGTGACAGTCTTTTGCTTAGGAGCAACTTGAAAAACTTAAATGGCCTTGTAGATTACCACTAGATGGGAGTTATATAAACTCAAGCAGAGCTTACCTACAGGACATGGTCCAGTTGGTTGATCCTCCTTTAGCAGACAGCAATTCTCTTGTTCACACCCAAATCAGATATAAATCTGCCACGTTGCTTCTGCATGGTACTCTCCTTAAGGGTACCGTCACACTATACGATTTACCAACGATCACGACCAGCGATACAACCTGGCCGTGATTGTTGGTAAGTCGTTGTGTGGTCGCTGGAGAGCTGTCACACAGACCGCTCTCCAGCGACCAACGATGCCGGTAACCAGGGTAAACATCGGGTTACTAAGCGCAGGGCCGCGCTTAGTAACCCGATATTTACCCTGGTTACCATCCTAAAAGTAAAAAAAACAAACGCTTCATACTTACCTTCGGCTGTCTGTCCCCGGCGCTCTGCTTCTCTGCTCTGACTGTGAGCACAGTGGCCGGAAAGCAGAGCGGTGACGTCACCGCTATGCTTTCCGGCCACTGTGCTCACAGTGAGTGCAGGAAAGCACAGCGCCGAGGGACAGACAGCCGAAGGTAAGTATGAAGCATTTGTTTTTTTTACTTTTAGGATGGTAACCAGGGTAAATATCGGGTTACTAAGTGCGGCCCTGCGCTTAGTAACCCGATGTTTACCCTGGTTACAAGCGAACGCATCGCTAGATCAGTGTCACACACACCGATCCAGCGATGACAGCGGGAGATCCAGCGACGAAAGAATGTTCCAAACGATCTGCTACGACGTACGATTCTCAGCAGGGTCCCTGATCGCTGCTGCGTGTCAGACACAGCGATATCATATGGATATCGCTGGAACATCACGAATTGTACCGTCGTAGCGATCAAAATGGCACTGTGTGACGGTACCCTTAGAGGCATGCTATCAAGGTTAGTAGATTTTGTTAATTATGGAACACTCTCATTGTATATAGAGTTAGAGGAGGCACAGCTTGAGATTTGTACAACATGGAGGATCAAAAGTTTCAACAGCAGTAACTGCTTCTATGGTGCAGACTCATGACTCTAAGTAAAGCTGGCCACACAGACTAGATGGCTGTCAGCCAAACGATGCTTCAGCCGATCATTCATCCAACAGCCATCTCAGCTGACTTGTTCGGCCGAGCACGCCTGTAGGCTCTGACAATTCGGCTGGTGGCTTATCTAACGTAGAACAATGCGATCCGTAGTCCAAAATCGGACATGCACAATCAACATCTTTCCCCACCATCAGTTGGCCAAGCCCCCATAAACATTAGAACAGAGGTCGAATCTGTCAATATTGGTGGATTCATGTGTATGGTAGCCTTAAGGTCTCCATTACTTTATAATTGACCTGTCATCGAGTTGTATAATAATCAGCTCCAGTAACATGATGGCAATTTATTTCCTATATTTTTGTAAATGTACAATAGCTGCTACTATTTTGTTCTTTTGGCTCAGTTTCTTCACTATTGCACTCACAGTCAGTACAGGTGCATTTACAGAACAGATTAAAACAAAATAAATAATCCTATCAGCAGGTTTTTGCTCTGTAATCTGAGAGAATAATGAGGTAGGGGCTGAAACTCTGATGTCAGTAATGTATCACCCATTAGGCTGTGTGCTGTTGTTTCAATGCAGTGAGTGTTTTATCAGCAGGAGATTATCACTGCTGGACTATCTGCCGTGTGCATCCTGGTTCAACCACACCCCCAGCACTGATTAGCAGCTTATAAAAATGTACACAGAAATCTACTAATCAGGCGCGTGGGCGGGGTTAACTTTTGAGCTGTGCTATATCTAAGAACACGGATTATGTCACAAATGTTGCACTCAGTAAACTAAGTGATATAGCGTTGGAATCAGAGTCTCTTTGCCTAAATTATGCTACTCTCAGATGAGGTACTAAAAACCTTATGATAGATTCACTTTAATAAGAGAAGACAGTTTGTTAGGTGCCACGTTCACACTAGCAGTATTTGGTCAGTATTTTACCTCAGTATTTGTAAACCAAAATCAGCAGTGGGTGATAATACAGAGGTGGTGACGTGTTTCTATTAGGCCATGTTCACACTATGCGGTTTTTACTGCGGAACCGCGGCGATTTTGCCGCAGCGGGTCCGCAGCTGTTTTCCATGCAGGGTACAGTACAATGTTACCCTATGGAAAACAAAAACCGCAGTGCACATGATGCGGAAAAACCCGAAAAAAACCGCGCTGAATTGCTGCGGAAAAAAAGAAGGACCATGTCACTTCTTTGTGCAGAATCGCAGCGATTCTGCACCCATAGAAATGCATTGATCCGCTTACTTCCCGCATGGGGCTGTGCCCACCATGCGGGAAGTAATGCAGATAATGTGCGGGTTATACCCGGGGTGGAGGAGAGGAGACTCTCCTCCAGGCCCCGGGAACCATATTTGTGTTAAAAAAAAAAGAATTAAAATAAAAAATCATGTTATACTCACCTCTGAAGTCTCAGCGCTGCACGCGGCCGTCCGGTCTCAGGTTTGCTATGCGACCAGGACCTTCGGTGACGTCGCGGTCACATGACCGTGACGTCACCGAAGGTCCTGGTCGCACAGCATCTTTGGAACCGGACCGCCGCCTGCAGCGCCGAGGAGATCGGGACGTCAGAGGGTGAGTATACCATCATGATTTTATTATTTTTAACACTACTATTGATGCTGCATATGCAGCATCAATAGTAGGGGTAAATCCCGCAGCGGAACCCGCAGGACAAACCGCGATAAATCTGCAGGGATAACCGCAGCGGGTTTGCCCTGCAGATTTATCAAATCCGCTGCGGGAGAACCCGCAGGGACAGAACGCATAGTGTGAACATGGCCTTATACTTTTCCTCTGATTGTTCCCCTCCTGATTTTGGCTTACACATACTGATGTAAAATACTGACCGTGTGACCGTAGCCGTAGTCTGAGGCTTGGAGTTATTGAATTATAAAATTGTCATAGTTTTTGTAATTCTACCAACGTGTGCAAGAATTTAACGGGAACCTGTCTGTCATGTTGAAAATGTTATCTGACCTGCAGGCAGGATGTCCTAGAGCAGGAGGAGCTCTCAGACTCGTATACAGCTCTGACAAAAATTAAGAGACCACCGCATCGAAACCCTGTCATAAGCAGACCAATCTGCAGACCTGAACCCCATTGAAAACCTCTGGAATGTAATCAAGAGGATGATGGATAGTCACAAGTCAAAAATTATTGCTTGGAAATTCGGAGACATGTAGTCAGAAGTTTATAGACTAAAAAATCAATTTACGTTTTACTCCAAAATATACCTATAAAGAAAAAAATCAGACAAACTGAACATTTTGCAGTGGCCTCTTAATTTTTGCCAAAGCTGTACGTTTGTGGGAAAGGTTTCAGTAAAGCTTGTACTTTATTCATTGAAATCTCTGGTGATCGTGTGTAGGAACCCAGTATACAGTCCTATTGAGTGATTGATTGTCTTCTTTGTATGACTGTGCATGCAGAGACAGCTGTCAATCACTAGTAGACCCACCCTCTGTATAATACTACTTTGTATAATTGCAAGTACCAGGAATGCCACTGGATTTCTACTGAATCTTTTCCCATGTATCTACATAACATTCTGCACTGATAATCTTCACTATTCAGTACTGTACAGGTAACATGACAGGTTCCCTTTAAAATGACAGGTTGTTTAACATTTAAACTTAGAGAATTCACCTTTATTCCGACACACATCTCTTAAATGAAATCTAAATAACATGTATTTCTTTCCATTTCGTGGCTGATTTTTATAGTGCACCTTCTTTAACAGTCACATTCAAGGCATTAGGAATTTTATTGTTTCCCTCTTGGAATCCATGATTTTATTGTCTCAATCTTGCTAACAATTTAGTTAAAATATTATATTCAAATCCTTTTGTTTTAATTCGATATAAAAAATGTTATATTCCCAAAATACTCTTAGTAACTGGGGTAAAGCACAACTTCTATGGTGCACTATAGCAGAAAATGCTCTATAATACACAACCAGGGCTGCAGGAAAGTGGGTGTTCAATCAGTCTGAGACCTAAAAGAGTCAGCAGAATTTGGACTGACAATTATCAAATTATCAGGCAATGCTAATTATGCAAATTGTCTCTTCAGAGAGGAAGAGAACTAGAACTCTAGTGCCACCTATTGGAAGGTAGCAGTCCACATGGAGAAACGATACTTCTTGGATACTTATTAGGCAAAAATTTCATGATGTGATATATAACCCAGTGACTCAGATGTTAATGGGAACCGGTCAGGTGCACATACGGTTTCCAACAGCCAAGATATGCTTGTGGATTTCTATTATTTGATAGTATTTCATGGGGATTGCTAACCCTGCAGTGTTTGAAAAAATGTACTTTTATCCTATAGTGTCCTATATGCTAATGAGGCAGGGCTAGTCCCATAGGGAGTTCCTTCCCCTGGACTAGTCCTGCATCAGAGCTTCTAATCATGCCTCCTCCCTAGTTGTGATTAACTTCTTGCATAATGATGCTACCATAACAAGTATTGTGTGCAGGCTGCCAATCATGCCCCTGAAAATCCTCATCAGATTAAAGAAATTCCCATGCATACCACTATATTAGTAGTTGTAGACAGTAAAGGGACTTGTCAACCTACACTTAGGTCTAAGACGAGCTACAAAGCCTACAACTTTTCATCATGCCTCATGTAAATGTCACACACACATCTCAATGAAAACATAAATCATTTTCAATACTTGCTAACAAGCCTCTGCTTTATATGTGCTTTCAACCCCCTTTGTCTTCAAGGCATTCTGCTGTTTAATTTCTGTGCTTGCATTCTCTACTGGGAGAGAAAAATCTCATTAGAGAAGTATCATGTCTGAATAATCTTATTGCATTGTATTGTTTCCTATGGGTCGATGGAAGATAGGATGTAAATATGATTACCATACTCTGTCTATGGATGCTTGACATTGTGAGACACTATAGCCTCCTAACATTGTACTTCATGGTGTATGAATAATAGTCAGCATTGTCATGACTGCCATCTTGATTACCGTGTATAGGATTACATGAGGAGAGCCGTTTCCACTTATTAGCCCTGCCATGTACCTCACTGCTTCTCTATGTGTATATGAGTTAGGACACTTGTATACTGAACGTGCTGTCTACAACAGCTAGAGCAATGGCTTTGTAATGAGTGGAGCACCAGGTCGAACGTGACCAAGTTTTGCTCGTATTTTATGCTCTCCTCATTGATCCATTTTCTGTTTCTTTTTTTGTTTGTTTTTAAATTGCCATACTGTTCCAGAGATATGGATCTTTTTATTTAGTGCTATTTAGTCTTTTTCAAGGGAGCATGGCTCACGGGGTAAAAATACAGAGCAGCCTAAAGACATGCCCCCAGGGAATCCTGTGAGCACGACCCCCTTGGAAAAGACATATCTCTGGAATAATATGATTGATTTTAAAAAAATAAAAAATTAAACAAAACAGAATATTAAGGGAAGTAGTGGGAACAAAATAGGAGCAAAAACTGGTCACTCTTTAACTAAAGCTGTCCACGAACTCACTTGTTCAGCCAACAGCTGTTCCTCGCTGCTCCATACACACAGCTCAACATGCCTTTTTGTTTTCAATGAAACGCAACTGCCAAAGGGTTCTTATCTCCCGTGAGAACAGAAGAATAGGCATTTCTAAATCCAAAACGCCCAGTCCTTATTTCCCCAACATTTGCTATGAGATGTAGAGAAACACAAGTTTTACACAATTGGACTTATCGAACCATAAATATGTTGGGTGAACAGACTATTTTCTAAAATGCATGGCCAACGTAAAGCATACGTTAGAGCTACTAAACTTGTAATCATTTTAGATCAATTTATTGCAAATCGGCATTCTACAAACACTTTTGTAGACCAATTTTCATGCCAGGTCCGTACATTCAGTTAAAAAGCCTCCTTAAAAGATGCCTTTAGTGATATTCTTATAACGAAGGTTACATTGACGTTTCTGGAATTTTACTTAAGTTAGCCATCATTTGAAAATGATTTTTGAAGTACGCTGGTAAATTGTTATAATATATACGAGTATACACATTTGTATTGTATTACATTGATGTTATCATGTTATACTTAAGTGCATTAATATGTGTTTATTCTCATGATAAACTGTCAATCTTGCTTCAATACGTCATTGGAAATCTTCATATGTTTTCCATTTATGGGTTTCATAATATTTCCTAAAGAACTTGCATTATGCGAATCCTCAGCTACCATTTTATTAGACAAAACTAAATAAATTGAACTCAGCTGCTCCATTCATCAGCGATACTCGTGAGGAATCCCTGAGACCTGTCAGTCAGTAGTATTCTCATGTTTTTGTTATCACTGTCTTAAAGGCTAGTTGTACAGTAACAATTCTGAGGTTACCATGGCCCGTGACTTTACCTAAAGTCTGTCTTCATATATTGTTCTACGTCAGCGTGGAATAATTCAAAGAAAAAAAATTTCTGCAAACTTAGACAAATTGTACGTTTTTATTTTTGCTTTAACCAAAATTTAAGAACTAACTTATAACGTATCTTCCTTTTACCAGATCATACTGAAATAATAACCAAGAGCGGGCTAGAGCATCAAGAAGATTTCCAGAAGATAGCAAAGCATTCATATTGTACATACTATCCAGTCTCCTCCTCTATAGAGTTGCCACAAACTGCATGCTAAACAAAAGGATCTTGTTCTCTTTATGGACAAACTACAAACTCTTAGAAAGCTAGTGCTGCTATATTCTAAATTGATAATATATATGGTATGCGTAATATATTCCAACCTAAATAGTTAACTACCTGATACCAGCTGTGATGTTAGTGGGTAAAGTTTACTTTTTAATATTTTGTATACCTGGCTCCCACTTGATAATACTGTCTTATCCTGTATCACATCCAAAACCAAGGGTTTAGCCCCCTGTCCTATTGTATATTGTACAGAGTATGCGAAAAAGTTAAAGAATTACCAATATTTTTGTGTCCCGGTGGCTAAACTATAATATTAGATTGTGAATATGAGTGATCGATTAGAGAATATTTTAGCCTTTACTATAGGATTTGAGGAACTTCCCCTTTGTAGAGAAGACCAAGAAGATAAAGCACTCTCTCAAATGTGGAAACTAAGGCTTATTTTAAAGCACAAAGTCAAAGCATATAAACCGGCCTCACACCCAGTGTACGATAGAGAAGCTAAAACACTCTTGTGTTCGGATAGACGTGAATTCAAAACAAAAAGGACAAAAAAGTGATCATTTGCACAGTATGACTGTCATACACAAGAAAGTCTTGAACACCTTTATTTTAGTTGTGATCACATAACGTTTTTTTAACCAAGACTTTGCAGAAGTGCCTAAATTTCACCACAGTACAACAAACGCAAAAAGTATACGACTGCTGCCAACCTCCCAGTTACCAACAAGTGCAAGGTTAAGGAATATAGCAGGTTGGGTACCAGGTTATTACAGGTTGACAAGGCATCGGAGGAGGAGTTTTCTTAGATAATCGAATGTACAAAAGTATATATATAAATATATATCAGTCAGTCACAACATAAAGGTGACTCTAATCTATAGAACATATTACATTTTTTTTAAATGTAGTAAGAGTTTTATTTCGACCCTGTTCAGTACTCGAGAGGCCTGCAAAACACTGCAGAGCAATGCATTACAGGCCTTCAACGCTGCATCATCCGACTACAGCAGGCAGTGGGGAAGATTCCTAGGAAAAAAAGATTGACTGCAGGGTCTATAGTGTTACACATTTTTCTCATTGGATTTAGAGAGCTGTAACAGGATTACAGCACAAGAGTTAAAGAAAATTGTGTTTAAAGCATATTTTGTGTCTGAAGAGTTATGAAGAGTTGTTGCATATATGAGAAATATTGAAAACAGGAAAAAGAAAAACTATGGAAAAAGTAAAAAAACAGATTTTTGATGTTTACTTTTATGGTAGGCTGTTGATCTACATGGTAAAGTCTGTACAATTAATATGTAATTTAGTTAAAGTTTATTTCAAGCACTATTGTACCAAATACTTCATGTTTCTGTGTTGCACATTTGTCACACAAAGTATGTTGTTGCTGATTTATGGATATGAAAACAGAACAGCTGTTATACATGAATAGTAAACTTAAGTGTTAGAAATATGTTATTTTTTTTCTCTATTGTAAAAAAAAAAAGACAATATTAGTGATTGCAGTATTTTAAGAGAATTTCAAGAGTTGAATGTAAGCTATTTTTAATGTGGGCAGCCTTTTCTAAAAAAAGGAAGGCGCTGTAATTCTATAATCGGTAATCAGGAAAAGACTCTGCCTTTATTTTTATTTTATTTTTTAATAAACGTACAATGTTTAATTTCTGCTCTTATATCGAAGAAGCAGGTCTGATTACTCAGCAGGACTACATCAAAATCCACTTAAAAGAGAGTATTTTAATATTGCTTATATTACCGAGTCTTCAAAGACGAAAGGCGCCCTAGAAAAGTTTATGCTCTAATCTATACTGATATTTTTATTATTATTATTAATTTCTGGATCCATGACCAGCCATGATCTTTATTTTGTCGTTTCAGCCATTTAACCAAATTTAGCCTGCCGCATTTATATAAAATACAGAAAGTTCCACTTCTGATATATGCTAGACCAATGTTCCAATCCAAATGCCCCTGCAGTGACAAATAGAGCTTGTACCAAAATCAGTTCGCTGATAATGGAAATTGCTTTAAACATAACAAGTTCTACCGAAATATTTACTGCAGTCATATCAAGAATGTACATTTTTCATGCAAAATATTTTCTTCGCCAACCACTTGTAGGTTACAGCGCCATACTCATCCTTATATAGCATATCTGTTCTCTCCAAGTGGGGTCTTAAATTGTAAGGAAGCAAATGGCTGGCCTGTCATTACATTTTTACTTATACCTATATTTTATTATTTTTTAAAGAAAATTTACTTTTGGATGACATATTTGTGTTTTTTTGTATTTTTGTTTTTGTAATGTCCTCTAATTAAAGTAGCCTCTTAAACAAAGCATAAGTTATGTAATGCTTCTGTTAAAGGTACAGCAAGCTCTATGGACAGCAGCAATAGTGTGAGTTGCCACTAGCATCTTTTGAGAGTATGTATTGTTGTCCAAACCACACTCAATGCACTTCCAATTCAAGAAAAATCCCATGTTTTCGAGAGAGACAATTTCGATTTGTTTCAGTCCTGTTCAGATTACAAAACTGATTCAAAAATGCACTTAAAATGTAAAGATGAAACAATTTGAGTATGAACAGTCCTTATAAATTATAAGACAAATAATATGGTTGTGTTAAATACATAAAAAACTAATGCAAAGAAAATCAACACATTTACATTTTCTGATCAGATTGTAGTTAGCAGATACCTGAAGCTTTTTAAAAACAACATTCAATGGTTGTTACAGACAATGTTCATTGCATTAGGCTACATATATTATAAGAAACTTATCTGAAACTATCTTTACAAGAAAATGCATCAAAATTGTGCCATACCGTATAGAAACCCAATTCTATCTGCCACAATTTTTTTGAAAATATTAGCAAGATGGAGATGAAGTTGTCATGAAAAAAATGACAACTCACTTCTTGCACAGTGACCATATACTTTCTTTGAGGGATTGAATGCGATTAGAAAAACATGGTTGCTATACAGTCATCCATAAACCGTGTCCATGGGCCGTGTGTGGCTATAAAAGGGACAGCTGTGGACGAGAACGCCACCACTTCTTGGTAAGGGTTGCCATGTTTTTCTGAATCTTATACACCCTCTTTAAGTATTTCATAGCATAGAAACGAACTGCCATCTAACTATAATCCAGTCAATAAAATATATGAATATATTACATTTCTAAGCAATAGTTACCTTTTATTATCTCTTGTCGATTCACCTCAATCTTTATATATAGCACGGATGCTCTTTAAGTCATTCACACCGCTGCAGAACCTCTTAAGGACAAAATGCGTAAGGAATGTTGAAGACAACAAATTTCTATTTTATATGACATGAAACCAAGACCAGCACCAAAATCCCCTGTGACAGATGCTTCATTATGAGGTGGCTACATGCGCAAGATAAGAAGAAAAGGCGACATTTTGCATCTGCACTGTCCTACTTCAAGGTCTTCTCTTTGTATGGGGATGTAAAATATTGCAAAGTTTAATAAATTATTTTGGTGCAGGAATTTTTCTTGTTTACATTTTTCCTGTATAGAGATGACAACCAGAGTTTGATATTTGCACTATTCAGCCTTGAAAAATGTGGAAATAAGAAGTTTTTCAAACTTTCTCTTATGTCTCTGTGGTCTAGGGTACCTTATCTTTTACTAATTCTGCTAATTCCAAGACCCCTATTTGAAATGTACTTTTAAAATGTAAAATATGTATAATCACCAACACTCCCACCTGAATATATACAACTGATCAGTGGACAAAAGCAGCATATTCTAGCAACACAACCTACCCACATGCTAAATAGACTAAATGAAGTATGGAAAAATAAAGCTATGCTCGTAAGTGCCAATACAGAATCAAATAGTGAGCAGCAAGGCCGACCTGAAGATGTATAGCCGACCGGTCCCTCTCCACATTGAGAGACGTCCTTGGAATCGCTCCAGTGGATCGTTCTCATTTGTCTGTGATTAAATGCGAAGGTGCAACTTCACAGTATACTGCTACAGTCCGTGGGTTTGATAACTCCAGATGGGGGAACATCCTAAGATTGGAAGCCAGTGGATAGCCATAGTTTTCACCACACTATGCTTGATGAAGATTTAAGGCTCAAATCAGTGTTGCTATGATTAATCAGTGTGATGGTCAGTCAGGGACTCTGTGGAAGGAGGACATTATCCCCCGAAAAGCATAAGATTAGAGACACATATTTTTTACCTGTCTAGGAGTCTGTAGCTGGTGACATCACTACATCATAGGGCGTTGTTTTTTGTAAGCTTGATTCACCTGACCAGTTGACTAATCATAGCACCATGGATTTGAGCTTTAAATCTTCATCAAGCATAGTGTAGTGAAAACTACGGATATCCACTGACTTTCAATCTTAGAACATTCCCCTACCTGGAGTAATCATACTCACAGATTGTAGCGGGACTCTGTGAACTTGCCCCATTGGATTTAAGACAAATGGGAGCGATCCACTGGTAGCGAATTCTAGGAGACCTCTCAATACAGAGGTATTATACCCACAGAGTAGAGCGGGATCAGTTGGCTATACATCTTCAGGTTGGTCTTGCTGCACACTATTTGATTCTGGATCGTCACTTTATCACATAGCCTCATCTTTACATACCTTTAAATTTTACCTAAAGGGAACCTGTCATCTGATTCATCATAGCCAGCATGAATCAGACACTGGCTGTGCTACTGCAGTCATGTAGGTTTTACACTTCCCAGCTCCCAAAAAATGGCAGTGAAAAGGTGGTCTGCCATTTTGATTGCAGTCATATTTTTTATGAGGACCAGGAAAAGGTTAAAATAATAAAATAGTTTATGCTCACCTGTCCTAAATGCTCATGTGTCCTTTCGACACACCTCTATGTTTCTCCAAACAGATGTTTGATTCTTCTGACTATGAGGCCTTTTATTCGCCTCACAATGTCACACTGGGGTCACAACATGTCATCAACATCAATGATGTGCATCTTACCCATGTGAAACCTAATGCACGTAGGGAGGAACCTGTCAGTAACGGGGTACAAGGTGGAACCACCAGAGAATCTGCTATGGACAAGTCATCAGAAACGTATAAATCCCTGCCTTTTATTCAAAGCATGTGGCATCACTCGATCGCTAGCTTCAGCACTGGACGACCAGTTTGAAGGAGCCTCAGAGGCAGCATAAGGACAGGTGACAAACAAATTATTATTATTTATTTATATAGCACCTTTGATTCCATGGTGCTGTATATGAGAATGGGTTACATACAAGTTACAGATATCACTTACAGTAAACAAACTAACAATGACAGACTGATACAGAGGGGCGAGGACCCTGCCCTTGCGGGCTTACATTCTACAGGATTATGGGGAAGGAAACAGTAGGTTGAGGATTGCAGGAGCTCCGGTGTTTGTGAGGCGATAGCTTCGGTAGTGATGAGGAGGCAGCAGGGTCAATGCAGGCTGTAGGCTTTCCTGAAGAGATGGGTTTTCAGGTTCTGTCTGAAGGATCCGAATGTGGTTGATAGTCGGACATGTTGGGGCAGAGAATTCCAGATGATGGGGGATATTCGGGAGAAGTCTTGGAGGCGATTGGATGAGGAGCGAATAAGTGTGGAGGAGAGAAGGAGGTCTTGGGAGGACCGGAGATTACGTGAGGGAAGATATCGGGAGATTAGTTCAGAGCTATATGGAGGAGACAGGTTATGGATGGCTTTGTAGGTCAGTATTAGTAATTCGAACTGGATATGCTGAGGGAATGGGAGCGAGTGAAGAGATTTGCAGAGGGGGAAGCGGAGAGGTAGTGAGGAGAGAGATGAATTAGTCGGGCAGCAGAGTTAAGGATAGACTGGAGAGGTGCAAGGGTGTTAGCAGGGAGGCCGCAGAAAAGGATGTTGCAGTAGTCAAGGCGGGAGATGATGAGGGCATGCACAAGCATTTTAGTAGATTGACAATTGTGGAAAGGACGGATTCAAAAATGTGTTTTGTTTTTAAGCCTTCCCCTCTATTTACTATACTTTGGGGTTAGGAGAGACCTTAGCTTAAGAAACGTCTTTTCACAGCAATTGGGGTACTTTTGATGGGCGCCGATTTTATTTATCAAAACTGCCTTTCGAATCAAGCAAATCAGTTCAAAATAAATGTAGGGAGATTCGCTCATCTCTAGATATATCAGAGAAATATGCTTCTTTCTCCACTTCTTTTCCCCCCATCCTCTGAAATTAATTATTCACTTTGAAAATAATGCTAAATTCTTTCTCCCGAAAAAACATCAGCTCTCTGTATACTTCTGTACAATTTCTTTCCTGCTGCTGCCCTTAAAGGGAATTGTCAGCACGTTTTTGCTACGTAATCTGCCGACAGCAGGAGATAGAGGCTAAAACACATAATTCAGGGATGTCACTTGTCAAAGTGCATGCTGTTGTTTACAAAGTGTGAAGGATTTATAGCTAAAGGTACCTTCACACATAACGATATCGTTAACGATATCGTTGCTTTTTGTGACGTAGCAACGATATCGTTAAGGAAATCGTTCTGTGTGACAGCGACCAACGATCAGGCCCCTGCTGGGAGATCGTTGGTCGCTGAGGAAAGTCCAGAACTTTATTTCGTCGCTGGACTTCCTGCAGACATCGCTGGATCGGCGTGTGTGACACCGATCCAGCGATGTCTTCACTGGTAACCAGCGTAAAAGTAAAAAAAAACAAACACTACATACTTACCTACCGCTGTCTGTCCCCGGCGCTCAGCTTCTCTGCACTCCTCCTGCACTGGCTGTGAGCGTCGGTCAGCCGGAAAGCAGAGCGATGACGTCACCGCTCTGCTTTCCGGCCGCTGTGCTCACAGCCAGTGCAGGAGAAGTGCAGAGAAGCAGAGCGCCGGGGACAGACAGCGGTAGGTAAGTATGTAGTGTTTGTTTTTTTTACTTTTACGCTGGTAACCAGGGTAAACATCGGGTTACTAAGCGCAGCCCTGCGCTTAGTAACCCGATGTTTACCCTGGTTACCCGGGGACCTCGGGATCGTTGGTCGCTGGAGAGCTGTCTGTGTGACAGCTCTCCAGTGACCAAACAGCAACGCTGCAGCGATCGACATCGTTGTCGGTATCGCTGCAGCGTCGCTGAGTGTGAAGGTACCTTAAGAGATTAACATTGCTGACCAGTCCAGCAGCCTTCTCCTGTAATAAGCACCTCCCTGTCTATGGACTTTGTAAACAGAGAGCCTGGTGGGATCAGTTAGCTTTCTCCGCTCTGCTTCATTCTAAATTTAAAAGCTCTGATTGTGTCTGAATGGCTGCATCCAGTAATCTAAGTGATATAGTGTTGGCATCAACTCTTCTTTGCCTACATCAGGCTGCTCTCAGACGTAGTAGGAAAAGCCTGCAGACAAACCTAGAGGCATCATTGCAATATGGTACATAAACAGCTAGTTTACAGAATCATTTTGATACTCTGGGACAGGGTGTCATAAAAAGCAGTAAAGAGACCCAGCTATACAGCACAAGGTATGTAAGTATTGAACATACAGTTAGGTCCATATATATTTGGACAGAGACAACATTTTTCTAATTTTGGTTATAGACATTACCACAATGAATTTTAAACAAAACAATTCAGATGCAGTTGAAATTCAGACTTTCAGCTTTCATTTGAGGGTATCCACATTAAAATTGGATGAAGGGTTTAGGAGTTTCAGCTCCTTAACATGTGCCACCCTGTTTTTAAAGGGGCCAAAAGTTATTGGACAATTGACTCCAGGGCTATTTCATGGACAGGTGTGGGCAATCCCTTCGTTATGTCATTCTCAATTAAGCAGATAAAAGGCCTGGAGTTGATTTGAGGTGTGGTGCTTGCATTTGGAAGGTTTTGCTGTGAAGTAAACATGTGGCCAAAGGAGCTCTCCATGCAGGTGAAACAAGCCATCCTTAAGCTGCGAAAACAGAAAAAACCCATCCGAGAAATTGCTGCAATATTAGGAGTGGCAAAATCTACAGTTTGGTACATCCTGAGAAAGAAAGCAAGCACTGGTGAACTCATCAATGCAAAAAGACCTGGGCGCCCACAGAAGACAACAGTGGTGGATGATCGCAGAATAATCTCCATGGTGAAGAGAAATGCCTTCACAACAGCCAACCAAGTGAACAACACTCTCCAGGAGGTAGGAGTATCAATATCCAAATCTACTATAAAGAGAAGACTGCATGAAAGTAAATACAGAGGGTTCACTGCACGGTGCAAGCCACTCATAAGCATCAAGAATTAAAAGGCTAGACTGGACTTTGCTAAAAAACATCTAAAGAAGCCAGCACAGTTCTGGAAGAACATTCTTTGGACAGATGAAACCAACATCAACCTCTACCAGAATGATGGAAAGAGAAAAGTATGTCGAAGGCGTGGTACAGCTCATGATCCAAAGCATACCACATCATCTGTAAAACACGGCGGAGGCAGTGTGATGGCTTGGGCATGCATGGCTGCCAGTGGCACTGGGTCACTAGTGTTTATTGATGATGTGACACAGGACAGAAGCAGCCGAATGAATTCTGAGGTATTCAGAGACATACTGTGTGCTCAGATCCAGCCAAATGCAGCAAAACTGATTGGTCGTCGTTTCATACTACAGATGGACAATGACCCAAAACATAAAGCCAAAGCAACCCAGGAGTTTATTAAAGCAAAGAAGTGGAATATTATTGAATGGCCAAGTCAGTCACCTGATCTCAACCCAATTGAGCAGCATTTCACTTGTTAAAGACTAAACTTCAGACAGAAAGGCCCACAAACAAACAGCAACTGAAAACCACCAGTGAAGGCCTGGCAGAGCTTCAAAAAGGAGGAAACACAGCATCTGTTGATGTCCTGATGTCCATGAGTTCAAGACTTCAGGCAGTCATTGCCAACAAAGGGTTTTCAACCCAAGTACTAAAAATGAACATTTTATTTAAAATTATTGAATCTGTCCAATTACTTTTGGTCCCTTTAAAAACAGGGTGGCACATGTTAAGGAGCTGAAACTCCTAAACCCTTCATCCAATTTTAATGTGGATACCCTCAAATGAAAGCTGAAAGTCTGAACTTCAACTGCATCTGAATTGTTTTGTTTAAAATTCATTGTGGTAATGTCTATAACCAAAATTAGAAAAATGTTGTCTCTGTCCAAATATATATGGACCTAACTGTAGTTACCTAAACTCTAGATCGCATCAGTGTGACCCCTTGATGAGCAATTCAGCCAATCTTCCTCAGAAGGGGTGCATGAGTAAAGAGTAGCAGGTAAGAGTTGCTTCCACTCTGGTGGACTTACAGTAGCATGTAAAAGTTTGGGCACCCCTGGTCAAAATTACCGTTAAGCAAGTTGAAGATGAAATGATCTCTAAAAGGCATTAAGTTAAAGATGACCCATTTCCTTTGTATTTTAGGCAAAAAAAAATATAGTAATTTTTTACATTTTAAAAATAACAAAAAGGAAATGGGTCGATCCAAAAGTTTGGACACCTTTGGAGATTTGTGTGCTCAGATAAGTTTGACCAAGGTTTCAGACCTTAAGTAGCCTGTTAGAGTTATGGCTTAGGAAAGGTCTGGTGATGCAAATTTCTCATAAAAACTTATCCTACTCTAACCTTGTGCCAAAACACAGCAGCCATGGATATTTCTAAGCAGCTGACTTGCACTCTAAAAATGAATATGGTGGAGGCCCACAAACCAGGAGAAGGCTATAAGAAGATAGCAAAGTCTTTTCAAGTTGCCCTTAAGTTTGAAAAGTAATTAGAAATGTCAGTTAACAGGAATAGTGGAGGTCAAGATAGGAAGACCAAGCAGAATTCCAGTCAGAGCTGCTCGCAGTTTTGCTAGAGAGGCAAATCAGAACCCCCTTGACTTCAAAAGACCCTCAAAGATTTACCCACTCTGAACAGTGGTACAATAAACCACAATTCCAGAGACACAAATATGGCTTTCATAGAAGAGTCATTAGATGGAAACCTCTCCTGCGTCTTCACCATAAAATTCAGTTTCAGACATATGTAAAAGAGTATAACTGCCCTTTATCTGGCCAAACAATCCTACTTCACCACCCTCATCACCTCACTATCCAACAACCCAAAATGACTTTTTGGAATCTTAAACTCCCTCCTGAAACCTAAAGTACAGGCCCCCATCACCAACCTCAGGGGTGAGGATCAGGCCACTTATTTCTCAGAAAAAATCAACCACATCCATCAGAATATCTCAGCGCAATCTCCTCAGTGCCTGGATCCCCTTCCCTGCCGCTCCTCAAGCGCATTGGACATCTTTGAGCCTGTTTCAGAAGAAGTTTCCAAGCTCCTCGCTTCTGCTCGTCCTACAACCTGCAATAGTGACCCCATTCCTTCACATATCCTGCAGTCTCTCTCACGAGTGGTCACCATTCACCTGACTAAAATATTTAACCTCTCTCTTCAGGTATCTTTCCCTCCTCATTTAAACATGCCATCATAACCCCTTTACTTAAAAAGCCATCCCTGGACCAGAACTGCACTGCTAACTACAGACTTGTCTCTAACCTTTCCTTCATCTCTAAACTCCTGGAACGCTTGGTCCACTCCCGTCTAATCCGCTATCTCTCTGATAACTCTCTTCTTGACCCCTTACAATCTGGTTTCCGCTCTTTACACTCCACTGAAACTGCCCTCACTAAAGTCTCTAATGATCTAATAACAGCTAAATCCAAAGGTCATTGCTCTCTGCTGATTCTCCTGGATCTCTGCCGCATTTGACACTGGATCACCAGCTCCTTCTCGCTATGCTCAGCTCTATAGGCCTCAAGGACACAGCCCTCTCCTGGTTCTCCTCCTACCTCTCTGACCACTCATTCACTGTATCTTTTGCCGGCTCTTCTTCCTCTCCTCGTCCCCTTACTATTGGGGTTCCGCAAGGCTCAGTCCTAGGCCCCCTCCTCTTCTCTCTTTACACGGCCCCTATTGGACAAACAATCAGCAGACTTGGGTTCCATTATCATCTCTATGCTGATGACACCCAATTATACACTTCCCCCGACATCACCCCTACCCTAATTCAAAATACCAAGGATTGTCTGCTGTCTCTAACATCATGTCCTCCCTCTACCTGAAACTTAATCTCTCCAAAACGGAACTTCTTGTGTTTCTCCCTTCTACTAACCTCACTACCCAGCATCGAAATTACCCTGGAGGGTTCAACCATAACTCCCAAGCAGCATGCCCGCTGTCTTGGGGTCATATTCGACACAGAACTTTCATTTACTCCCTATATCCGATCACTCACTCGCTCTTGTCACCTGCATCTTAAAAACATCTCCAGAATCCGACCTTTTCTCACCGTTGAAACTGCTAAGACTCTTACTGTCGCTCTCATTCATTCCCATCTGGACTACTGCAACTCTTCTGATCGGTCTCCCTCTTACCAAACTTTCTCCTCTCTGTTATGATCAGGTGGCCTTGGAGCAGCATGAAATGACCTTCGCTGGAGCAGTGGTAACTTTACTGACCGCAACCCCTGATCCTATCACCGCAACTAGAAGTAGCCGTGGGGTGTGCCTAACCACACCTAGACACCTCGACACAGCCTAAGGACTAAATATCCCTAAAGATGGAAATAGGAAAACTCTCTTGCCTCAGAGTAGACCCCCAAAGGATAGGTAGCCCCCCACAAATAATGACTGTGAGTAGGAGAGGAAAAGACACACGCAGACAGAAAACAGGGATAAGCAAAGGAGGTCACTTCTACCTAGATAGGAAAGGATAGAACAGGATACTATGCAGTCAGCATAAAACACAAAATATCCACAGCAGAAAAATACAAAAACTCCACCTAACTAAAGATGTGGAGAGTATATCTGCGAGTCCAACTAGACTGAGAAAAACATCAGGCACAGTCTAGCAGGAACAAAATAGAAACAAGATAAGCACAGAAAAATAAACACACAGCAGTGTGTCTAAAAAAATGAAGAAAACACTTATCTTAGCTGAATTGGCAGCAAGCTGGAGGGGCCAGGCAGAGGACCAACACTTCCAAAGGAACATTGACTACTGGCAAGCTAAATACCCCAGTCCGAATTGCAATTAGCAGAAACACCTGTCCAAGACTGCTGCTCAGGAATAACTGCATTACCATCAACAACCACGGGAGGGAGCCCAAGAGCAGAATTCACAACAGTACCCCCCCCCCTTGAGGAGGGGACACCGAACCCTCACCAGAGCCCCCAGGCCGGTCAGGACGAGCAAGATGAAAGGCACGAACCAAATCAGCGGCATGGACATCAGAGGCCGAAACCCAAGAATTATCCTCCTGGCCATAACCCTTCCATTTGACAAGGTACTGAAGCTTCCGCCTCGAAAAACGAGAATCCAAAATCTTCTCAACCACATATTCCAACTCCCCATCGACCAACACAGGGACCGGAGGATCAACAGAGGGAACAACGGGCTCCACATATTTCCGCAATAAAGATCTATGGAAGACATTATGGATAGCAAAAGAGGCCGGAAGCGCCAGACGAAAAGACACCGGATTAATAATCTCAGAAATCCTATAAGGACCAATAAACCGAGGCTTAAACTTAGGAGAAGAAACCTTCATAGGAACATGACGGGAAGATAACCAAACCAGATCCCCAACCCGAAGCCGGGAACCAACACAGCGACGTCGGTTAGCAAAACGTTGAGCCTCCTCCTGAGACAACACCAAATTGTCCACCACCTGGGCCCAAATCTGCTGCAACCTGTCAACCACAGAATCCACACCAGGAAAGTCAGAAGACTCAACCTGCCCAGAAGAAAAACGAGGATGAAAACCAAAATTACAAAAAAAAGGCGAAACCAAAGTAGCCGAACTAGCCCGATTATTAAGGGCAAACTCGGCCAATGGCAAAAAAAGCCACCCAATCATCCTGATCAGCAGACACAAAGCATCTCAGATAAGTCTCCAAAGTCTGATTAGTACGCTCGGTCTGGCCATTTGAGGATGAAATGCAGAAGAAAAAGACAAATCAATGCCCAGCCTAGCACAAAAGGCCCGCCAAAACCTAGAAACAAACTGGGAACCTCTGTCGGACACAATATTCTCAGGAATACCATGCAAATGGACCACATGCTGAAAAAACAACGGAACCAAATCAGAAGAAGAAGGCAATTTAGGCAAAGGCACCAAATGAGCCATCTTAGAGAATCCGTCACAAACAACCCAGATAACCGACATCCTCTGGGAAACAGGAAGATCGGAAATAAAATCCATAGAAATATGCGTCCAGGGCCTCTCAGGGACCGGCAATGGCAAAAGCAACCCACTAGCACGGGAGCAACAAGGCTTGGCCCGCGCACAAGTCCCACAGGACTGCGCAAAAGACCGCACATCACGCGATAAAGGAGGCCACCAAAATGACCTACCAACCAAGTCTCTGGTACCAAAAATGTCAGGATGACCAGCCAACACAGAACAGTGAACCTCAGAAATCACTCTACTAGTCCATCTGTCAGGAACAAACAGCTTCCCCACAAGACAACGATCAGGTTTGTCAGCCTGAAATTTCTGAAGAACCCGTCGTAAATCAGGAGAAACGGCAGAAAGGACCACCCCTTCCTTCAAAATACCGACTGGCTCCAAGACCTCAGTTGAATCAGGCAAAAAACTCCTAGAGAGGGCATCAGCCTTAATATTCTTAGAACCCGGAAGGTACGAGACCACGAAATCAAAACGAAAAAAAAACAAGGACCATCGAGCCTGTCTAGGATTCAACCGTTTGGCAGACTCGAGATAAATCAGATTCTTATGATCGGTCAAGACCACAATACGGTGCTTAGCTCCCTCAAGCCAATGTCGCCACTCCTCAAACGCCCACTTCATAGCCAACAACTCCCGATTGCCGACATCATAATTGCGTTCAGCAGGCGAAAACTTACGGGAAAAGAAGGCACACGGTTTCATTAAGGAACCAACAGGATTCCTCTGAGACAAAACAGCCGCTGCCCCAATCTCAGAAGCGTCAACCTCAACCTGAAATGGAAGAGAAACATCCGGTTGACGCAACACAGGAGCAGAAGTAAAACGATGCTTAAGTTCCTGAAAGGCGGAGACAGCCGCAGGGGACCAATTCGCCACATCAGCGCCCTTCTTCGTCAAATTAGTCAAGGGTTTAACCACGCTGGAAAAATTAGCAATGAAACGGCGATAAAAATTAGCAAAACCCAAAAATTTCTGAAGGCTCTTCACGGATGTGGGCTGAATCCAATCATGAATGGCCTGAACCTTAACCGGATCCATCTCTATAGACGAGGGAGAAAAAATAAAGCTCAAAAAGGAAACCTTCTGCATTGGCATTGTCACGAAGGATCTGAAATACCATCCTGACCTGCTGCGCATGAGACTCCCAATCATCGGAAAAAATCAAAATATCGTCCAAATATACAATCAGGAATTTATCAAGATAATCCCAGAAGATATCATGCATGAAGGACTGAAAAACAGATGGAGCATTAGAGAGTCCGAATGGCATCACAAGGTATTCAAAATGGCCCTCGGGCGTGTTAAACGCAGTTTTCCATTCATCACCCTGCTTAATACGAACAAGATTATAAGCCCCCCCGAAGGTCAATCTTAGTAAACCAACTAGCTCCCTTAATCCTAGCAAACAAATCGGAAAGCAAAGGTAAAGGATATTAAAACTTGACCGTGATCTTATTCAAGAGGCGATAATCAATACAGGGTCTTAAGGAACCATCTTGTTTAGCAACAAAAAAGATCCCCCTCCCAACGGTGAAGAATATGCCCTTTCTTCAAAGACTCCTTAATATAGCTCCGCATGGCGGAATGTTCAGGTACAGACAGGTTGAAAAGTCAGCCCTTAGGAAACTTACAGCCTGGAATCAAGTCAATAGCACAATCGCAGTCCCTGTGTGGTGGAAGGAAAACTGGACTTGGGCTCATCGAATACATGCTGAAAATCAGACAAAAACTCTGGAATTTCAGAAGAGGGAGAAGGGGCAATAGACATCAGAGGAACATCATTATGAACCCCCTGACAACCCCAACTAGTCACAGACATGGTCTTCCAATCCAAAACAGGATTATGTACTTGCAACCATGGAAAACCCAGCACGATAGCATCATGCAAATTATGCAACACCAGAAATCGACAATCTTCCTGATGGGCTGGCGCCATGCGCATGGTCACCTGTGTCCAAAACTGGGGCTTATTTTTAGCCAAGGGTGTAGCATCAATGCCCCTTAAAGGAATAGGGTTCTGCAAAGGCTGCAAGGGAAAACCACAACGCCTGGCAAACTCAAAGTCCATTAAGTTCAAGGCGGCTCCTGAATCCACAAACGCCATGACAGAAAATGATGACAATGAACAGATCAAGGACACAGATAACAGAAATTTAGGTTGTACAGTACTGATGGTAAATGAACTGGCGATCTTCTTGGTCCGCTTAGGGCAGACAGAAATGACATGGGAAGCGTCGCCACAATAATAACAACCTATTCTGACATCTGAAACCTTGTCGTTCCATTCTAGACAGAATCCTATCACACTGCATTGGCTCAGGAATTTGCTCTGAGGATAACGCCATAGCGCGCACAGTTCTGCGCTCCCGCAAGCGCCGATCAATCTGAATGGGCAGAGACATAGAATCACTCAGATTGGAGGGTGTGGGAAACCCCACCATAACATCTTTAACAGATTCAGAAAGACCCTTTCTGAAAATTGCCGCCAAAGCATCATTATTCCATTTAGTCAATACAGACCATTTTCTGAATTTCTGACAATACAATTCTGCCGCCTCTTGACCCTGACACAGGGCCAACAAGGTCTTCTCAGCTTGATCCACCGAATTAGGTTCATCATACAGTAATCCTAACGCCTGAAAGAAGGAGTCTACATTAAGCAAAGCAGGATCCCCAGATTTCAGGGAAAATGCCCAATCCTTTGGATCACCACGCAGCAGGGAAATGATGATTTTAACTTGTTGAATGGAATCACCGGAGGATCGAGGTTTCAATGCAAAAAAACAGTTTACAGTTGTTTTTAAAACTCAAAAATTTGGACCTGTCACCAAAAAACAAATCAGGAGTAGGTATCTTCGGTTCTAAAGCAGGAGTCTGAACAATGTAATCAGAAATACCCTGTACTCTAGCAGCAAGCTGGTCAACACGAGAAGCCAATTCCTGAACAGTCATGCTAGCACAAGGCTCTTCAGCCACCCAGAGATAAAGAGGGAGGCTAAGACAAAACAGACTGAAGAAAAAAAAATGGCTCAAGATCTTTCCTCCCTTCTTCTGAGATGCAATTAACTCATTGTTGGCCAGTAGTACTGTTATGATCAGGTGGCCTTGGAGCAGCATGAAATGACCTTCGCTTTGAAAACCCATCTCTTCAAACAAGCCTACCACATCAACTACTCAGTAAACTAACTTTGCCCTGTTCCCTCATTCCAAATATTACTCTGAATCTGCACCCTACTGTTCATCTGTCTCCACACCCTCCATACACATGATAACTGCACTTGATACTTGACTATTGCACTTAAACACACGGGCTGATGACCGGATCATGCAGCTTTGTATGAAAATCCCTATTTATTATAATTGCCAGACCTGAAATAAGCACTTTTCACCGATTGTGTCCCCCCATTTCCTTGTAGATTGTAAGCTTGCGAGCAGGGACCTTACTCCTAATGTCACTGTTTAAATTGTCTTAACTCGTACCGAAGTTATTGCCTGTACATGTCCCCACTTAATTGTAAAGTGCTGCGGAATATGTTGGCGCTATATAAATAAAAATTATTATTATTATTATTATTATTAAAAGAGCATCTAAACAAACCTGATGCATTTAGGAAACAAGTCCTGTGGACCAATTATTTTGAAATAGAATGCTTTGGCCACAATGATCAAAGGTATGCGTGGAGAAAAAAGGGACAGAATTTCAGTAAAAGAACATCTTACCAACTATTAAGCATGGGGGTGGATCAGTCATGATTTCAGGTTGTGGTGTAGCCAATAGCACGGGGAACATTTCAAGGGTAGAGGGAAGAATGGATTCAATGAAATTTCAACAAATTCTTGATGCAAACATAACACCATCTGTAAAAAGCTGAAGTTGAAAAGAGGATGGCTTCAACAAATGGATAATGATCCTAAACACATGTCAAAATCCACAATAGACTACCTCAAAGGTGCAAGCTGGAGGTTTTACAATGGTCTTCACAGTCCCATGATCTGAACAGCATTAAAAATCTTTGGCAAGAAATCAAAATAGCGTGAATGCACGGCAACCAAAGAATCTCACAGAACTGGCAGAATTTTCCAAGGAAGAATGGATGAAAATCCCTCAAATTAGAATTGAAAAACTCTTAGCTGACTGCAAAAAAAGTGTTTACAAGCTGTGATACTTTGCTAGGTACTAATCATGCAGGATACCCAAACTTTTGCTTCAGTCAATTTTATTTTTCTAATTCATAACATGTAAAATATTTTTTTTATTTCTTTGCCTAAAATACAAAGGAAATGTGCCATCTTTAAATTTAGTCCTTTTAAAGATCAACTTGCTTCACTGTTCTTAATAAAAGTAATTTTGACCCGGGGTGCCCAAACTTTTACATGCCACTGTAGATCAACATTGTATTACTTGCAAATTCCTTTGATCCTTTGAGTCAAAGAGGAATATCTCAGCATCTGGAGGAACGACATAAACAAATCCCAGAAACTGACAATATACCGGAATCTACAGAGGGAGTACAAACTGGCCCCATATCTAGAGAAACTAGAAAACCCCAAAGATCGACAGATCCTGAGCCGGTACAGACTCAGCGCCCACAGCCTACTCATCGAATCCGGGCAGCACCGACAGAACTACAAGCCTCGAGAGAGCAGACTCTGCCAGCAGTGCCCCCAGGAGGCCGTGGAGGATGAGGCCCACTTCCTGCTGAGGTGCCCCAAATACTCCGCAGTGAGGGACACTCACTTCAAGAGACTGTCTGATCTCCTCCCAGACTTCACCTCCAAGGAGGAGGAAGAGAAACTGCCGATAATACTGGGGGAAGAGGAAAGTGCAGTGGCCGTAGCAGCGGAATATGTCAGTGCCTGCCACAGACTAAGAGGAGCCTGATATGTCATGGACTCCTGTATCCCAACACTGGACAAATCCCTATCCCCCGACTAGAGAGCCTGATATGTCATGGACTCCTATACCCCACCCTGGAAACATCCCCTATCCTCTAAAAGGAATTTGATATTCCCTGGACCTCTATATGCCCCCCCTCCCCCACCCCCGCATTTTTACCATATGCTTTGGCAATGCTAACATGTACTTAGTCCTGCCAATAAAGCTCATTTGAATTTGAATTGATACTATGTAGATTTCATATTACGTTGCTGTAGGTGAAATATGTAACTGCCTGCAACTAAACATGCAGCAGTTAACAGTAATAAAACAAAAAAGTGAAACTGTTGCTAATTGAATCCAATATACTCACTATAGCAATTGCAGGGACTGAGCGTTGATAAAAAAAAGTCTAGTGTTCTCCATTTTTTTATTATATACTAGATGGTGGCCCGATTCTAACACATCGGGTATTCTAGAATATGCATGTCCACGTAGTTTATTGCACAGCCCAAGTAGTTTATTGCACAGCCTACGTAGTATATTGCCCAGTCACGTAGTATATTGCCCAGTCACGTAGTATATTGCACAGCGACGGAGTATACAGCACAAAGCCACGTAGTATATTGGCCAGTCACGTAGTATATTGCCCAGCCACATAGTATATTGCACAGTGACGGAGTATACAGCACAGAGCCACGTAATATAGAGACTTAAAATAAAAAATAAACATATACTCACCTTCCACCGCCTTTCCTGCTCCTCGGGATGCTCCGGTGACCGCTCCATTGCATAGGCAGCATCAATAGTAAATAGTTGGGGACACACAGGGTTAATAGCAGCGGTAACAGAGCGCATTACACCGCGGCCCATTACCGCTGCCATTAACCCT
This sequence comes from Ranitomeya imitator, assembly GCF_032444005.1. Taxonomy (NCBI): domain Eukaryota; kingdom Metazoa; phylum Chordata; class Amphibia; order Anura; family Dendrobatidae; genus Ranitomeya; species Ranitomeya imitator. Next base: position 580,804,639 of record NC_091284.1, on the reverse strand, counting down.
GTGTGAGTGGTGACTGGAGGTGACTCTGGAGCAGGCGCCGGGCACTGACTGCAGGGGAGTAGGGGGGCGGACTAATCAGACTGTGCCCGTCGCTGATTGGTCGCTGCAGCCATGACAGGCAGCTGCCGCAACCAATCAGCGACGCGGGATTTCCGGGACAGAAAGACGGAAGTACCCCTTAGACAATTATTTATATACTAGATGGCAGCCCGATTCTAAAGAATCGGGAGTCTAGAATCCATATATACTTTATTTATTCAAATGTAAGAATAATACAATTAATAAATAATAGTAAGAAAGAACAAATAATGGCTGCACTCACCAGCTCTTGACAATTCTTGTTATTTAAGGTACAGTTACACAGGATCCATGAACATGCTTATGAGGGGAGGGATGAAAGACATCAGACGACAACTTTGTGTGTTGTGGCAAATGCCACAACAACGGTTCTTTGCTTAACCCCTTAGTGACAGAGCCAATTTGGTACTTAATGACCAGGCCAATTTTTGCAATTCTGACCACTGTCACTTTATGAGGTTATAACTCTGGAACGCTTCAACGGATCCCGCTGATTCTGAGATTGTTTTTTCGTGACATATTGTACTTCATGTTAGTGGTAACATTTCTTCGATATTACTTGCGATTATTTATGAAAAAAACGGAAATATGGCGAAAATTTTTAAAATTTTGCAATTTTCAAACTTTGTATTTTTATGCCCTTAAATCAGAGAGATATGTCATGAAAAATAGTTAATAAATAACATGTCCCACATGTCTACTTTACATCAGCACAATTTTGGAAACAAAATTTTTTTTTGTTAGGGAGTTATAAGGGTTAAAAGTTGACCAGCAATTTCTCATTTTTACAACACCATTTTTTTTTAGGGACCACATCACATTTGAAGTCATTTTGAGGGGTCTATATGATAGAAAATAATGAAGTGTGACACCGTTCTAAAAACTACACCCCTCAAGGTTCTCAAAACCACATTCAAGAAGTTTATTAACCCTTTACGTGCTTCACAGGAACTGAAACAATGTGGAAGGAAAAAATGAACATTTAACTTTTTTTTGCAAACATCTTAATTCAGAACCATTTTTTTTATTTTCACAAATGTAAAAACAGAAATGTAACCATAAATTTTGTTATGCAATTTCTCCTGAATACGCCAATACCCCATATGTGGGGGTAAACCACTGTTAGGGCGCACCGCAGAACTTAGAAGTGAAGGAGCGCCGTTTGACTTTTTCAATGCAGAATTGGCTGGAATTGAGATCGGACGCCATGTCACGTTTAGAGAGCCCCTGATGTGCCTAAACAGTGGAAACCCCCCACAAGTGACACCATTTTGGAAACTAGACCCCTTAAGGAACTTATCTAGATGTGTGGCGAGCACTTTGAACCCCCATGTGCTTCACAGAAGTTTATAACGTAGAGCCGTGAAAAAAACAAATTGCATTTTTTCTACAAAAATGATCTTTTCGCCCACAAATTTTTATTTTCACAAGGGTAACAGGAGAAATTAGACCACTAAAGTTGTTGTGCAATTTCTCCTGAGTACGTCGATACCCAATATGTGGGGGTAAACAGCTGTTAGGGCGCACCGCAGAGCTTGGAAGAGAAGGAGTGCCGTTTTACTTTTTCAATGTAGAATTGGCTGGAATTGAGATTGGACGCCATGTCGCGTTTGGAGAGCCCCTGATGTGCCTAAACAGTGGAAACCCCCCACAAGTGACACCATTTTGGAAACTAGACCCCTTAAGGAACTTATCTAGATGTGTGGCGAGCACTTTGAACCCCCATGTGCTTCACAGAAGTTTATAACGTAGAGCCGTGAAAAAAACAAATTGCATTTTTTCTACAAAAATGATCTTTTCGCCCACAAATTTTTATTTTCACAAGGGTAACAGGAGAAATTAGACCACTAAAGTTGTTGTGCAATTTCTCCTGAGTACGTCGATACCCAATATGTGGGGGTAAACCACTGTTTGGGCGCACCGCAGAGCTTGGAAGAGAAAGAGTGCCGTTTTACTTTTTCAATGTAGAATTGGCTGGAATTGAGATCGGACGCCATGTCGCGTTTGGAGAGCCCCTGATGTGCCTAAACAGTAGAAATCCCCCACAAGTGACCCCATTTTGGAAACTAGACCCCCCATGGAACTTATCTAGATGTGTGGTGAGAACCTTGAATGCCCAAGTGCTTCACAGAAGTTTATAATGCAGAGCCGTAAAAATAAAAAAGATTTTTTTTTTCCACAAAAAAGATTTTTTAGCCACCAAATTTTTATTTTCACAAGGGTAACAAGAGAAATTGGACCCCAAAAGTTGTTGTCCAATTTGTCCTGAGTATGCTGGTACCCCACATGTGGGGGTAAACCACTGTTTGGGCGCACGGCAGAGCTCGGAAGGAAGGAGCGCCGTTTTGGAATGCAGACTTTGATAGAATGGTCTGCGGGTATTATGTTGCGTTTGCAGAGCCCCTGATGTACCTAACCAGTAGAAACCCTCCACAAGTGACCCCATTTTGGAAACTAGACCCCCCAAGGAACTTATCTAGATGTGTGGTGAGAACTTTGAATGCCCAAGTGCTTCACAGAAGTTTAGAATGCAGAGTCGTGAAAATAAAAAATATTTTTTTTTTCACAAAAAAGATTTTGTAGCCCCCAAGTTTTTATTTTCACAAGGGTAACAAGAGAAATTGGACCCCAGAAGTTGTTGTCCAATTTATCCCGAGTACGCTGATGCCCCATATGTAGGGGTAACCCACTGTTTGGGCGCACGGCAGAGCTCAGAAGGGAGGGAGCACCATTTGACTTTTTGAGCGCAAAATTGGCTGTCGTGTTTGGAGACCCCCTGATGTACCTAAACAGTGGAAACCCCCCAATTCTAGCTCCAACCCTAACCCCAACACACACCTAACCCTAATCCCAACCTGATCCATAATCCTAATCACTAACCCTAACCATAATCACAACCCTTACCCCAAAACAACCCTAATGTCAACCCTAACCGTAACCCTAATCAAAACCCTAAATCCAACACACCCCTAATCCTAATCTCAACCCTAACCTCAAACCTAACCCTAATCCCAATACACCCCTAATCACAACCCTAACCTTAACCCTAATCCCAAACCTAACCCTAATCCCAAGCGTAACCCTAATGCCAACCCTAACCCTAATACCAACCCTGATCCAAACCCTAACCCTAATCCCAGCTCTAACCCTAACTTTAGCCCCAACCCTAGCCCTAACTTTAGCCCCAACCCTAACCCTAGCCCTGGGGCTACTTTCACACTTGCGTCGTTTGGCATTCCGTCGCAATCCGTCGTTTTGGACAAGAAACGGATCCTGCAAATGTGCCCGCAGGATTCGTTTTTTGCCCATAGACTTGTATTGCCGACGGATCGTGACGGATGGCCACACGTCGCGTCCATCGTGCACTGGATCAGTTGTGTTTTGGCAGACCGTCGGCACAAAAAAAGTTCAATGAAACGTTTTTTTGTACGTCGCATCCGCCATTTCTGACCGCGCATGCGTGGCCGTAACTCCGCCCCCTCCTCCCCAGGACATAGATTGGGCAGCGGATGTGTTGAAAAACTACAGCTGCTGCCCACGTTGTGCACAATTTTCACAACGTGCGTCGGTATGTCGGGCCGACGCATTGCGACGGCCCCGTACCGACGTAAGTGTGAAAGAAGCCTAACCCTAAGTTTAGCCCCAACCCTAACCCTAAATTTAGCCCCAACCGTAACCCTAAATTTAGCCCCAACCCTAGCCCTAATCCTAACCCTACCCCTAACCCTACCCCTAACCCTACCCCTAACCCTACCTCTAACCCTACCCCTAACCCTAATTTTAGCCCCAACTGCTGTTCTCCTGCCAGCCGGCAGATGGAGACAGATGGCGGGCGCACTGGGCATGCGTCCGCCATGTTCTGCTGCCGGCGGCCAGGAGGAGCAGCAAGAGGATCCAGGGACCTAGGTGAGTATGCTAGGGTCCCCGAATCCCCCTATTTCTCTGTCCTCTGATGTGCGATCACATCAGAGGACAGAGAATTACACTTTACTTTTTTTTTTTTTTTTTGCGGTCGCCGGTAAACAGTTAATTACCGGCGATCGCAAAACAGGGGTCGGTAATACCGACCCCGATCATGCTCTTTGGGGTCTCGGCTACCCCCGGCAGCCGAGACCCCAAAGATTCTCCCGGTGCCGGCCGGCGGGCGCACTGCGCATGCGCCCGCCATTTTGAAGATGGCGGCGCCCACCGGGAGACACGAGGAGCATCGGGGGAGCTAGGTGAGTATTGGGGGGCCACCTGGGACCCCTTTTCTCTGTCCTCCGATGTGCGATCACATCGGAGGACAGAGAAATTAAAAAGAGATCACTTTTTTTTTTTGCGATCGCCGGTAAACGGTTAATTACCGGCGATCGCAAATGCGGGGTGGGTTAAAAACCCCCCGAATCATGTTCTCTGGGGTCTCGGCTACCCTCGGCAGCCGAGACCCCGGAGAAAATTGGCCTCTGGGGGGCGCTATGGACTTTTTCCACAGCGCCGTTAATTAACGGCGCTGTGGTTAAAGTACCCTTAGCGGCCGCCGTTAAAAGGCGTATCGGCGGTCGCTAAGGGGTTAAGAACAATAATGTAAATAATAAATAATATGTATCAATAACTATGTATATTGGTATGTTCTATGACATTTTAAAATATTTCATTATTATGTGGAAAGGCTCTTAGTACCCATACTGGCGCATATTTGTGTGCCCATCAGGTATTTTCACAGTAATTTTACATCTGATGGGTTGGTATGAAACGTTTTTAATCATCTCTTGGGCTTAGCTAAGCCTTCATTTTAAATAATTCTAATAGGTACAACAGAAATAAAAGCCTTTTTGTGTACACAAATTTTTTGTGTTTATTTTTACAGAAGTGTAAAATTTAAGAAATCAACGTTCATAGTACACCGATGGGCTAATATAAGCATGCCCATCAACCACATCACGGTAGCCTTTGAACTGATGGGTCCTAACTAACTGATTCCTATTTCTTAATACTCAGACCTCTTTCACATCTGCATGTTTCTGATATTTGCAGAAGTAATGTTAAAAACAATACAATTTCCACACTTGGCACCAAAGAACTGACCTACAACACACTTTCAGCAAGTGCCATGCAATGTAGATGAAGCTTGGAGTTAACTTGCAGTAAATGCAGCAAACGCGGCTTCGGCAATTGCATTAAATGCAGCCACAACAAAAACACTGGTAAGTGGAGATTTTGTGGCGAAAACAGCAGAAACCACATGTGCCGCACCTGCCGCAAGTGAAGTACAAATTCCGTATACATTGCATGCAACTTACAGCAAGAGTGGCGTGGGTCAGCCCTTAGGCAGGAAGTGCAGAAATAGCCTTTTTTCCACCATAAATTCTCCAAATAGCAGAAAAATGTTGATGTGAAAGCAAAATCTCTATTCTTTCCCTATCTATCTAAAAATGTACCTATCTATATATCTATTTCTATGTACAGAACACACCTGAAGATAGAGATGTGTGTGAACAGCCATCCCACCCGTCTCTTACCTGTTCACAAAAACCTCACCCTTTTTAAAAACAAAATGAAATCTCTCAGCAGCTATACTGCTGGAGCTTCAAATACAGGTTCCTATCACCAAATACAGGCATTTGAATGATACACATCTTACATCTTGTACTTAATGTGTGTTCTACTTACCTATAAAAATATGTATTGATATATCATATTTCTAAATTTATGTAGATATGATATAGAGTTATTAACCCTATATGCTAATGAGTACGTATGTTATATACGTATTTCCTACATAAGTACTTAAAATCTATATGTCTATGGCTACACTAATTTTTTTTTATTTTTATTTTTTTCCTTATCTCTACACATAGAATTTGCCTATTGCTGTCTATGTTATTAGAAAAACTGAATAATGAAAAAAAAGAAAATTAAGTTTAAACTAAAATATTTTTGTACACAATATTACGTGTGAAGACTTTAGTACTATCAGCCAATAATTGTCCTTGAAGTGGTGTATTAACCACTTTAACCCTCACATTGCAACATTGCTTCACCCTGGAAAAAGCAACATACAATTGACCATGGGCAAAAGCAGGTTCTGGTAGATAAATGTCAACTCGATGGAGGGTCTGGCCTTGAGATTTATTTATGGTCATTGCAAATGCGGGCTTGATGGGAAATTGTCTCCGTCTTAATTTAAAAGGTAATCCAGTCTCTGATGGACACAAATCAATTCGTGGAATGAATACCACATTTCCTGCTGCTGACCCACTAATTACTTTAGCCAGTATGATATTGGCATGTAAGGCAGTGACAATGAGCCGCGTACCATTGCAGAGACCTTTGTTCGTGTTCACATTACGTAATAACATGACAATGGTGCCAATTTTAAGTTTCAGCCGATGTGAAGGCATACCAGTTGGTGTTAGTGAATTCAAAAACTCAAGTGGGTATTGATCGAGGTCATCAGCTTCATCAGGATCGATGGAATCATCACTGATATATTCAGTATAGTCACCTATCAATAAATCCATGACTTGGGAATTGACTTTCTCAACGTCCTCATTTTTTGGACATAAAATTGCATGAGATGCAGCTGTATTTATACTTTCGGTGTCATTCACATCAATACAAAGATTATCTCCAAAAATTTCAATTATTAAAGAGCCAGTGCATACCATGTCTGGAGGAATTTCAATTACATCATCTCCAAGGTTATGTTCATTAGATAGTTCACCATTTCCCAGTTGAAGCAACCAACTGCTGTAGTGAGGATCAATGGAGCGCATGTTGTTAATAAGTGGCAGGCGAGCAAAATGTTGCCAGTGTTGTGAATATTTTATACAGCTCTCTACAACATCAGTTCTTGTCACATGATGGATGACAGGAAGACATTGTCTAAAGTCGCCTCCAAAAACAATCACTTTACCTCCAAACGGTGTTTTTTCTTTGTGAGCTACATTTGTTGTCATGACATCACGTAAAACTCTATCAATGACATGCAATGCATATTTGGATAGCATTGTGCACTCATCAATAATAAAAAGTTTAGTGCTGTGCAAATCTTTTGCTGCATCGGTATCATTCTTAATCCTGGAAACAGATGTTTCATTCACAGGAATTGGAATCCCATAAAGAGAATGAATGGTTCGTCCACCTTGTAGCAAGTTGGCGGCAATTCCAGTAGTGGCAGCAGGTGACACAATGTCTCCTTGTCCTCTTAGCTGATGTAGGAGTAGATGATATAGGTACGTTTTTCCGCTGCCACCAGGACCATCAAGGAAAAAACACTTTGCTGTAGAATTAGTGTCTTCTAAAGCTTGAGTGATAGCATCAAAAGCAAAAAGTTGGTCCTCATTTAGAGTAGCTTTCATTTCAGCAGCTGCTGATAACTCATAATCTTTATCATACTGTGGGAGGAGGTGTTGTTTCTTGACTGGACGTGGCAAATTAAAATCAATATAAGTTTTGCCATGAGCTTTAAGAACATGTTGGACATCTGTCATAGCATAGCCTTCACAATTGACACACTCCAGAGTGTCGGAGTGGTATGCATGGCAGTAGTCTTCTACAAAGTGTTCCTTAAATTCATCCCATAAGTCCCGAGGTTTAGCTGGAGGACCAAAAATACAAATGTAGGCAAACATGTCACGTAGCTCTGCTGGCATGTTGAGAATACTGGCATCAAGTAATGTATTTCTCCACAGACTATCATCAAATAGTAAGCCAAGAGCTAATGCCGCATCTTTGAAGGTTTCATGTGTGACTCCGTGTACAGTTTTTATGCTGTCAAAACTGGTTGCACCTTTGACATGTAACAATAACAATCTTAAATAGTAGCGTTCTTGGTCTTTCACACTGACAGTATACATTCGTCCAATCACAGAACCACCTGCTCGCTTTCTAACTTCCCAAGAACCTTCTTTCCAAACATAGTTTTCGGGAATTTCACGGTATAAATAAATATGAGCATGATGGTCGTTCTGATTAAGCTTGAAGTAGGCCATAAGTGTAGAATTTTGATGGAGCTTTTGTTTGATGTTTCCAATAGAGTCATCCTCATGAAAATAGAGTGGCTGAGAATGCGGTAGATGTACAGCAAGGCGAATGATGCTATGAGATTGTTTATGCATTAGATATGAGAATATTCGCCAAGCTGCCTCTGGTGCACTGACATATCTTGAATCCATGAATTGGTGTGTTTCATCATGTTGGATGTTAGTCTGGCAGATTTCAAGATTGGCTTTATCATGTCCTTTGTAGACGTATTTAAATAAATATTTCACAGCCTGAATGGAACCACAAACTTCGACATTTATATGGCACTTGTATTTTAATAGCAGGAACGGATTATATGGAACCACCCACGAATTATCAATCATGTTAGAATGGTGTTGAAAAGATGGGCCAAAGTGCGGTAAGTAGGATAGGCGTCCTTAGCTATGATGGTTCTTGGTTGCAAATCTTTAGGGAAACCTTTTGTACACTTCCCCAGATCCATACAGGGAGAATTTGGGTTGTGTTCTCCACACGGACCATGAATCATATGTTGGAGAACAATTTTATGGAGCTGAGGGTAGTGGGTAGGATTGGGAATTTCAGCCCACACTGTATTGTCTATGTCCTCCTCAGTCCTTAATTTGGAGTTGCTGTCCAGAATAATCAAAATGTGAGCGTGTGGAAGGCCACGTTTTTGAAATTTAATTACATGAACCATAGCGCAAACTTTCCCAAATAATCCATTGTTAATGTCTTTTAAGAGTGCTTCCAGTTTTATTTTGAAAACACGTGCCACCAAATCAGGTCTATGTTCCACACGCTGCCAAGGTTCCAAATTCTCAGTAATCTCATTCCATTTCAGATTACAGGTCATGGTGATGAATAGATCAGGACGACCATATTTAGTCACAATAGCCATGGCATCCTGGTACCGCTGCTGCATATTCCTGGGACTGCCTTCAAACGAAGATGGTAAAATGACCATTTTTCCAATGGGGATGCCCTTCTCAATGGATTTTTTCTGGAGATGTTCCTGGAGTACACAATAATCCTCTACTTTCAAATCCTTTTGGTGTTGACGGATATAATTTAGGCGATTTGCCTCGATTTTCACATAAGCATCCACTAAGTACTGCTGAGTGAGTTTGCCACCATTCAGGAGTGGATTAAACTGATTACGGACAGACAGCACATAGCAGTAATATTGCAGTTGTGTAACTCTGCGTAGACTTTGCCCTTGTTGCTTGAGGCCATCATGCCAGCCCTGGTCTCCGTAAGGGAAAAATAAAGGATAGAGTAAAGCATCTAAATTACTGTGTAGAATGCTGACCTGTTGTGTTCTTGGCGCCAAAGGATTTTTGGGGTCCGGTTGTAAATGTATTAAAATATCACGATTAAATGGTGGCTCTCCATTGTCATTTTCAAATACGACAGCAACTTCATTGACAGTTGGATTATTATATCGGCGAGGGTCTTGATTCCGATCTTGTTTAAGGGCCATGATGATATTTGGCATGAGAGTGCCATTAGCTTCAGCTTTAAGATGTTCTTCATGTTCCACATCTCGTAACATTTTGTAGGCAGCAACAAAGGGATTCACATTGTCTAACTGAAGAGCAATTATACTCATCAAAGTGGGATGACATTTTTGATTTTGTTCACAGTTTAAACGTTGTTCATTCGCGGTAGCGGTATCCAAAATATACAGTTGGGCATAAGCTGGAACTTGATCATCACTGGGATGTAGAGTTCCAGTACGATGATATATTTGTCCATGTATACGGAAACATTAAAGGGCCATGTCCAGGTGGAGGGGATATATTGGCACCCATGGAGGCGAAAGCAAATGAGCTGTTAATACTACGAATATTTTCCATGAGATTCTTACTGAACTCACTCTCCCCTGTCAGCAATCGTTTAAAGACCTCGGGATATTGGGGTATAGGTATATGCACTTTACTCTTGTGACAACACAGAGTAAAATTTTTATCTGCTGGTATCTCAGCATTAAAATGTAATGCTTCACAATGTTCACATAAATAGTTCATAGGACCACAGGAGTGTTCTACTATGGTACTGTCATCATTAGTAAAACCTGTAGGATGTTGAGGTACAGGTTGTGATAACGGAGCATTGGAATGTTTCTGTAAGCCAACATATATAAAGTGTGGACCTGGTAGAGGATCTTCACTGTCCACAGATTCAATCACTGAGGAGTTGGAAGGTGTATCGTGATCAGAGTTTATTAATATGGAGGTGCAAGCGGTTTTTTTGCGCCATTCACGGCGTGCACCAGCTGCATTTGGTAATGGTTTGTTTGTTGCCTTAGAAGAGTCAGGTGTGAAGCATGTCTTATAAGCAGACTTAACAGTGTGCAGGCGACGGCGTTTATCATTTGGAGTGTAAGTAGGACAGTGTTTGCGCTTACGTGCAGATTTACCAACGGTTAAAGGAGCTTCAAGCTGCACACATTCTATGAATGGAGACAAAGAAGCTGTATTGTGGGCAGAATCTATGACTGAGGACGTGGAAATATGTTTGCAACGTTGAGAGCGTGCAGCAGCAGCTTTATTACTTAATCGATTAGTTTTGTCCTCAAAAGACTCATTAGTAATGCGTTTATTGCAAGCAGCATTAACAGTGTCCAGGCGCTTATGTCTGTCCTCTGTAGTCTCGTTAGCACGCTGTTTGTGCTTACGTGCGGCATCGGCGGCTTTTCGCTCAGCGTCATTGGTATACTTATTAGACCTGATGTTACGTGCGCCATCAGCAGCTTTGGGCTCTGTGTCATTAGTATACTTAACAGTGTCTAGGCGCTTGCATCTCTGCTCTGTACTCTTGTTAGCACGCTGTTTGCGCTTACGTGTGGCATCGGCGGCTTTTCGCTCTGCATCATTACCATACTTTATATCAGACCTGATCTTATGTGCGCCATCAGCAGCTTTGGACTCTGTGTCATTAGTATACTTAACAGTATCCAGGCGCTTGCATCTATCCTCTGTACTCTTGTTAACACGCTGTTTGCGCTTACGTGCGGCATCGACGGCTTTTCGCTCTGCATCATTACCATACTTTATATCAGACCTGATCTTACGTGCGCCATCAGCAGCTTTGGGCTCTGTGTCATTAGTATACTTAACAGTATCCAGGCACTTGCATCTATCCTCTGTACTCTTGTTAACACGCTGTTTGCGCTTACGTCCGGCATCGGCGGCTTTTCGCTCTGCATCATTACCATACTTTATATCAGACCTGATCTTACGTGCGCCATCATAAGCTTTGGACTCTGTGTCATTAGTATACTTAACAGTGTCCATGCGCTTGCATCTATCCTCTGTACTCTTGTTAGCACGCTGTTTGCGCTTACGTGCGGCATCTGCGTCTTTTTGCTCTGCATTATTAGTATACTTTCTATCAGACCTAATCTTACGTGCGCCATCAGCAGCTTTGGGCTCTGTGTCATTAGTATCCTTACTATTAGAGCTCATGTTGGCTAAGCTAAACAGCTTTAAGCGTGGTGGTGGCAAACAACAGGTTAATAAGAGGCAGTGTCAGGTAGTAGGAAAATAGCCAGTTAATAATAGGCAATAGTTCTTTGCAGGAATGCAGATATTAATAAATAGGCAGTTTACATTGCAGAGAAATTGCTGGGCAATAATGGACAATGTCCTTATGTGGCAAATAATAGAGCAATATACCCAATGTGGCAAAGAAGAGGTTAATAAACGGCAGTCTCTCAGTATAACAGTGAATAATAGGCAGTATATAGAGAAAACACCAAACAAAAGTTCAAAATTGGTGTGAAAATGTCACTGAACCACTTCACAACTAAATATATATAGTTTTGGTAAATGGTATCATTTTTTTGACGAAATTCGGCAGGAGCTTGAAGAGCAACGTCACTGGGCCCGCCTCCACGCAGTAGAAACTTGCTGTGAGGTAAAAATTCAAAAATCACACCAAAATGGCGGGCGGAGTGTGTCACAGTACGGCACATTTCTGATTGGTCGCTCGCAGCAGGCGGCAACCAATCAGACACTGGACACTGTTGACGTCACTTATCTCCGGACATTAGCTCCGGACATTAGCTCCGGACATTAGCTCCGGACATTAGCTCCGGACATTATCTCCGCACATTAGCTCCGGACATTAGCTCCGGACAAAGCCACGGAAGTTGGCACAAATTGCAGGAAGTAGTATTCTAGGCAATTAATCTCCGAACATTAGCTCCGGACATTAGCTCCGGACATTAGCTCCGGACATTAGCTCCGGACAAAGCCACGGAAGTTGGCACAAATTGCAGGAAGTAGTATTCTAGGCAATTATATATTAGATTCATATATAGAAATATTGTGGCGTTGCACCTACTGTTTGTGTTAGAGAACACTCGCTTGGCAGTGGATTAACGTAGTCAGGCACGGCTTTCTCACAAAAATATGAAGTCCATTTCATTACATCCATGAACATCAGTTCATGCAGCAGATAAACCTCTCTGCTGTATATTAACCCCTTAGTGACAGAGCCAATTTGGTACTTAATGACCGAGCCAATTTTTGCAATTCTGACCACTGTCACTTTATGAGGTTATAACTCTGGAATGCTTCAACGGATCCCGCTGATTCTGAGACTGTTTTTTCGTGACATATTGTACTTCATGTTAGTGGTAACATTTCTTCGATATTATTGCGATTATTTATGAAAAAAACAAATATGGCGAAAATTTTTACAATGAAATGAAGTGTGACACCATTCTAAAAACTACACCCCTCAAGGTTCTCAAAACCACATTCAATAAGTTTATTAACTCTTTACGTGCTTCACAGGAACTGAAACAATGTGGAAGGAAAAAATGAACATTTCACTTTTTTGCAAACATTTTAATTCAGAACCATTTTTTTTATTTTCACAAGTGTAAAAACAGAAATGTAACCATACATTTTGTTATGCAATTTCTCCTGAATATGCCAATACCCCATATG